>NC_063350.1:42651403-42677323 GCF_021869965.1 Rhincodon typus | reverse complement strand
CCTACCCCCATCTCCTACCTACTCATCTCATCCCACCCCCTTGACCTGTCCGTCCTCCCTGGACTGACCTATCTCCTCCCTACCTCCCCACCGACACACCTTTACTGGCTCCATCCCCACCTCTTTGACCGGTCTGTCTCCTCTCCACCTATCTTCTCCTCTATCCATCTTCTATCCGCCTCCCCCTCTCTCCAAATTGTTTCGTTTGACCTGATTTTGAAAAAAAAATTTCCTTGGTTAGCACTATATGTGGCTATACACTATCCATCAACTGATTTTAAAGATGACACATCCCTCAAATTTTATTGCCACCATTCCTTAACTAGTTGCAAAGAGAAAGAGGACAATCCTGTTGACTTTTTTTACACCCCAACATATCACCCAGGCTCAGAATCAGTTAGCCTCATTCCAGCAAAAGTTAGTATTGTTTGCTAACTGGAGTGCTGTACACATTGGTACAGTGTGTTGGTATACTATTAATGTGTGACAAATTTGCAATCCGACTAAATTTATACTTGTTTCTTCAGCAGTAAGTCTGCATCAGTTAAAGCACCAAGCTTCCTTCCCGTCAACAAGTCAGCTAAATACATTAGCTACCACTATGGGTCAGTTAGCTCAATTGGACGGGTCGTTTACAATGTAGAGTGATGTCAACAGTGTAGGTTCAATTTGTTTATTGGCTAAGGTCACAATGAAAGCCCTGCCTTCTCAATTTCACCCCTTGCTTCAGATGTTATGACCCTCAGGTTAAACTCACTACCAGTTATCACTCTCTAATGAGAGGCCAGCCTATAATCTGGTGGGATGGTGATTTATCTTACTTCCGAGACAACTATGAGTCCTTAAATGTTTGCGGGATTGATTGAAATACTAATTTCAATCACTAATTTCCAACAAAAATGAAAATCACTTGTTAATGGTATATCATTATGCAGCATTTAATTTCTCAGCTGAAAACCTGACAATCAGTTAAAGCAACCCTACCAATGCTGCATAAATTAAATTAACATTGTCCCAGTTTAATAGCTGCGTGACAGAAAAATTCATGATCTGTAATTTTTGATGAAGATACACTAATATGGAAATAATGAAGCAGAAAATGTACAAAGTTAATCACTTTACTTTGCTCATTCACAGGATGTGGGTATCACTGGCCGGGCCAGTACTCATTGCCATCCCTAATTGTCCAATGGGCAGTTGAAAGTCGATTACATCACTCTGGGTCTGGAGTCACGTGTAGGGCAGAAAAGACAGCCATTTCTTTTTCCACAGGACATTAATGAACCAGATAGATTTTCCTGACGGTTTGATGGTCATCATTAGACCCCTAATTCAAGATATTTCATTAAATTCAAATTTCACCATTTGCCATGATGAGTTCTGAACCTAGATCCTCAGGACATTAGCTGGGTCTCTGGATCAATAGTCTAGCAATAGTACTGCTCAGCTTTTATCTCCCTGTAAACCTATTGCAATCTATTTCCTTCTTAAGGAACAAAAAATGTGATATTGAGTTTTCCATTGGCCTACTTACCAATGGGCATGGGCTTTTAATGCAAGACCCTCAACTCCTACTTTTTTATTTGTTCATGGGATTTGGGTCTTGTTGGCAATGACAACATTTGTTGCCTAGCTTCAGTGTTGCCTTTGAAAAGGTGCTGGTGAACTGACTTCTTGAACTGCTTGAGTTCATAGGTAGAGAGGAGTTTGCAGTGGTGATAGATGATGATACATCTGCAGTGCTGTTAATAAAGGAGTTCCAGGGTTTAGACTCAGTACCAGTGAACCAAAAGTGACATCGTTCCAAGTCATGGTGGTATGTGGCTTTGGAAGCATCATGCAGATGGTAATGCTCCCATCTACCTGTCGCCCTTGTTTATGGTATCGTAAGAACAAAAACAGAAGTTGCTGGAAAAGCTCAACAGGTCTGGCAGCATCTGTGAAGAAAAAAATCAGAGTTAACATTTCGGGTCCTGATTCTGAGGAAGGGTCGCCAGACCCGAAGTGCTAACTCTGATTTTATTTTTCACAGATGCTGCCAGACCTGCTGAGCTTTTCCAGCAACTTCTGTTTTTGTTCCTGATTTACAGCATCTTTCGGTTTTTACGGGATTATGAGATGCTGTCGAACGTACCTTAATGAGTTGCTGCAGTGCATCTTGTAAATGGGACACATTGCTGCCACTGTGTGGTGAGGGTGGAGGGAGTGAATATTAAAGATGGTTGATGGGGTGCCAATTATACTGGGTGCTTTGTCCTGGATGGTGTTGAGCTTTTTGATATTTATTGGAGCTGCACTCATTCAGACAAGTGGAAAGTATTCCATCATTTGTGCCTTAAAGGCATTGGACAGGTTTTGTGGAGTCTTAAGTTACTTGCAGCAGGACTCCTAGTTTCTGAAATACTCCTGCAGTCACAGTATTTATATGAATGGTCCAGTTCAATTTCTGGTTAATAGTAACCCCAGGATGTTACAGTAATTTCACATCCATGAAACCACTTTCAATGACGCCTGCATTAATTTGTTGAACCTGTCTTGCATGTAGCATTTTATCAAACATCTTTTGAAAATGAATACCTACATGATTCATAGTACTTTCATAATTAATATGCTCAGTTATATTCTCAAAATGAATTTTTCAGACATAGTCTGCTTCTTTTTATAAATATGTGCTAACTTAAAGAGAGTCTTTTAACTTCATCCTAGTCTTGAAGTGGAGACTTCAAGTGGGGAAGGTGGTAAGAGTTATATAGATAGATTTAAAATATCCATAACATTATTAGCATTGAAAACAGGCCAGGATCCCCGTAGCCAATTATCCTGCCATCAGTCGACTCACAATCATTAGCTGATTGATGAAAGTTTTGCCGAATGTGTGACGAAGGACTATTTATTTAGTCATCAGTCTGATTTCTATCAGGTTCACCTGGCTCCAACCAACATTATGGATTTAGTTCAAAAAGGAGTAAAAGAGCTTAATTTCCAGAAAAGGAATGACAGTGACTGCCCATAATATTAAGGCAGCCTTTAGTTGGATGTGAGGCAAAGGAGATCAAGCAAAATTGAAATCAATTGGAATCAAGGGATATCCACCATTGGCTGGAGGCATAACAGTTGATGGAAACTAATCATTTCAGTCCAAGCATATTCCTGCAGGAGATCCTCAGACTAGTGTCAAGGTCCAACGTCTTTAGATGTGTCATCAGTGACGTTCCTTCTCTCACAAGCTTAGAAGTGGAAATGCTTGCAGATGATTGCATAATGATAAGTTTGATTCATAATTCCCCTGAAAATGAAGCAGTCTATGAAGCAATCGACAATTTAGGCTTCAGCTCATATGTGGCAAGTAACATTCAGATTATGCAGATGTCGGGCAATTACCATCTCCAATGAAAAAATATCTAACCAACTCCCTCTGACATTCAATAGTATTCGCAATAATGAATTTTCCACTAACAATATCCTATATGTGTTATCAATGAACAGAAACCTGACCAGAATATAATTACTTTGGATATAAATGTCAGTCAGAGACTGAGAATTCTGCAGTTATTAATTCATACTTTACCTCCCAAAATATTTTCAGCACCCATAAGGCACAATTCCGAAGTGTGATGGAATACTATTTACTTCGAAGGATGAGTGCAATCCCATACAGTGCTCAAGAAGCTCAACACCATCCAGAACAAAGTAGCCCACTTCAATGGCACCACATTCATCACATTAAACATTTATTCCCTTTACTGCCAGTGTACATTGGTAGCAGTGTTCCCCATGCCCAAGTAGCACCAGAGACCACTGATAAAAAATTCTGCACTTAATGACATGAAAAACAGCAAGCCCATTTTATGTACACATTAAAGCTATTCAAAAATTTGTCTTTCTATTGCAGAACAACATTTTGTTTTTTTTTAAATATTTCTATCGTTTTATAGCAAGGGTGAATAAGTTTGGGTCCTTTAGACCATAATGCAATTGAGGGAGTTTCTGATGAACTGTGACAGTGGTGAGGCTGCTTTGCTTCAGCATCGCCGAGGCCAGGCACCAACTCTCCGACACCTCCTCCTACTGCCCCCTTGATCATGACCCCACCCCCGACCACCAAACCATCATCTCCCAAACCATCCACAACCTCATCACTTCAGGTGACCTCCCACCCACAGCCTCCAACCTCATCGTTCCCCAACCCCGCACCGCCCGCTTCTATCTCCTTTCCAAAATCCACAAACCTGACTGCCCTGGTCGACCCATTGTCTCGGCCTGCTCCTGCCCCACCGAACTTATCTCCACCTGTCTCGACTCCATTTTCTCCCGCTTGGTCCAGGAACTCCCTACCT
This sequence comes from Rhincodon typus, assembly GCF_021869965.1. NCBI lineage: Eukaryota > Metazoa > Chordata > Chondrichthyes > Orectolobiformes > Rhincodontidae > Rhincodon > Rhincodon typus. Next base: position 42,672,986 of record NC_063350.1, on the reverse strand, counting down.
ACGTCCGTGACACCACCCATGCCCTCCACCTCCTCCAAAACTTCCAATTCCCTGGTCCCCAACACCTCATCTTTACCATGGACGTCCAGCCCCTATACACCTGCATTCCCCATGCAGCTGGCCTAAAGGTCCTCCGCTTCTTTCTGTCCCGCAGGCCCGACCAGTCCCCTTCCACCGACACCCTCATCCGCTTAGCCGAACTCGTCCTCACACTCAACAATTTCTCTTTCAATTCATCCCACTTCCTACGGACAAAAGAGGTGGCCACGGGTACCCGCATGGGCCCAAGCTATGCCTGCCTCTTTGTAGGTTACGTGGAACAATCCCTCTTCTGTAGCTACACTGGCCCTAAACCCCACCTCTTCCTCCGTTACATTGATGACTGTATCGGCGCCGCCTCATGCTCCCACGAGGAGCTCGAACAGTTCATCTACTTCACCAACACCTTCCACCCCAACCTTAATTTCACCTGGACCATCTCTCTCTCCTTCCTGGACCTCTCTGTTTCCATCTCTGGCAACCACCTGGAAACCGATATCCATTTCAAGCCCACTGACTCCCACAGCTACCTAGCTCCTCCCACCCACCTTCCTGCGAAAATGCCACCCCCTATTCCCAAATCCTTCGCCTCTGCCGCATCTGCTCCCAGGATGAGGCATTCCACTCCCAAACATCTCAGATGTCCTCGTTTTTCAAGGACCACAACTTCCCCTTCTCAGTGGTCGAGAACACCCTCGACCGTGTCTCCCACATTTCTCACAACTCATCCCTCACACCCCCTCCCCACAATAACAACTAAAACAGAATCCCCCTCGTCCTCACGTACCACCCCACCAACCTCCGGATTCAACACATCATCCTCCGACACTTCCGCCATCTGCAATCCGAACCCACCACCAAAGACATTTTTCCCTCCCCACCCTTATCTGCTTTCCGGAGGGACCACTCTCTCCATGACTCCCTTGTCCGCTCCACACTCCCTTCCAGCCCCACCACACCCAGCACTTTTCGCTGCAACCGCAGGAAGTGCTACACCTGCCCCTACACCTCCCCCCTCACCCCCATTCCAGGCCCCAAGAAGACTTTCCACATCAAGCAGATGCTCACCTGCACATCTGCTAATGTGGTATACTGTATCCGCTCACCTGCACATCTGCTAATGTGGTATACTGTATCCGCTGTTCCCGTTGTGGCCACCTCTATATCGGGGAAACCAAACGGAGGCTTGGGGACTGCTTTGCGGAACACCTATGTTCGGTTCGCACTAAACAACTGCACCTCCCAGTCGCGAACCATTTCAACTCCCCCTCCCATTCCTCAGACGACATGTCCATCCTGGGCCTCCTGCAGTGCCACAATGATGCTACCCGAAGGTTGCAGGAACACCAACTCATATTCCGCTTGGGAACCCTGCAGCCCAATGGTATCAATGTGGACTTCACAAGCTTCAAAATCTCCCCTCCCCCTACCGCATCCCAAAACCAGCCCAGCTCGTCCCCGCCTCCCTAACCTGTCCTTCCTCCCACCTATCCCCTCCTCCCACCTCAAGCTCCACCCCCATCTCCTACCTACTAACCTCATCCCACCCCCTTGACCTGTCCGTCCTCTCTGGACTGACCTATCCCCTCCCTAACTCCCCACCTACACTCACCTTTACTGGCTTCATCCCCGCCTCTTTGACCTGTCTGTCTCCTCTCCACCTATCTTCTCCTCTATCCATCTTCTATTGCCTCCCCCTCTCTCCCTATTTATTTCAGAACCCCCTTCCCCTTCCCCATTTCTGAAGAAGGGTCTAGGCCCGAAACATCAGCTTTCCTACTCCTCTGATGCTGCTTGGCCTGCTGTGTTCATCCAGCTCTTGTTATCTGTGATAGTGGTGATCCTTGACATCAGGACTTTTATATCTCACCCAAATAGTTACACCTAATGTGTATCGGTAGCAATTTGTAATGCCTCAAGCAGGCATCCAGTAATTATTGTCCCAATAGTGTTAGTCATTGGCTGTTCTGTAGATGGAATAATGAAACAAAAGTCTGTGGATACCATGAATGTTATTTAAACTCTTAAGTTTGGCAAAAGTTTCTGTATTTAATTGCTAATTCAACACAGACGCATGTAACTAAGAAAGATGTGGCATTTTTCGGTATGAGTTAAACACCACAAGTTAATGTGACCAAACCATCTCACTAATTTACAGAATAACTGAAGTGTTATGGTGCTTTTAAGGATGTCATTTGGTCCAAATTATCTGCATTAGCTCTCCAAATTGTATTATATTTTGATGCCTTTCTCTGTCTTTTATCCATACCCTTGTACATAATTTTTATTTAAATAATGAACCAATGCCCTCTTGAATGCCTCAATTAAACCTGCCTCTGTCACATTTCCAAGTAATATATTCCAAACCCAAGCCACTTGTCATGTCAGGATGAATTCTCACATCAGATCCGCTTCTTTTGCAAATCACTTCAAATCTGTATCCTTATATTCTTGACCCTTTTACAAACATGAACAGTTTCTGCCTTTCTATGCTGTCCAGGCCCCTCATCATTTTGAAAGCTTTCAAAAGTTCTCAATTTAATCTTCTCTCCAAAAAAAAAATTGTGCCAACTCCTCCGATCTATTCTCATAACTTATGGATCCATTTCCAGGAACCGTGCTGGTAAACTTCTTTTGCACGCTCTCCAAAGTATTCACATCATTCCTAAAATGTGGTGCCCAGAACTGTATGCAGTACTGTAGATGTGATCTAGTAATCGGAGTGGAATGGTCCATGGAAAGTTTTCAAGTATCTCATGTAAACTTGACATCACCTCATTATTCTTGTACTCTTTACTCCTATTAATAAAGCTGAGGACACCATATGCTCTATTAACTGCCCTCTCTCATCCATCTACTTTCAATGATCTGTGCACATGCACACCCAGCTCTCTCTGCTCCTGCACTCCATTAAAATTGTACCCCTTATTTTATATTGATTGTCCATGTTCATCCTACCAAAATGCATCGCCTCATATTTTCTATATTGAACTTAATCTGCCACATATCCACTCACTTTACCAATGTGTCTGAGCCATTTTGAAGTTCTATTCTGTCCTTCTCTGTTTAGAATGCTTCTAAGTTTTGGATCATTTGCAAACTTTGAAGTTGTCCCTTGCACACCTAATATTTTGAGAATTAATATACAACAGAAGAATCAAGGCTGCTAATGTTGATTACTGGGCAATTCCATTACAAAACCTCTCCAGCCTGAAAACTATATATGGACAATTCCTCTGTGATTCATATTACTGTTGTATCCGTACTGTTTGTATCCACATTACTATTGTCCTTTTTATTCTGAGCTAAATTTTTCTCACTGGGATGTTGTGTGGAATTGCTTTCTAGAAGTTCAGTGCCCCTCAAGGCTGCATTCTCAGGCCCTTACTAATATTCATTATACACTCATGACTGTGGTGCCAATTTCAGTTCTAACTCCACTTTGCAAATTTTCTGTTGACATCATTGTAATGGGTCAGATCTCAAACAATAACGAGACAGAATACAGGAAGGAGATAGAAATATTAGTTGCATGGTGTAAAGATAATAATCATTCCCTCAACATCAACAAAATGAAGGAGCTGGTCATCAACTTCCAGAATTGGAGTGGAGGAGACACCCCTGTGTGTAACAATGGTATTGAGTTGGAGATGCTTGAGAGTTTCAAGTTCCTTGGAGTAAATGTCACCAACAATCTGTCCTGGTCCATCCACGTTGATGCTATAGTCAAGAAAGCGCACCAATGCCTCTACTTCCTCAGAAGACCAAGCAAATTTGGCATGTCCATAATGAGTATTACCAACTTCTACAGATGCATGATACAGAGCATCCTGTCCAGATGCATCACAGCTTGTTATGGCAACTGCTCTGCCCAAGATAGCAGGAAATTACTGAGAGTTGTGGACACAGCCCAGTCTATCACATAAAATAGTCTTCCATCCATTGACTCTATATATACTTCCCACTGTCTCAGGAAAGCAGCCAACATAATCAAAGACCCCTCCTGACCCAGTTATATTCTGTTCCACGCTCTTCCATCAGACAGAAGATACTAAAGTTTAAAAACACGTAACAACAGATTTAAGAACAGCTTCTTCCCTGATGTTATCAGATTTATGAATGGACTTCTAATATATTACAGTTGACCTTTCTTGGCACCTTTTCTGCAGCTGTAACATTATATTCTGCATTCTGTTATATTAGCCTGATGTATATATGTAAGGTATGATTTGTCTGGTTAGCATGCAAAACAATACTTTTCATTGTATCTCGGTACATTTGACAATAATAATAAATCAAATCAAATGTACACCACATCAGCAATTTTACCCTCATCAGCCCTCTCTGTCACCTCTTCAAAAAGACTCCAGGATGTTAGTTAAATGTGATTTTTCCCTTTATAAATCCATATTGACTCTTCCTAACAACCCTGCCTTTTAACATGTGAGTATTAATTCTATTCTGAATAATTGTTTCTAGAAGCTTCCCCATCACGAAAGTTAAACTGACTCAATCGTGTAATTTTTCTGTCTTCTGGCCCCTCTGTTGAGACTAGGGAAGACTGAAAGATATTGGCCAGTATCTCAGCAATTTTCATTTTCACATCCTTAAATGTCTATGCATGTATCTCGTCTGATCCAATTCCTGATCAACTTTCAGTGTTGACAGTCTATTGAATACTTTGTCCTTATCACTTTTGCACTATTCAAAAGGGTTCAATCTGACTGGGACAATTGATAACTGATAAGTACAATGGAGTTTCTTCCTCTGCTGCCATGATCTGGTTAGCACCTACCTCCTTGGTAAAGACAGATGCAAAATATTCATTTCATAACAGAGCCATGCTCCTGCCTCCATTTGTACATCCTCCTTTTGGTCCCAAAGCAGCCATGCTCCTTCTTTTTCATCCCTATTACTATTTATATGCCTATAGTAGATTTTGAGATGTCTCTTTACGTTGGCTGCCAGTCTTCTGTCGTAATTCCTCTTTGCTTTCCTGGTATGGCTTCCCCTCTGAAACTATAATATTCCTCTTGATTCTCAATTATGGTTACTATATGGCACTGTTATAAACACACATTTTATTTCAATTTCTGTCTGCTTTTTGCCCAGGGAGTTCTGAATCTATTTACCCACCTTTCATTCTTGAGGGCATACACATTGACTGTATGTGAATGCTTTCATCTTGTAGTCAGCCTATTGTTCAATTACAGATTCCTCCATCAAAATTTTGCTCCATCTACCCTGCCCAGCTCTGCTGTTTCACCATTGAAATCAGCTCTGCCAACTGTTGTGTTCTTCCTCACATTAATCATTGTCATACTTCACCATCATTGTAAGCCGGACATTGTAATGGTCACTGTCTCCTAATTGATCCTCCTATTGACACTTGACCTAACTGGCCTGCCTCCTTTACAAAATGAGGTCCAACAGTACATTCTCCTTGTTGGGCTAGATGCATACTGCTGAAGGAAATTCTCCTAAACACAAACTAGGAATGTTACCCCCAGGTGGATCTTCCACTACCACAATCCCAGCCAATTTCAGTAATTAAAATCCCCCATTAGAACTACTTATGTGAAAAATGTTGGTATCTTTCAGTAGTTTTCCTGCAGATATGCTCCTATCCTTTCCCACTAGTTGGCTATCTTGAGCCTATACCAAACAATGTAATTGCACTGTTTTTTTCCTTCACTTTGGTCAATTTGATTTTGACTTTGAACTTTCTGACACATCCTCTTTCTTCAGCACTGGAATGCCATCATTAACCAGTAGCCATCCTCCTTTCCTTCCTTTATTATCCTTTCTGAATACAGTTTACCCAGGAATATTTAACATCCAGTCCTGTCCTTCCTTTAACCATTGCTGTCATCTTCAGATCATGTTCTCAATTGCAAACTGTGCCCGTGACACTTTGGCCTTACTTACTATACATGATGTATTCACATACATGCACAATAACCCTGAGCCTGACCTCATTACTTTTTCCTTATTGTGACCTCACCTATTAAACTATTATTTTCTCTAATACTGTGAGTCTCTCCTAGTATTTTTGATCCCATACATTTTTTCTCTAATGTTTTCTCTTGTTTTCCATATCATATCATATCAAAGAACAAACAAAGAACAAAGAAAATTACAGCACAGGAACAGGCCGTTCGGCCCTCCAAGCCTGCGCCGATCCAGATCCTCTATTTAAACCTGTCACCTATTTTCCAAGGATCTGTATCCCTCTGCTCCCTGCCCATTCATGTACCTGTCTAGACACATCTTAAATGACGCTATCGTGCCCGCCTCTACCACCTCCGCTGGCAAAACGTTCCAGGCACCCACCACCCTCTGTGTAAAGAACTTTCCACGCATATCTCCCTTAAACTTTTCCCATCTCACCTTGAAATCATGACCCCCTAGTAATTGAGTCCCTCACTCTGGAAAAAAGCTTCTTGCTATCCACCCTGTCTATACCTCCTGCCTATATCTTATCACATCATATGATATTATATTGTATCAATTCAAATACAGGCCCTTCAGCCCACCAAGCCTGTGCCCATTCTAATCCTTATTTGTTGCTTGAAGCTAGGCTGCTTTTGTAAGCTGATTTCTCACTACTGCTTATCATGTTGTATGAGTGATCTGTTAGATTTTCTGCCCAACAAAGCCTGCTTAGTCTCGAGTCATGAAAGGAAACCACTTGCTTTGTTAATGAGAAGAGGCTTAAACAAGATGCAGTTTATTGCATAATATCAACTATATATACTTTATACTGATGTATGTGACATTGTTAATGAGACTATGAGGAGGACTGGGATGGGATTCTTTTTAATTCCATCATGGGATTTGAGCATCTTTGGCAAGAGCAACATTTGTTGCCCACCACTAATTGCCCAGAGGTCATTTGAGAGTCAACCACATTGTTATGGGTCTGGAGTCACATGTAGGCCAGATCAGGTAAGGAAGGTTGATTTCCTTTCCTAAAGGTCATTAGTGAACTAGACTTTTCTCCCCCAACAATCAACAATGGTTATCATAAGACCCTTAATTCCAGTTTTAAATGAATCCTAAATCCACTATCTGCTATGGCCGGATTCAAACAAAGGTCCCCAGATCATTACATGGATCTCTGGATTAATACCACTAGGCCATTATCTCCCTGCCTCCCTTACTCCTTCAAGACGTCAAGCTGTTCTTCCACTAAGTCCACATGAGATCTTCAGAGGTTAGTGGTGCTTAACTCTTTCAGGTCCTTAGAGCCTTTGGCAGCAGATAGTGACAATAGAAGTTCAACATACTCTCCATCACAGAAATCTCTCTTGCTGTCATTGTCTTTCTGCCATTGTCATGTTATGGGAGGTTGATCATCAACATTTTTGGCCATATTGTAAACTTTCTTCTATGACCATCTTGAACCCACAGCTGCAGACTCAGTGGCAAGGACTCTACCTATGCACCAAAAGACCTCTTCACAACTTTAGCTGTGTACAGATTAATTGTGTTTCAGCAAAATAAAGTATTGTGGCATCAGAGTAAAGACATAAAATGCATCATGTAACAACTAATGGAAAAAATATTTATAATTGAATGAGAGCTCTAGCTGGTCTTTATTTTGAGTTAAATAAAACTTTACATTAAAAAAAATGTCACGGTTATTGGGTAATGCAGCATATCCATATACTCTTGCTGCTGGGACAATTACCCTAATTAAGAGATTGAAATCAATTCCTTTGATCGCCATCACATATATGAAATAGATCCTGACAATCTGAATTGGCTTCATAGTGAATATAAATCCATAGTTTTTAATTATATCTAATTGAATTATGCACTTATGGGTGGTTAAAGTTTTAAAAAGCTGTGTAAGAACAGAAAGGTTGCAATTGTGTCATTGAACACTTCTGCAAAGTTTGCTTGTGTTAAACTTTCAGAACAACATACTGTCGAAGGCACATAGTCCAGTTCACTCACATCAAACCTGACCAATATGACTGCCACTTCAGTGTATACAAAGTGGAAGCATTTTCTGCCATTGTTGAGTCTCATCTTAATGAGATGGGGGAAATAGTGCACATTCTATTTTGCAGAAGTAAAATATATTTGTGTTCAATTCTCAAGAGGCCTTGGACACACACTGTGACAAATACTAATCTGGCACAAGGATGTGATTTTCAAGCAATAATTTGACATTTCCATTAACTTTGTGTTCTTAGTCAGCAGTTGCTTGGCTCCACAGAATTTTCAGCTTCATTGTCTTTTCGACTTTAGTTGCAATTTTTTGAATTAACTTTGCAGACCTACGGATAGATTTGGCCTATTTTTTTAAAATCAAATTGCGTGCACATATATTTTAGTACAAATTGCCTACATAAAAAAAACTTTGATCTCTTTCAGCTCCTCTTGCTGCACAAAGTAAACCTCAGATCAGAGAGCGCTGAAGTGAGCCTGTTTTTTTTTCTGTTAACACAAATTTTGTAATCAATCATTGAAGCTGTACCATATAGGCTTTCAGAGAGCTACACACTTGCTTCATATTCCTCGGGGATTGCATTTTTTCTCTTCATTTAGCCTGTTTTGAAATGGACCTGTCACAGATTCAGAAAGTGGAGAATTATACTCTCTGATTTATATTCTACCACAAGATACCAAATATTGCAAAGGGTTTCCAGGTGTTTACAGTCCCTTGTTCATACTGTCCCATGTTTTATAGTTATGAATTGGCTTTTAATAGGAGAAAAATATTTCATTATTCCTATTTACTGAACAAACCAGGCCAAACCAGAATGATATTATGGCTAAAGGGGTTAGATCATTACAGGGGTTTGTATTCCCTTAATTCCAATGCTGTGGTCTGACCACTGTGATTGTCTTTTAAGTATGGTTGTCTCTAGGCTCAGAGTGCCTACTTCCTGGAGGATGCTCATATTTGTATGGTGATCCATTCATGGAACACATAAGATTGTTCCTAGGCAGTGCTGATGTCATCCTTTGAACTTTCTAATTCAAGTGTCAGAGGACAGTTGATTTTCTTACAACAAGGAGACAGACAGCCAAACCACATAAGTCTTTCTACCTCTGTATTCACAATGCAAATTAAACATTCAAAGACTCTCAATATTGATCCAATGCTTCCTGGCCAGACTTTTTTGAATAAATAATCACAGACTCTGCGAATAATCAATTCTTGACAGTGATTTGAGGGTAGCTGAAGCAAAAGACTTAGTAATGTATTATTGATACAGGAACTTTAGCAGAGCAAAATGAAACAACAAAGTAATTTAATTGATGTCCATGATTTAACCTGATAACCTTTGCTGTCATCCCCATTCACACAAAAGGCAGACAGACAAATAAATACAGTTAAGGGATTAAAAAAAATTAACCAGATTACTTACATGGTTTTCATGATGTACTGTTCGACAGGCATAGCTGATATTTTTCTAATAATGAGAGGTTGGGAAGGGAGTTTTCAAATCTGCATGCTGTGGCATCAAAAGCCAAACTCCTTCTCACAGAAAATACAGTCGAAAACCTAGTTCAAACTCTAGCCTCTTCCTGTCAGACTGACCATCTTCCCACAAGGTCCAAGTTACCAATCAACATCGGCTATCTGTTTGAGCATAAGGTCTGTCTTGAAGTTGCTAGAACCAATTCCTATACACTGACCTTGTTAATGTTAAACATCGGCTATCTGTTTAAACATGCTGCTCTCCCCTGGTGTTGAATCATCTGTAAAACCATTTGATCCAAAACGCCAAACTGCAATTAATTTCCAGGCCTGGCCTCACAAACAAATATCAATTTCTTTTCTCTTTACTGGTCAGTGTGTTGAGTTTTGGAGTTTCGAGGTCATGTTGCAGGTGTACAGGACATTGGTTAGACCACTTTTGGAATACTGCATGCAATTCTGGTGTCTCAGTTATAGGAAGGGTGATGTGAAACTTGAAAGGGTTCAGAAAGGATTTCCAAGGGATGTTACCAGGGTTGGAGAGTTTGAGCTGTAGGGAGACGCTGAAAAGGCTGTGGCTATTTTCCATGGAGCATCAGAGGCTGAGGGGTGACTTTATAGAAGTTTATAAAACCATCAGGGGCATGGATAGGGTGAACAGCCAAGGTCGTTTCCCTGGGGTAGGGGAATCCAAAACTGGAGGTCATAGGTTTAAGGTGAAAGGAGAAAGATTTAAAAGGGACCTAAGGGGCAACTTTTTCATGCAGAGGGTGGTGTGTGTATGGAATGAGCTGCCACAGGAAGTGGTGGAGGCTGGTATAATTACAACATTTAAAAGGCATCTGGGTGGGTATATGAATAGGAAGGGGAATATGGGACAAATACTGGCAAATGGGACTAGATTAATTTAGGATATCTGGTCGGCTTGGACAAGTTGGACCGAAGGGTCTGCTTCTGTGCTATATAACTCCATGACTCTATGGCTCTCTCTTTGTATTTTTTTCCCCACACACATGCTGTAACCCACAGTCCAAAGATTATTTTCAGCCCACAGTTCTTTATTCACAGCTTCAAACCAAAATTGATGAAATAATAAAGTTAAAGTGACAAAAAATCAGTGAGATTTCTAACACATTTTAGACTGTGACCTTTATGTTAATCTGCAGATGATGCATGGCAAACAGGCTGGACAAGTCAATGCATTGAAATGAGAAATAATGTATGCTTCTGAAGTGCACTCTCTACCCCAAACTTATGACTGGTGAAAGATCGAAGAGTGGCTTGCAGAAAAGTTTCAAAGATACCCTAAAAGCCTGCTTAAAGGAGATCAATTTGGATCTCAACAGCTGGAAGTGCACCAGACCGCCCATGATGCTGAAGCCTTCATTACCAATGTGTCGGTGGTTTTGAAGCAAGACCATTCCAGTACAGCGACAACAATATCATCTGCCCAGCAATGCAGAAAGTTCGCTATGTCTGTCCTGTCCACAAAAAGCAGAACCAATTCAATTTGACCAGTTACTGCCCCATTAGTCTTCTTCTGATCATCAGCGAAGTGATAGATCATGTTGTTGACAGTCTTATAAAGGTGCACTTATTCAGCAGTGATAGCCAGCTCACTAATATTCTGTTTGGATTCTGCAAGGGCAACTCAGCTCCTGACCTTGTTTGAGCTTTGACCGAATATACACACAAATGTACTCCAGATGTGAAATGAGAGTGACTGTCTTTGACATAAAGAGAGCATTTGACCTAGTGTGCTAACAAGAAGCCTAAGGAAAACTGGAGACAATAGCAATAAGGGGTAAATCTCCTCATAGACTGGACACATACTGTGCACAAAGGAAAATCGTTGCTGTCATTGGAAGTCAATCATTTCAGTCCCATAACATTACTGCTGGAGTTCCTCAGCTATTGTCAAAAATTTCCAATTAGTGTCACTCAGCACTAAGGTCAGGAGTGAGGATGTTTGTTGATCTTTGCACAATGTTCAGTATGACTTGTGACTCCAAAGATTCTAAAGCAAACCATGTCTACTTGCAGTCAAGCTTGAACAGCATGGAGGGTTAGCTGATAAATAACAAGTAACATTCATAACCACACAGATGCCAGGCAAAAAAAAAATCTCAAATGAGAATGATTCGAACCCTCTCTTCTTGATATTCAATGACATTACCATCACTAAATCATCCACCAACAACATTCTTAGGTCAGTGTTGACCAGAACCTGAATTGCAACAACCATATAAATGCGATGGCTTCGAGAATAGATGAAAGACTGTGAGATTTTCAGGCAAGTAACTCACTTCCTGCCCTCCAAACCTGCCCACCACTTACAAGGCACAAATCAGGGATGTTTTTGTCCATGCTTTTGATGCTTCAACCAATTGATATATTAAAACACTTTACCCAAGCACTCTTGTCAGTGAGGCGGACAAAGAGACACAGAATTTGCCTTGTGGTTTAACTTGATTTTATTTATAAAATATTCCTTATTAAAAGTACCATGTGAGCATTTCCCAAATTCCTACAGCATTTACCCTCTATCCAGCTCTATCTGTCTGAGAAAGGGTATTACCCAAAACAATCGATATGTGTGAGTTAGGCTATTAGAATATCCTTCCTCTCTGACATAGGGCTGGCTGTCTTTCATGAAGGTGGGTCTTGCAGGTCAGGACGGATCTTCTCCTGGGTCACCTCATGGTCTTGCCAGGAGTTTTTGCGAGGGATGTAGCTTCCAGTTATGTGTACTTATCTCCCTCTCCCGGACCTTCCTGAATGTTCTGTGGTCCTTGGCAATGGGTCATGAGTAAGGTTCAAAGCATCCAAGGGGGTTGTGCCAACTTCTTCCACTGTTGCTATGCTACGGAGGTGTAAAGTGCATGGCCTCAGGCACTGGTTGGAAGTCAAGGTGCCAGAAAGTCTGATTGATGCTGCTCCAGTACACAACACTCAGGCTGGTTGTAACTGGTTTCCTCTGAACCTTTGTGACCCCTTGGACCTGGGTTTCCACTGGTCTCTGTAGCTGATAGCTGCTGGCTGCTGTTTAGTTTGGCCAATTTTCTGCCAGGCCAGATTTCTCTGGCTGTGGGTAAATCTAGAATGGGTCCATCCTCACTTGACCACAGTGTGATAAAATACTCTTCATTCATACTGGGGAACAATGTTAGTTTATTTTCTTCCCTTTGGTAATATGCTTTAATTCAACTAGTTGCCATATCTAACAAAACTCTAACAACATTCAAGAAGCTCAACATCATCCACTTGAGATTATCATCTATTACTTTCATCACTCACACTCCCCATATAAACAATGATCACATTTGTTTCCCATTTAGAAGGTTCACTGTGGCAACTCACAAATGAAACTTCAACAGCACCTTCCAAACCTGTGAACTTGACCATCTATAAGGACAAGGGCATCAGATGTATTATCTGTATGTTCCCTTCTATTTCACATCCCATCCTGAATTGGAATTTTTTTCACCACTCCTTCACTGTTGCTGGTTCAAATTACTGGGACTCCCTTCAGAAAAGCACTGTGGGTATACCTACAGCCCAAGGATTGGAGAGGTTCAAGACAATGTTCACTACCATATTCTCAAGGTAAATTATGAATGGACAATAATTGCTTATTTGGCCAACATCATCTTATCCCACAAAACAGTAAATAATTTTAAAATTATTTCTGTGCTGTGCTGTACTGTTCTATGTTCTATGTTCTAAGAAAGGAGAGCAATAAAGAAGCTCTAGAAGGCAAATTGATCAACTGACTGGCAAATAATTTACTTTTTCTCCGCCATCAATGTTGTTTGGTAGTCTTTTAGCTTCCCTATTTACCCCTTTAATTATATATACACTTCACTCTATCTCTTACATCTTCTCTCTTTATTTCTCCCCATTGCCTTTTCTTCCTCCCTCTATTGAGCAACTGGCAGAATAGAATGATTGAAGGATTTCGTAGGATAGAGGAGCAGAAGCTCTTGGCTTGGTCTTCCTGTAGGAGATGGGAAACTCATCACCTATTCTTAACCCATGCCCACTCATAAACCCAACTCCCCACTATGACCATTCATATTGCCTATGCCCAATCATGCCCCAATATTGCATGCCTCATCAGACACAAATGCTTTTCAACCTCTTCATATCACCCTGGCCCTTTCTGCCCCCTGTTATATGCCGCTTATATCATCAAATTCCCTCTCATACCTCAGACCTCTCCATGCCCTTTAATATATCCTCCAGAGTCACTCAATATCCTTGACATACCTCAGGGCGTCTTTGAATTAAAAAAAATTCTAACAATTTAGTTGCAGTCAAACACACCATACTATAAACTGTCCTTCAAAAAAATATGCTATTCTGAAAGAAAATGTAAACCTGTCATGTGGTCAATTAAAAACAAAGAAATGTTTATTTCACAAACCACAACAAGGATGCTTAGTCTTTAATAATCAATTAAAATTGTCATCAAAATGTCTATGCAGAATCCTGCTGAAATAAATAGTTCTGAATCCTTTTAGACTAAGCCAAGCATTCATAATAGGTTCAACTATAACAATAAACCATGTAAAATGCAAGTAACGATGTGTATCGAAACCGATGAAACTAGTTTCTTCTTTTAAGTTACAGTAGATGCCCTATCAATGAATACAGTCCTGGAACAAGTGAGTGCAGCTTTTTAGGTGAATGCTGTTTCTTTCTTTCATTTTAAAATACATTTTGGCTTTTACCCTTGCTTTAGTTTACTGCATCAGAGATTCTAATCAGTGTTTATTTCAATTCTGAATCCCTCAAAACAGATTTAAAAGAAAACACTCCATGGGATCTCTGGTTTGTAATGCTATAGGCACTTTAAGCAGAATCCCATTTTTAATCATTGCAGTAAAAAAAAACTGGCATGCAATATGGCATCTAAAAACTGAAGCTTTCATATTGCATTTCAAATCCTATCAACTGAAAGATTTCAGGTGCAAGTATTGTTTTTATCTGGTTCCTGAATTGGTATTGTGCTTCAGCATGTAGTTTATACCTCCTCTGAGTGGCCTCAAACTACACATACTTGTTAAAGGATCCTGACTATAATAAAATGAATGGGGAGTGAACTTTAAACTTTGACCACTCCCAGCAAGGGTGCGAGTGCAGCATGTATGTGTATGAGCAGGCTACTGTCACATTTATCCTTGTAAATATTAACCTAAACTTCGCTGGGTTGACCAAAATTAAGTTGAATAAAATTAAGTCAAAACAAAATGAGTAGGAGAAAACATATGATACCTGGTGATATTCTAATGATTAGAATTGTCACTGGTTTTAAAGTATTTCTATGTTAGGCTGAAAAAATTGCGTACATTAAAGCATTGTAACTCAACTAAGGACCACAGTGCTTCAAGTTTGCGTCACAGCTCCTCTCATTCTGGCCTCTTTAACCTCCCAGACTTTAATTCTTCCAGCAGTAGTGCCTATGGCTGGGTGTGAAACTCTTAAATGCCTTTCCTAAACCTTACCAACTCTCTTTCCTGATTAAAGATATTTGTTAGAAATGGCCTCTCCAATTAAACAACTTTCCTAATGTCACCTACTCGGACTCAGTGTCAAATGTTTCTTCATGAAACTACTTGAACTCACCTTGGGACATTTTATTGTATTTTTGAGACGTATAAGATTATGAGAGGCAGAGGCAGGGTAGATGATTAAAAACCTTTACCATTGTTGAAGGGATTGATTTAAAGCAAGGGGCAGAAGTTTTTGAGGGGATGTGAGGAAATGGTTTTAAAAACTAGAGAATGGTGGGAATTTGGAGCTCGCTACTTGTAGGCACGAAAACTCTTATAACATTTGAGCAATATTTAGATGTGCATTTGTGATGCCAAGGCATATGAGACTCTGGGCCAAGTGTTGGGAAATGGGAATAGACTAGTTAGGTGGTTGGTTTTGACTGGTGCAAGCACATGGGCCAAAGGGCCTATTTCTGCGCTGTACTCCTCTAGCTTGGGGAGGTCATTTGGTCAATGCCTAAACGGTGAGACAGACAGAGATGATTATCTGTTCTGGTCTGACCTTCAGACAAGTCCACAAGTAAGAGTCCATTTGTGATTATAAGCATTTTATGGTTAAGACTTTTGCAGCATTTTTACAGTCCACGCTGCTTTAATAAAGATCATTGGGTATATTCTGTTGTTTGAACTGCCATTTTATTGATATCCAGAATGAACCTGACATACCAAAAAAATAGAGAATAACAGCCTACATCTTGCACGGATGAATACAGCCAGAAACAGGGTTGGGAATCCCAGAATCAGGTAATGGCTAACACTTTTGAAGAGCTTCCCAGTTGCCTGGACTCAATGAAAATTCAGGCCTATTTCTGTGGTGGCCCAGAGAAGGGGACATAGTATTAAGGTTAGAGGCAGTGCATTTAAGGGTAATTGCAGGAAACAGTTCTGCAAAGATTAACATGAAGGATTAAAGAATTCTAGATTTTCGCTATTGTGGAGAACATTTTTGCTGTGGCGAAAATGTCAGAAGATATTGGGAATCCCAACTCTGAGCCCTGAATCTGCCAGATACTATTTTTATGGAAACAGGATTAGGGACATTCCACAGCTTGCACATCTGTGGTTCCCAGAGATGACCAACCATTTGAGTGACCATTTGCCTCAGATTTTGGAATCTCTGGAGGGTGAACTTGGATTGTGGAAATGAGACCTGGACACAGCATTTCTTTTGAGTGGCCAGTGAAACCCTCTGGAGAGCTGGGGAATCTTTGAAGATCACATCCCAGGACACCTTGAGGGTTGAGGATCTGTGATCCTTTATGGTTGGGAGTAGAGGTAGGTGCCCTTTGCACTTATTAATCTGAGAGAAAATTGTGTGTAAGCGCATAAACCCTTAGAATTGTTCAAATTATAAAGATCAATCAAGAACTGTACAGAGGTGTCAGCAAGTCTTGATATGTCATAAACTATTGACAAGTTGAAAATGTCTTTTTTTATGAATGAGAGTGTTTCTCTCAATAGAATCTAATGTGCAATGTAGAACTTTATGTACTAGAACTGTACTTTTTCTCCTCAGTGAATGGAAAATTGTGGATGCTCAATCACTTGGCATGGAAGGTAAAGGCGAAGTGGGTGGTGTGTGGAAGTAAACACCAAGTTGGAATAGGAGTATGAGGAGACATAGGGATGGGCAGAGGGAAATAGGCTTGTATGGGAAATATGAGGGCTCAGGTGATACATAGAGAGTATTAAGTTTGATGGGTGGATATGGATGGGACATTGTGATTGTGTGGGAGTGAGGGGTGAAGATTTTGGAATGTAATACTGGGCACAGATTAGCTGCTTTTATCTTTAAAAAAGTCACTTTTGACTCAGGCATTCTCATACATGCAATTAGCCAACATTTATGGAAATTTGATGTAGCATTATCACAAACAACAGAAAAACAGGAATGGTCAAATTAAAGTATGGTTGAAACAGAAGGAGGCTTCTTAACCTAGTTCTAGCACATCTTTGGGAAGGATAGGGAAAGCCACGAGACGATCTATGCATTATTAAATAAGTTATGAGTGATTGTTCATATTCTGGCATCTGCAGTCAGCACCTGTGATTATTCTGATCATAACCATGTGAAAAGGCCCTCTACAGTATAGGGATTGTCAACTCTTAGATCGCCATAGAAGTAGCAGTCTTGACTCTAAACGATTCCATTTCTCTTTCTAAGGAAAGAGCAGGGAATACTAATTTGTACATGGTTTTCAATTATTGCATAATGTTATTATGTATCATTACCAATTTTAAGGCTGGTTACTTCCCAATAAATGGATATCTTTCAACCATATTTTTGTCAGATGTGAATTTTTTACCCTTACCTGTGACAATTTTTTTTTGGATTCTTCATTACCGATTACTGCATATGTCTGGTTAAAATTTGCATGTGAGCTTACGCTGCACTTGCTTTTCAAATGAACAAACGTACGCACCTTAGTTCATGAAGGTATTTGACTTTGGCCATTGTCCTTGGTTGGAAATGCACCTCAATTCAATTAAAATATTTCAGACTCATAAATGTGCCAAATACATGGGGCTGCTATTAGTACATATCTGTTTGTCAACTATATTTGTATGATTTTAAAATCTGTGAATATCTGGTCATCTAAACTAGTTCTCAAAACAATAGCTTGAATGTAGTTTGATCCACAATTTTCTCAAAAAGAATTTGGCTGGTGTTGCATGAAAACAGAAAAGCCAGAAGTGATGATGTTAGCAAGAAAGTTCTATTGTCACAGATCACCGTGTGAAAAAAATTACTAGTAAAGCAAAAATAAGTTTGTACTGCATAGAATCCTGCTTACTTAAATGATTCAAAACACTTCACAGAATAATTCACATTCACAGAGATAAGGATAATTGAATGAAAGAAAGATGGCAGCTGACAGAATTGGTGGTATAAAAATAAGGAATTAAATCAAAGTGTGAGTGAAATACACATATTATGATTCATAACATTATGAGATATATGAGCAATGACACACATAACACTGCAACATTTATTCAAACAGTTTTCTCTCCTCCTGTTTTGAAAGCATTAATTCTTTACTTGGTGCGGTTTCTGGCAGTTCTTCCATGTGACCATTTATCAAAGTGTGAGTCCCACAGTGAGTATTGGCATTGTACTCACAGTGGAAGGACATCACTGCTGCTCGCTCCTGCCCTCACTTTGCATGTACTTCCACTAGGTTCACTGAATAACAAATTGGGAGCAGAAGTAGGGCCAGTGAAGGAAATAACATTAGCCTCAATGTTTCTGAGATAGATACATACTGTTGTACATGTAAACTTTTAAAAGGCATTTGACAAAGTACAATCTAATAGACTTGTTGGTAAAAATAAAATCCATGGACTAAAAGCAACAGTGGCCGAATAGATTCAAAATTGTCAAAAAGCCAGAAAAAGTATAGAGTAATGGTATCCAGGGTTTGGTATGGCCAATCGATATAGTTGTGACCCGGACCTGGATATCACTTTAAAGTTTGCAGATGATGCAAAACTCAACAACATAGTAAACAATGAGAGGAGTATTATTTGACTTCAGTAGGGCATAATTGATTAATTGGGCAGACACTTTGGGGATGAAACTTAATACAGACAGCTGCAAAATGATATATACTAAATGGGATGCAGGAATAGAGAGAACTGGGGTTGTATCATACAAATTTTTGACTGTGGCAGAGCAAGTTGAGAAGACTCAAGAAAAAAACATATGGACACCTTAACTTTATAGAAAGAGATGGTGCTCAAAAGCAAGGCAATTAAAGTTATATGCAACATTAATAAGCCCTCAACTGTATTACTGAATTCAGTTCTAAGCACTATGTATTAGGAAAATGCCAAACCCTCAGAGGATTTAGAACAGATTTATTAAAATTGTACCTGGGATAACTTTAGTTATGTGGACATATTGGAAAAGTTGAGGTTGTTCCAAATGGAGGACTGAAGATTATGAGGAAATTTTAATGGGTGTTGAAAGAGTGAATTTGAACAAATAAGTTCCAGCTGTGGAAGGGTTAATAACCAAAAGACATATAATCTAAGGTGACTGAAAATGTGACTTGAGGACATGTCTTTTACATAACAAGGTATTGCAATCCAGAATGCCTTGCTTTAAAGTGTGGTAGCTATGATGTGGAGATGCTGGTGTTGGACTGGGATGGACAAAGTCAGAAGTCACACAACACTGGGTTACTGTCCAACACTTCACCTGACGAACAGCAGCACTCCAGAAGCTTGTGATTTTAAATAAACCTGCTGGACTATAACCTCGTGTTGTATGACTTCTGACTTTCAAGCATGATAGAAGAAGATTCAAATGTAATAATCAAAAGACAAATACATGCATTGAAAAATGCATAGTTAAGGGAAAAAAGCAGGTGGGTAGAATTAATTGGATAGCTGCATCAAGCACCAGCACGTTGACCCATTGTCCTCCATTTATAGCATATCTTTCTATTATCTCTTGTTTCTAAATTCTTCTTTTCAGAATGAAAACATCTTCAGCAATTTACCTGTTAAGAGGACAGTTGCTGACCAGATCCAGAAGGTGGCTGAGAGTTAACTATATTACTATCTTAACATAAAAAATCTCTGTATTCAATGAATATGAATGATACCACTTACAATTTAATTGCTTTATCGCACAAATATGACTTTAAAAAAAAAGTACTTACAAAAGAGGTTTCTAAGCTCCATCAGTCCTGAGGAAGGGTCACCGGACCCGAAACGTTAACTCTGTTTTTTCCTTCACAGATGCTGCCAGACCTGCTGAGCTTTTCCAGCAACTTTGTTTTTGTTTCTAAGCTTCAACTCTCCATCTAGTGAGCACAAAAGTTCAGCTTTATTTAGTGACATACAACTGTGATTTTGGAGGCGTCCAAACGAATACAAAGATAGGGTAAAGAATATACCATTCGTAATGGCATGAATTTCAGGCTGTTGTTGATATGATCTTAATATATATTAATTACCTGATGTATTAAACCAATAAAATATGAAGAACTTACTTCTGGGAAGGGAAAAAGGCAAAAAGAGAAAGTAAAAGTGAAGCCAATATTTCAATGTCTTTCTTCTACATCTTGGTTACAAAGTACTTCTCACACAATCTAAATAAATGACTGTATTGATAAGCATTTTATGTATATAAAACTCCTTTTCAAACATTAATCATCTTGACGATTAGAATAATGTCAGCTTGAATATATGAAGGGCTTGATGAGGTATGTGCTGAGAGGATATTTTTCCTTATGGGCTAGGACCAAAGGGATTAATCTCAGAATAAAGAGTTGCTGATTTAAGACTGAGATAAGGAGCAAATCCTTTTCTCAGAGGGTTATGAGTCTTTCAGACTCCTTGCCACAGAGAACTGTGGGGAGCAGAGTCCTTGTTTTTAAGGCTGAGATAGATAGATTCTTGATCACATGGGGAATCAAGTGTTATGGGGAAAGGGCTAGAAGGTGGATTTGAGGAAAGTCAGATCTGCCATGATTCTATTGAATGCTGGAGCAGGCTAGAGGGGTTTAATGGCCTACTCCTATTCGCATTTCTTATGATTTTATGACTTTTAGTCTGATGTTATGCCCTTTGAGATTTTGCATTCAAAGTCCAACTTGAGCATATAATGTAAACTGTTATTTTAGTATGGTGCTCAAAGAATAGTCTCAGGCTACAGTCTGATATTGATCAGCTCGTAAATTGGGCAGAGTAATGGCAGATGGAATTTAATCCTGATAAGTGTGAGGTGATGCATTTTGAGATGCCTAATAAGGGAAGGATATACACAATGAAAGATTGGTTTAGTACACTCTTGGCACTTTAGTTCCCTGATGACATTGGGACACGTAGACAGGATGGTGAAGAACGCATATGGGAGGCTAGCCTTCATTAGCCAGGGCATAGAATATAGGGGCAAGGAAGTTTTGTCACAAGTTTGTAAAATACTGGTTAGGCTGTAGGTGGAATATCTGTAGAGTTCTGGCCCCACACTATCAGAAGGTCATGATTGCACTAGAGAGGATGCAGAGGAGATTCACCAGGATGTTGCCTGGGATGAAACATCTCAGTTATGAGGACAGACTGGATAGGCTCAGTTTGTTTTTCCTGGAGCAGGGGAGGATAAGATGGGGATCTGATTGAGGTGTACAAAATTATGACAGGCAGAGACAGGGTAGATCGTGAAAATCTCTTCCCTATGTCTAACACCAGAGGGTATAAGTTTAAGGTGAGGAGTAAGTCCTTTAGAGGAGGTCCAAGGATTTTTTTTTTCACTCGGAGTTGGTAGGAATGTGGAATGTACTGTTTGAGAGAGCTCGCAACATTTAAGGAGCATCCCAGGACATTGTAGGTTTTGGACCAAGTGCAGTTAAATAGGATTAGTTCAGTTTGGTCAGCAAAGGCATGATGGTCCAAAGGACCTGTTTCTATGCTGTATGACTCTATGACTCTATAATATTGCAGTCTTGATGCTGCCACATTCTTTAAATGTCAGATATAACAAGGTGTAGAGCTGGATGAACACAGCAGGCCAAGCAGCATCAGAGGAGCAGGAAGGCTG
>NC_063350.1:42622675-42651003 GCF_021869965.1 Rhincodon typus | reverse complement strand
CATTTCTGAAGAAGGGTCTAGGCCTGAAAAGTCAGCCTTCCTGCTCCTCTGATGCTGCTTGGCCTGCTGTGTTCATCCAGCTCTACACCTTGTTATCTCAGATTCTCCAGCATCTGCAGTTCCTGCTATCTCTGAACTTCTTTAAATGTCAGTCTAGTCAGTTCAGATTCACATTTCTGATCCCATTGCACAAATCAAAGCAGCTCTCCTGATGTCTTAGCTACCTTAGCCTATTGAGGAAAGTTGCTGAACTGTGGGAAGGTCTCTGCTCCAACATTGTCCCCCAACATTGCCTCCACCACTTTTCACCTCCAAGCCTATCGCACAGGGCCAGTAAAATTCAGTCCATCATTTCAACCAAATTACCCCTCTCCAGCACTAGAATACATCGGGACCTAACAAGTTTTACAAAAAAACGGTGTAAAAAGGAGAGGGATGAGGAAATCTGCAGTGAAGAGAAGGAAAGCAAAATACTATGATGTTGGAAATCTGAAACAAACACAGAATGATGGAGAAACCCAGCAGGCCTGGCAGCATTTGTGGGGAAAGCAACAAATTTCTCTTTATATTCATATATGAGATGTGAGTGTAATTACCTCGGCCACCATTTATTGCCCAGAGGGCAATGAAGAATCAAACACATAGTTGTGAGTCTGGAGTCTATTGTCACCCAGATCAGGTAAGGATGTCAGTTTTTCTTCCCTAAAGGGCATTAGTGAACCATATGGGTATTTTCCCCTAACAATCAACAATGGTTTCATGATAATCATTTGAATATTGTTTCTAGATTATTATTTAATTCAAATTCTTCCGTTTACCTTGGAGGGATTCAAACCCAGGTCCCCAGAACATTACCTGGGTCTCTGGATTAATAGTTTAGTAATAACAACACTAGGCCATTGGCTATCCATTAATGTTTCAATATTTTACTTCGGAAAGACCCAGTGGAAAAGCCAAAGGGGTTATGAATAATGGTGAAAAAGAGATGTAAAACGTTTCGAAGAAGGATCAGTCTCGACTCAAAATGTTAACTCTGTTCCTCTTTCCACAGATGCTGTCAGCCCTACTTTGTTTCTCCAGCATTCTCTGAGGTTGCATCCATCTATCACCACCCCACCTACCTTTCCCCAGCCTCACCCTTCCTCCCTCTGTTTATTTCCCAGCTCCCTTTCCCCTCCAAATTTCTAAAGAAGGGTCCCAACCCGAAACATCAACTTTCCTGCTCCTTTGATGTTGCCTGGCCTGCTGCGTTCCTCCCACTCTAGGATTGTATGGCCAAGGAAGGCATATTCATAATGTGGTCACAAATGTTGACCATCTACCTGAAAATCCTTCCAACTGCACCATGGCAGGCAATAGGACCAGGAGAAATTTCTGGTTAGCCATGTGATGCAGAGAAAATAATTGGACCCTCAATCATCAGCATCTAAATCTCTGACTTGGAATCCTTTAAGGAGTGGGGAGTGTGCACAGGCAGTTGGCTGGCCAGCTGGTGTGGAACAGTTTTCTGCCGACAGCATAGGGTATAATCTCAGTTTTGGTTAGGCTGGATTCTGGACCTCCCTCCTTGCCCTACATGTGGTGGAAGTCATGGTGCTGTGGGTCAGACCTGTTTATTGGCAGACAAATGAAGAATATATAGTTACTCACATAATTAAGTTCTGTTCTACGTTGTTGAAGGAAAGGACTGTAATATTGGCACTAATATGGCAATCTCCTGGTTGCCCGCTAATCAGCTTCTAATTCACTGATTGCATGATCTTTGACTCTATGTAAATTAACAAGCTGCATATATAAGTATGCAAACATGATGCAACATTATATTTTATTTTCCTATGTTATAACACTGATTACAATTCAAAAGTACTCATTGCTAGTATAGTATTTTGGTACCACTTGAAGATGTGAATAAATACAAAACTTTCAGTTTTTCTTTTATTCATAGAGATTTCAGGGTCATTAATGTATTAGTCAGGCAGAAGTGAATAAATAGCCTGTATCAGAAATACCCATTTCTGAAGAATGGTCCTGACTGGAAACATCAACTTTTCTGCTCCTCTAATGCTGCCTGGCCTGTCATGTTCATCCAGCTCCATGCTATGTTGACATTAGAGACACATTCAACAAAATAATTCTAATCTACAGCTGCTGTTGTTGTAGAAAGGCACTGAGGCATAAATGTTTGGATACATTTTGGATACATTTCTATGAAAAAACGTCACACTTCACAAGTCTTAACTGATAGGCACAATGTTGACTTTTACTTCTTTCCTTCAATATATTGGAATCAATTCAAACAAAGAGCATTTACAAATCTGTAGCAGTCATTTCCATGCAGCAGACTGCAACAAAACCATTAAAACACCTCCAGGATAATATTTAAACAGACTCCCCAATGTATATAAATTCCAATTTGAACACTATGCAAGTGGCTGCAGGGGACCTTTTAAATGTGTAATACAAGACAATTACTGCCTTGCACTAACTGGATTCAACTGATTTAACTGTACGTTGAGTTCCACAGGAGGTCTGTGCTGAAACTAGATGAAGAAATAATCTAATTTACATTTCACCCTACTTTATTGAGGTCCTAGATTTTCCTCCAGTAAAAGTACATTTCAAAAATTAAATCCAACATGTAATTGCATCAGATTTATATTATCTTCTAATCTGAAAGATTTACTTTTTCTTCAAAGAGACTGTTTTGTGTTCCCAAAATAATGTATTAAACTTCAAAACCCTAAAAGAAACTGATAACTATGTATAGGCCTTTCAGTGGTACAATCTTTGAATCCCAATTACTTTACTAGTAGATTTACTACTCGTCTTTAGTTTTACTTTACTAGTCTTTACTACTAGATTTTCTGAAGAAGGGTCCAGGCCCGAAATGTCAGCTTTCCTGCTCCTCTGATGCTGCTTGGCCTGCTGTGTTCATCCAGCTCTACACCTTGTTATCTCTACTTTACTAGTCCAACTGTTTATCAAACTCTTGTTTAATATTCATTTGATCTGATATTATTTTATGGAACATATCACACTTGTTTGACAAATAGTCACAAGATATTATTCTTATGGTTTGAAAAATGTATTTTGTTTGATTCACCAGCTCATCACATTCTAGATGTAACTATAAATGCTTCTTTATAGCCATTTCTCCAATTTAATGTCATGTTTGTATACCCCAGAGAACAAATGGTATATTTGCCTTTTGATCACAAGCCTGTAGGTTTTAGTTTGAATGCTACAGTCGATATTGGCAAGGCTGTTCGGCAAACTCGATGGAAAATGCATGTGTGCGTATCGGATAAGTAAACAATCATACTTGACTATGTTGACAGCTGCCATCCTATCCTTTATACGTTCAACTGTACACTGACACCATGTTTCACTTCGGAACTAGCCTGTCCATTTTTTTTACCCAAAATAAATGAACAGGCAATGAATCACAAAGGCAAAAAAAACCCAGCTTTATTGCCTAGGCATCATGTGTGACGAACAGCCAATGTAGATCAATTAGGGGCGGATACTGGAGTGGCGGTAATTTCAACAGACCAGTAAACCAGTCTAATGTTCCAGGAACTTGGGCTCAAACGTCTCCACGGCAGTTAGCAGAACTTAAATTCATTTAATAAAATCTGGAATTGAAAGCTAGTTTCAGCAATAGTAACTAGGGAACTGTTGTTGGTGGTTGTAAAAACCCATCCTGTTCACCAATGTCCTTTAGGGAAGGCAATCTGCCATCCTGTCTGGCTGACATGTGACTCCAGATGTACAGTACGTGTTTGACTCTTCACAGCTCTTTAACAAATATTGACATTTTCAGTGACACGCACATCACGTGACCAAACAAACAAGCAGTTAGCAGCTGTCTGCTGATGGTGATGGAAGTGAAAGATAAATGTAAGATAATAATTTCCAAAATGAAGGGGAGAAAATTATAAGCGAAATGAATTAGAAGCTTTTGTGGAAAGTCATTATCATAGAATCACTACAGTGTGGAAACAGGCCATTTGGCCCGACAGGTCCGTACCACGCCTCTAAAGAGCATCCCGCCCAGACCCATTCCCCTACCCCTGTATTTCCCATGTCTAACCCACCTAGCCTAAACATCCCTACGGGCAACTTAGCATGGCCAATCCACCTAGCCTGCACATCTCTGGACTGTGGGAGGAAACTGGAGCACCTGGAGGAAACCCACGCAGACACAGGGAGAACATGCAAACTCTACACAGACAGTTGCCCGAGGCTGGAATTGAACCCTGGCGCTGTGAGGCAGTAGTGCTAACCACTGAGCCACCGTGCCACCCCAAGTGACTGACTGAACTTTGAAGTTTTCCTTCTCATTTTCAAACTGGATTGATTCCTGGAAAGCTGGTTTCTGGATTTGTGGACTTTCTTTTTGTTTAGACCTGTTGACATCAACAGGTTAAAACGAATTGCAGGGGATGTCAATGTCTTACAGAGAGATTGGTTAGACCACAGAATTACCTTCTCTGATCCATTATTGGAACCAAATCCTTACATTATGTTTGAAGAGATTGAGATGGTCGAGTAAAAATGAGGAATACTAAAAGACAAAGTAAGTGCAAATTCAGATGAGATTAAAGGAACCATGTGGAAAAAATTGCTGATACAGACTGAACAAACTAAACAGCCTGTGTGTGTGCTATAAACTTCTAAAAACAGAGCCAGTTTGAGGTGGTCCAACTTATAAGGCCTGTGTTGACTTACATTTATCTTTATTGTTCAGCTGACTTTCAGAGATATGGAAATCCTTTGGCATATCAAAGATCCTGCAAATCAAGCTGTCTCACCCCTTTTTCTCTCTCCCAGAACCACAATAGACCTCCCCTTGTCCTTACCTTGCAGCCACTAGCTTTAGTGCTTAAAATAGCATCATCTGCCTTTCCTCCATATCCAGCATGATGCCACCAACAGACATATTTCCCACCCCTACCCTGTCAGCATTCTAAAGGCACTGTTGAGTCGATGACACCCTGGTCTACTCCTCTATCACATCTAATACATCATCCCACTCCTCAGCACTGAAATCACTGGAGGTGCAACACCAGCCTTTCTATTACCTCCCTCTTCAATCGACATGGTTATGAATACATCTTTCAGGTGAAACAGTGATTTACATGTACTTTTCTCAGTCTGATCTCCTGTATTTGTTGCTCACCATACAATCTCCTTCCCATTTTGGAAACTGAATCACAGATTGGATGATCATTTTGCAAAGCACCTTTTCTTAGTCCATAAGCATGACCCTAATCTTCCTGTGGCTTGCTAATTTAATATGTCATCTTGTTCTCATGCTCATGTTGCTGTCTTTGGCCTGCTGCTGTGTTCCAATGAGCCCAATGCAAGCTGAAAGAACAGAATCTCATTTTCCGATGAGGCACTTTACTGCCTTTAAGACTGAACATTGAGTTCAAGAACTTCAGACCATGAACTCTGTCCTCATTGCTTTTCCCCAAAGTGTCTGCATCTTGTTTTCATGTTTTTGCTTTCAGTCAGAACTGACCTTTATTCTGCTATTACTCCAGACGAATGTTTCGTTTCTTCACTACAGCAGTTGCTGTTTCCTTTGCTTTTTGATCCATGACAAATATGATCTTTTAACTTTCTCACCCTCAAACAGTTCTATGAAGCTCCCTTTTGTTCTATTTACTCACCCCACCTTTTCAACAGCATTTCCAACATTCTTCAGTTTAAAAAAAATGAATATTTAATGAAATAATTAACCATAATTGGACTGGAAATATTCACTCCTTGACTGTCTTCCACAGATGTGGCCAGACCTGTTGAGGTTCTCCAGTATTTTTTGTTTTTATTTCAGATATCCAGCATTGGCAGTATTTTGCTTTTATATATGTATAAGTTTCCATTTATTCAATTTGCAGTTCAACTTCCCATTATAGTGGTTTCTTAAATCTAGGCAGCTTAAATGGAATCATATAGAATCAAGGAACTTCCAAATGGTTGTAGAGGTCATGTAAATGTACTTAAACTTGAGTTCTGCTGTTGGAATCATAATCCATACCAAATTCAACTCATTTGTCCTCTGTTTGTTCACTTATGCTTCAAACTGAAAAATCCCATTCTTGTTTGAAAACTAGCACATCACCCTTACCTATCTCTGTGACTTCCTAGTCCTCCAATGTTTTGAGAGTTCTGAATTCTTGCAACACTGGGCTCTAGTGAGTCCTTACATTTCTTTTTCCCACCATTGTCAATGTACCTTTAGCTATCTAAACCCTACATTCTGGAATTGTCTCCTAAAGCCACCTATCCATCTCTTTGTACTCCTTTAAGGTAATCCTTAAACACTTCAACATTTTGGTCACCTTTCTTAATGTATCCTCCTTTTTCTCAATCTCTGTTGGCGGATTGTGCTTTTATGAGGTGCCTTACCATATCCAAGGTATTAAATAAATTTCAATTATTGATGATCTCACAGAGATCAATGCTTGAATCCCAACTATTCCCTATTAATAATTTAGATGAAGAAACTAAATGTATTATCTTCAACATAATCAACACAAAGTTGGGTGGGAGGGTGAGCTGTGAGGAGAATGCAGAGGTGCTGCAGTGTGATTTGGACATGTTGAGTAAGTGGGCAAATGAATTGCAAATGAGGTATTTTGTGGATAAATCTGACTTTGGTAGCAAAACCAGGGAGCCAGATTATTATCTCAATACGAATAGATTGGGAAAGGAGGAGGTGCAACATGACATGGATGTCCTTGTACACCAGTCACTGAATATAAACATACAGGTGCAGCAGGTGGTGAAGAAGGCAAATGGTATGTTGGTCTTCATAGTGAGAGGATTCAAGTACAGGACCAGGGATGTTTTGCTGTAATTGTAGAGGGATTATATTAATTCACATTTAGAAGAACGAGGGGCTACGTCATACAAACCAATAAAATTCTAACAGGACTAGACAGGGAAAAGGCAGGACGGATGCTCCTAATGACTGGGAAGTCCAAAACTAGGACTAAGGTCTAAGGGCACAGGGCGGTCCATTTAGGACTGAGATGGCCAGAAATTTCTTCACCCAGAGAGTGGTGAGTCTGTGGAATTCTCTGCCACAGGAAGTGGTGGTGACCAAAATATTGAATGTTTTCAAGAAGTCGTGAGGTATAGTTCTTAAGATAAAAGATCAAAGCATATATGCAGAAAGCATGCATAGGATACTGAATTGAATGATCAGGAATGGTCATGCTGAATAGTTTCTGACGGCTACCCCTTTTACTCGTTCCTTTGTTTCTATGAATATTGAAATGAGACAACAGTTGAGCTATTTCTCTACCTCAGATTTTAAAAAGTCCTGTTACTGAGCCATGCTATGAAACCTTCCCCAGACTTAGTTCTGATAGAAGGTGGCAGCTCTATCTCAAATTGTAATGAAAATTACCAGGGATACCATCTCATTTGTTTCCTTCCTATGGAACATGCATGTTACAACATTGTCCATTTTCAGTTTACAGTTATTTGTGATTGTCATCAAATAAAAGCTTTGAGAATATGTAGAATTTCATCTCCAAAAGCGTTTCACACAGGCAGGCTGCAGTCTAACTCATCAAAGCTGATTTCAAACCAATAAACTTTGTTTTTTACAAAAGAACACTAGTTTTGAGACACAATATATTCAGAAAGTGCAGATTTCTCACGTAGTAAATTCTTGCAATCAGCTTGCAAAAGCAATGTGACTAATAGAAGCAAGATAAAGAAAATCAGAAGAATTATCAATACATATTTTTCATCAAATGTATTACACTGAGGGCAATCAATTTCATGCCAGTCAAATTTAGCTGAGATTATATGAACATATGTAGGGAAAAAAACATCAAAAATGAAGAATTATTGAAGATATTCACATTCTTATGGGTTTTTGATTTTGTGATCAAAGCTAGTTTTGTGGATTGGCTATTGTTA
Source organism: Rhincodon typus (assembly GCF_021869965.1). NCBI lineage: Eukaryota > Metazoa > Chordata > Chondrichthyes > Orectolobiformes > Rhincodontidae > Rhincodon > Rhincodon typus. The sequence continues at coordinate 42,643,059 of NC_063350.1, read as the reverse complement.
TGGAAACCTTAGACTCTCCACTCATTCAATTGCCAATCAATTTCAATGGAGATGAAACATAGGGAATTTTGACCTCCTGATGGTTGAGTTCAATGCCCTTAATATTAGGAAGCTCGGAGAGATAACAGCAAGTACAGATAGTTCATTAACTTGATCCTGATTGTTCTCCTGTGCTGGTACAAACTATCAGAATCCGTATAGTTAACAACAAAGCAGTGGGAATAGATTGCAGCACTGTCAGGAAATGACAAGTTAACTCTGGATTTGAATATCTGTATACATTGAGAGTTCTCTAGATAAAAATCATGAAAGAAAGCACCACGAGTGTCCAGTGGAAATCTTCAATGATGACGTTCTGTGCTGATATTTTATATTGGTTACTGAATGCTGAGCTGCAGATTTGACAGCCCTTGTGTTCCTGAAATGAGGACAGAGGTCTGTTTCACCATTGACAGGTGTCATGCTGCTTGAACCAATGCTGCGCAGGTGGACATTTGGAGAGAGTTTGCGAGTCAAAATGGCTTTCGGCTCACCCCATGTCTAAGGTCAATAGTTTATTTCCTGCATTCAAAATTACAACTAAGCAACATCTTGGGGGTTACCATTGACCAGTAACTTAGCTGGAACAGTTATATCATAGAATCCCTACTGTGTGGAAACAGGCCATTCGGCCCAACAAGTCCACACTACCCCTCCGAAGAGCATCCCACCGAGACCAATTCCCCTAATTTCCCATGTCTAACCCACCTAACCTAAACATCCCTGGGCACTATGGGCAATTTAGCATGGCCAGTCCACCTACCCTGCACATCTTTGAACTGTGGGAAGAAACCGGAGCACCCGAAGGAAACCCACACAGCCACGGGGAGAATGTGCAAACTCCACACAGACAGTCGCCGGAGGCTGGATTCGAACCCGGGTCTGTGGCGCTGTGAGGCAGCAGTGCTAATCACTGAGCCACCATGCTGCCCTGAATACTGTATGAATACTTATATGAACGCCTGATTTAATATAAAAACACATACTGGTGAAAATAAGTTCAATGACATCAAGCAGGTAATCATATCAGAGACCCTCAAGGTTAAATGCAATCTACAGTGCTGAGCAATTTGTGCACTGAAAAAACATCCTGGTTTCCAAAGTCTGTCTGATGTCTAAAAGTTACAAGGCAGAAGCATGATGGAGGATTTCCATTTGCCTGGATGAGCGTAGCTGTAATGATGTTCAGGAAATGTAATACCATCCAGGACAAAGCAGGCCACCAAATTGACATCCTTGCCATTACCATGAGCGTTCACTGGGTTCACCACCACTGCACAGTGGTAACAGTATGTAGCATATACAAAATCTACTGTAGGCAATTCACTGATGGTCCTACAACATCAGCTTTCAATCCCACTACGTCAATCATCGAAAAGGACAAGGGCAGAAAATGCACAGGAACACCACTACCTACAAGCCATACATCAACCTGAATGAAATCATATTTCCATTCCTTCATTGTGGCTGGATTAAAATCCAGGAAAATCCATTGTAACAGCACTGTGGGTGGTACCTGCACTGCATGGACTACAACACTTCAAGCAGGCACTCACCATCAGTGTTTTGCAGGCTAGAGAACAAATGCTGGCCTAGCCTAGAATGCTCGTATCCCATGAAAGAATCATTTTAAACAATCAGCAGAGCATGTTACAAAAAATCAATAGTGATATTAAATAGGGCTAATCAGAAATATTCAGGAGCAACATGTTCAGTGGAATGAAGAACACAGAATTTTAAATACAACAGGTATAAAAAATGAAATTGAATAGAGAAAATAAGCAGAGAAAATCATATATTTAATAGCATAATTGGACACAGAGCTTGTCTCACTGTGAAACAACAGAAGAATTTATCTCAGGTGTGCTTAGTAGTCTACAGGAACATTGGATTTAAATGCATGAACATATTAGAAGAGAATTGTTCCAAATATTAAAATGATATACAAGTATATTCATAAATACTGCACTAAATCTGCGGAACATTCCTCCACGTAAGAATAGCAATATTGAATATTTTTTTATAAATACTCTAAAAATTATACCTCTCATTTACAATTTTACTGAAGCATGAAAATCTTTTTTTATGTCCTCTGGAAAATGAAAATGTATCCTTAGGAAACTAAAAGATTAAATTTCACACACCAGTAAGATAAGTATATTCAAAGGAAGCAAGTTGCTAAAAAAAGTTTCCCCGACATATAAATCCATGAAGAAATGTAATTACCTGCAATTTACACTCACCCCAGGGATTGCTAAAAGATGGCAACAAATCAAATGCATTTTTTACAGAACACCTGATTTAATATAAAAACACATACTGGTGAAAATAAGTTCAATGATATCAAGCAGGTAATCATATCAGAGACCCTCAAGGTTAAATGCAATCTACAGTGCTGAGCAACTTGTGAACTGTTTGCCCAAAGGCTATTCCAATTAGAAATAAATAGGCTAAAGTAATGGCTTATATCACAAATTGGAATTGTCTGTTCAGAGTTTGTCAAGTTCTGGACATCTCAGTACTATTGCAGTATGCCAAGACTCACAGATACTTTTTACAGATCATCATGACATTTGTGAGTACAATTTATTATTAGTTGTTGTCATAATGTTGCAGAAGACATGCTTCATCTGAGCATGTCATCAGGATTTAGAAAAGTAGGGACTATTATAATTTTGAAGAGATAAATAAGTGATTGTAATTACCGTCATTTCCTGTTATAACCAATTCAGTAGCCATTGTAGTGCCACCTATAGCTACACAATGATAGCAAATCTTCTCTATTAATATTGTACTGCACTGCATGTCACCATTAATATAAGAGCATTATTCTTTCCCTACTTTTTAATGTAAGAATATTGTATTGATATGATTGAATGAGCAAATTAAAAATTGCAAAAATAGTTTCCATCAATCTTCAGAGAATACTGGCATTCTAATTTGCGATGTGAAGGGTAATGGAAGATTATTCAGCTTTGATCACTGTCATCAACAATATTCAAATAAAAGTCATTCTTCATAAAATGAATGGGTTGTGAGTCAACTGAAGGTGTGGGTATCAGAGGCAAATTAGACTAATTAATAGGTCTTTTGATTGGAAACAAATTGTGAACACGATAACCTCATGACAACTGTTGACTTTTTTTCTGCAGTATTTGAATGGAGGAAGCTGATAGATTCACCCAAATTTAACACATAACCATTAACATTGCCTCTTCTACATCAAAGTTGGCCACCCTTTTATCAGACCTATGTTTCAATTTTTCTCCACCTTTGGCATGGGGGGGTGATATGGAGTGGGGTAGACGTGACGTTGAACAAATTTCAGAAAGATGAGCATTTGCCACAACAGTAAACAGGAAATTCATCAAAAATCAAAAGCAATAAATTTATCATTTAAATGAGGAATTAATAGGCAACATCATTTAAAAAAGTGCTAAGCATTAAAGCTTAACAGTAAAGCTAATGTTTTGCTTTTCAAATAAGAAGATGAGATAGAGGGAAAGAGAATCAGCCCTAAATTCATGACCACAGGGAATGGTGTGCTGACAGGGATAAGCTAAGGAGTTAGATTTAACTAAGGTTAGCCTTGAGTCACCTCTGGATGGGCAGATGTCCAGCGCCATCACCAGATTCATGTGAAAGTAGAGGTCAGAAGTGAGTTCTATTTCAGCCTGGGGTCTCTGCCTCTCTTGGCGTGCTTTCCTTCTCTCCCTTTTCCCTTTTCCCAAACTTATCCATTTCCTTCTTCCTCTCTCACTGCTTTCTAAATCTTTCTCTCCCGTTCTCTCTTACCCCCTCACTCCATCTTACTCTGCTTTCATTTAACTTCAAACAAAAAATCCATGCGGTTTTGTGCTCCAAAATATTCCGCCAACACTATTCCAGCCAACATTTCACTTTCAAGTGGAAGTCGTCAAGTCTTTTTTTTCTCTCTAATTAAAGAAGTTAGGTAGAGGGCAATTTCTTTTTAAAACAAAATAAAATGAAAATTAACAGGAGAAACTTGACAGCTCGGCAATCATTTATCCCCCTCGCTGTTATAGCTTGACTTGCAGATCCCTTCACCACCTGACTCACATTACCTTCAACCCCTGTGATAGAACTCTCATCTCCTTACTCATCTTTAAGAAACAATAAACACACACTTTACGTTTTTTTTTCCTGGTCTATGGTCCTTATCATGCAAGGTCATGTAATTATTAATCACCAAAAGTTATGAATGATCTGCAAAATTTGTCTACCAGTTAAGCAAATAGTAACTGTATGAAATACTCTGTTAGGCCTTATGTGGAATTGGGTCACAGGCCTCAATTCATCTGTATTTTGTGAAGTTACCAGTTTAAGGATGTAGCCTCACACTGCTACAGTGGGAATAGAAATGGTGCAAAAGGACAGCAAGGAGGTAATTGCATCTGTTACTAGAATAAGCAAAAACACTATATCCACTATCAAATTCTTCAAATAGTTTATGATTTGTCCTAAATTTATTGAATTTTTAGACCAGCAGAATGGCAACTGAAAACTACAATGTCTGCCAGTTTCCTGAAACTGTTCCTCATGTTGGCCATTTTCAGTAATGCAGGTTCAGGGTCCAGCCAGGCTATCTGCAGGCATGAAATGGGCAGGCAATTTGGTTCATTAAGAGGTTTATTAACCCAGAGGTAAGGAGACCACATGTTGGTTTCCAGCTGGCCTCCCAATTCCTAAAACAGCACAGGATAATTAAATTGCCTGGAGATGGGCATTCTGCAGCAGGCTGAGGAGCGAGTGTAGCAGACAGTCCTACAACCTCACCTTTCCTGCTCAGTGGAGGTATTGGAAAAGCCTGCTCTTTTATTGCACACCTTCATTAACCTGGACTTACCTAGGTGCATCCATCCCTGTGAGCAAGAAGTTCTGTGCTTGACTTGCACTCCAGCATTTGGTGACCACTGAAGGTGCTTTCGTATTGCAACCAGACAGAATGATTGTTGTTATGTTGTATTTTCTCTTTAACAGGGCGGGTCAGGTGACCCGGAGGCAGGAGCTAGAGACGCATCCTCGGACCCAACTGTGCAGCTTGGAGGATGCGTAAAGTATTCCATCTACCTCGTGTTCTATTTATGGTTCTGGTGAACCATGATCATAACAAGTGGCGGTAAGAATGGGATCCGGTCCGCAAACTGTGTGCAAATGCCTTTTTCTTTTGGCAGAAGGAAGGACATCAAACGGACTTTGAAAATGGTGCAGGGCTGTGGCGGTAACATCAAGGGTGTGTGGGCTGCAGTTGACACCGGGAATAACAGTACGCACCAGGGAGGAGGCCAAAAGTGATGGTTCCGAGAGGGCACGGTCTGCAGCCGACAGCTGAAGAAGCGAGTACTCACCCGGGCGCTTACTGAAGTTATCATTGGAGAGTGGTCATGAAGGGATTCAGGCTGCGGGTGATGCCAGTGAGGAATTGTGCCCTAACATAGTCAGTGAGGGAGTAGCCGGCACAGAGACTTTTCGCCAAGGGTACCCATTTTCTTGAGTACCGTAGGGAATAAGACCTTCGGAATTCTAAGGAATGAGGTGCAACCGGAGAAACCTGTGGTGAAGACATACCAAGAACTTTGCAAAGTGTTGGGAAGTTATTTTGCAGCAAAGTTACTCATGATCTTGGAAACATTTCCGTTTTTATAAACAGACACAGCACGAAGGAGACTCCGTCACCCAACTTGTGGCCACCATATAGAGTCTGGCCAAACATTGCAATAGTGTCTCTGAATCTTAAATCAATATAACGGGAAACATTAAAGGCATTGGATTCAAGCCTGCTAAGAATACACAATGGACATAAATAGAACATATGATGACACTGAAGGGCTATGTGCTGGTAAAAGTACAGCTAAGGGATCAATATGCCACACTGCCTCTGTGCACAGTGAAAGGCAACTACCCTGCATTATTCAGACATTCCTGGTTACGGAAATTAAAATCAAATTGGAGTTCAGTTAATAGGGTGGCGGACTCAAAAATGACTTTGCAAAGGATAGGTATAGGGATGTGATAAGGGAAAACTTGGGGGAGAAGAAAAAGGATAGAAATTAAACTTTGATTAAAGTGAGAAGCTTGTCCAAGGAGTCTATAGCACCCAGTACCACACACTGTTCAGTCTAAAGTGGAGGTGGAACTAGAACAGCTGGTAAACATGGGAGCATTGCAGCCAGTAACCACCAGCAAATGGGCCACTCTAGCTGTCCCAGTCTTAAAAACAAATGGTGCGGTAAGGATTTGTGATGACTTTATGGTCGCAGAAAACCCAGCTCTGTATGTGGATCAATACCCACTTCCATCATTGAAGACCTATTCAGTGGACTGGCTGGGGGTAAGAAATTCTTGAAAATGGATCAGTCACAGGCCTATTTGCAGAAGGGGATTGTGAAGGGGTCCCAGTCATCACTGGCAATCATGGCACATAGGGAACTGTTCCACTACAAACAGCTGCCTTTTGGCATCATGTCAGCAACAGCTCTGTTCCAGAAGGTTATGGACGAAATTTTGAGCAGATTGCCAGGTGTTATCTTGACAATATTTCAGTTACTGGATCCTCTGAACAGGTGCATTTGAAAAACTTAGAAGGAACCTTAAAAATATTGCAGAAACACAGCCAACCAGTAAAAAAAAGGAGAAATATGTTTATTTTAAAGATTCCATAGAGTACCTCCATCATGTAATCAATGGCAAGGGACTACACAAGGTATCCAATAAGGTGGAGGCTATCATGAAAATGCCCAAACCAGAGAATGTGTCTCAATGGAGATCATACTTGGGAATTGTAAATTTCTATGGCAAGTTTGTGTCTATTCTGACAACTGTGCTAAAACCCTGCATCGATTGCTGGGAAAAGGTTGGATGTAGAAATGGATCCAGGAATGTGAGGAAGCTTACTGGGAGGTGAAACAACAACTAAAAGCTTTGACTCATTTCAACCCAAAGTTGCCACTTCAGCTGACATGTGACACCTCGCCTCATGAGGTTGGTGTTGTGCTGTCACACATCTTAATGAATGGAGAGGGAAGGCCCATTGCGTTCACATGAGGTCACTAGCAAAGACTGAGGAGAAGTATGCCCAAGTGGAAAAGGTAGGATTGGGCATCGTGTTTGGCATTAAGAAGTTCATCCATTTTCTTTACGGGAGGCATGTTGTGCAACTGACAGACCACAGGCTGTTAACTTCCATTTCTGGCCTACTTATGGAAATACTGTCAATGGTGGCAGCATGCCTGCAGAGATGGACCCTGTCTCTGTCAGCCAACTCGTATGAAATCAAATACTGGCAGGCAGAGAGGCATGGTAATGCCTTTTCAAGGGTTCCATGACCGGGAAATAAGGGTGTTCCTGACTGGAGTCTGAAAATTATGTACTTTCTTCTAGGAAGACAAGGCGCTGTGGTGTCAACGAGTCAGGCATGGAATGCTAACTGGAATGACCCGGTCTTGAGCTTCATGGTGGACTTAGTCCTGAGAGGAAGGACTTGTCATAGAAACTGCCCAGGAGGTGGGAGTTGTCTGTATCAGACAAGTGTTTAATGTGGAGTGGAGCTGGAGGAACACAGCAGGCCAGACAGCATCAGAGCAGCAGGAAAGCTGACGTTTCAGGTCAGGACCCTTCTTCAGACTTGACCCGAAACGTCAGCTTTCCTGCTCCTCTGATGCTGCCTGGCCTGCTGTGTTCCTCCAGCTCCACACTGTGTTATCTCTGACTCCAGCACTGGCAGTTCTTACTATCTCTGTTTAATGTGCAGAATGAGAGTTGTTAGCCCTGTCCTGTTAAGAGGAAAGGCGCTGGAACAAAATCACTAAAGGCACCCCAGTGTGGTGTGAATGAAAGAGATAGCTGGGAGCTGCTTTTGGTGGCTGAATCTGGACTCCTAGATTGAGGAGAAGGTGGGATCATGCAAATTTTGTACGTTAGTCAGAATGGCACCGCTGTTACCACCCCTTCATCCATGGAGTGGTGTCAATCATTGTGGCAGCAGATTCACATCAATTTCGCAGTAGAGGGACAGATGTTACTAGTGGTCGTGGATGCCCACCCCATGTGACCCGAGGTGGCAGTCATAAAGTCAGTATCAGCAGAAGCAATGATAGACTGGATGAAGTATTTGTCAGCTCCAAATAAGGCGTGAGTGATGATTGTTGACAGTTTGTGGCAAAGGAGTCCGAGGAGTACCTAGAAAAAGTCACAGAGTCAGACATGTGAGATTGGCTCTGTGTAACCCTGTGACAAACAGCCAGGTGGACAGATTTGTAAAAACTTGAAGCAGGCCATAAAGGCCTCAAAAGGGAAGGAACTGCTAGGATGGTGAACCAACAAGTTCCTCAGCATGTACACGAACATGCAATGACTCAGTATTTGCCGGCATCTTTAATGTTCAACCACCAGCTGGGAACCATGTTTTACTGTGGCTGGAAGGCTCCAGAGATTTGGTATAGCGAAATCAAGATGGGACAGATGGTCAGAAGGGTGGGAACATCAAGGCGAAGGGATTCCAAAGCGGAGAGACTGCGTTGGCCCAGAATTATAGGAATGGGGAGAAATGGATCCCAGCAGTGGTGGTTGCTCAAACAGGACCATCGTTATATACGATACAGACTAAGGATGAACAGGTCTAGGGGAGACATGCAGATCAGCTGGTCGCCGCACCTCAAAAATAACAGGGGAGGGGTGTCCCTCACAATACCAGTCCAGATGGAACCAAAGGTGTCAACCAAAACATGTATCTCTGAGCCAGGGCTGGCCATACCCAGGGAGGAGACAAAAGCAGCGTCACAGAGCAACAACAGCCAGAGAGGGAAATACTTGCAGAACAACAGGAAAGCCTGCAAAACTACTCTAGCAAAGGTTCCTAAGATGAGGACGATTCATCATGTCAATGTACACTACAGAAGGATCATTTTCTTTTGTAGTTTTCCCGAGGATATACATATATGTCAGCTACAGTGCTTTTATAATAGTTATAATTGTTAAATGCATATGTATATACTATATAGGTAAAGGGTGCAATGAAATAAAGGGGGAGCGGTGTTAAGAATGTTGTTGGGAATGTGTTGCCCCTTTAAGAGAGCAAGTCAGGTGACACAGCAGCAGAAGATAAGGGATGCAGTCTTGGACCAACTGCGGAGCTGAGAAGCCATAGAATGAAGTATTGCCTGTTCACATTTACCCTCCATCTACCTCATGTTCTATTTCTGGTTCTAGTGAACCACAACCATATCATTAATTAATCTGGAGATCCTTCTAACATGCCAATGGCAGCCCTAAGAGTGAGAAAGATTCCTGGTTGTCTATGTTTGATGCTAAATAGCACCTCTCAAGTTATCTTCTCTAGCAATCTGTTACTCAAAAAGCAAACTGTGGAAAATAGACATAAGCCTGAATTTCACCTGTACCCTGTGTCTCCAGAGGTGAAAAGTCTTCGAAATCTACCCAGGCTAGCATCTTCAGGGCTTAAGTGTTTGAATCAGCAAATCTCTGAAATCATTCACTAGCCCAAATTTTAATTTCCCTACTGCTTGATGGAAATTGGGAGTTGAGGACAATTCATTCTGATGCTGATACCTGCCTTCCTACTGTGACTCAATGTTATGCTGCTGTTTTGAGAAGGGAGTGGAACAGTACCAGGAAAGAATAAACATCTTCTTTAAATATATACATTGAGTCCTAAAATCCATGGATGTCAGTGCCAGGAGTTATGCCCCAAAGTTCTGTGCTGCCACAAGAAGTTCAATAACTTCATATGGCAATGTTACATACCAACCTAAAGGCTGATATAATTTGTAGTGGTAGATGATAAGCCTGAGGTATTAATGAGAAGAGGCCCCAATGTAACGTAACAGTAAAATGCAGAATACTGCACAACAGCAAGAGGTATGAGCTACGTTGACTAACTACACATTATTACAGGCCATTCAGCCCATCAAGTCAACACCAACCCTCTGAAGATCATCCCATCCAGACCCACCCCCCTACCCTATCCCTGTAACCCTGCATTTCCACTTAGCCTGCACAGCCCTGGACACTATGGAGCAATTTAGCATGGCCAATCCACCTAACCTGCACATCTTTGGACTGGGAGAGGAAACTAGAGCACCTGGAGGAAACCCACACAAGACATGGGGAGTACGTGTAAACTCCACACAGACTATCGTCCAAGGGTGGAATCGAACCTGGAGGAAACTGGGAGGCTGCAGTGCTAACCACTGAGCCACTGTGCTACCTTGTGCCACCCAAAAGATTTTACTATTGCACTTGTCTCACAATAAATGATCAGAATATCTGCAATGAAATTGATTAAAGTCTTGTATATAATGTTCAAGATTCAATATTAGCGTATACATTTGAAAGCGCGCAGGTTAGACACTTCCCAAAAGGAATGTAATAGAAAAGTACGTGTAAAGTGGGTAGGGACGGGAACATGAGAGAACTAATGAAAATTTGATATTGAATATGAAAACATTTTGTCTCTATTCAGTTAAATTGCTGTAGTAATTAGCTCATTTATCATGATTAAAAATAAATCATAAAATCATTGCTTTATGATTGAATGAAATAGCTTTACAACTTAGTCTCATTCTGTTAAAATAGGCATGTTTTAACATATAAAGTCCATTGGGTTTCGGAAAGTATTTCTTGAACTAACTTTTGTATGTTAACTAACTAGAATTTATGGTAGGAATCCTAGACATCTTATTGCAAAACTGCAGGTAGATACCGTTGAAACTTTGAAGGGGGGGGGGGGGGGGGGGGGGGGGGGGGGGGGGGTTTGGCGGTGGCGGTGTTGTTTGGGGACTATAGTCATTGCACAGCATCTGCACCAAAATTAAAGCAAAATATACAACAATGCATGTATCCATTTTGTAGGACTTTCCTATGGAATACAAGAACCAGTGTAAAACATTTTGTAGGGAATTGGTTGCTGGGGTGGGAAGTGGAGCAGAGTTGGATGCAAGGGCAGATGGATGACTCTCAGTGGGCAATCCTTTCTCCCCAATGCCTAGTCCTTTAACTGGACATTGGATGTTTTTGATTTGACTTAATCTATTGTCATGTGTATCTATTACAAATACAGTGAAAAGTGTTGTGGAGTGTCACCCCTTTCAGACATCATCTTAAAACACAGAAAATAAACCAAAACACAGAATATGAAGCCAGAAAAATAAAATAATAAACTCCATCCTAAAGGCTTATCTCAATAAAGATAGATGGTCTCTGGAACAGCTCCTGCTTCTAGCTCATCCATGGGCCTGGATCTAGGCTCCTCCACCTTGATGCCTCAAGTCCTTGCTGCTAAACCACTTCGACCAATGCTGCCACCACCATGAGTTCACACTGGGTGAATCTCACTAATGCAGTCAGTACTGCAAGGTCCTGCGCTGGGTTCAGACTTGTTGCTATCCATGGACCTGGAGCCTTGGATCAGCCTGTGAGTCTGTCTTTGAAAGAGGTGTAACTGTACCCTCCAAAAGAGCTTGCAAGCCCTTACAGCAACACAGCAATGCATTTCAGATTGTTGGAATTGCTCAGATGTCATCATTTTGGTCTACCAGTGTTTCCAGGAAACACAAGTTTGAATGACTCCATTTTACAGAATGACAGCATTTGTTGCACCACTGCTATCCCTCCAGTGCCCTTACTGATGCCCCTCAAGAGCCAGAACAAACTGCTACCATCCATGTTAAGATGATGTAGTCCAAGACTAGGACAAAGGGAATGCGCAAGAGTGAATAATTGCATTGAGAGTGTATTATTGGAAGTGTTATTGGACAATTTTACTATTCAATAGTTTTGTGGTGGTAGTCTCTTTTTCTTTCTGTATTTCGAACAGAGAAAATTGTTGTGGCACATAACAGGTGGATGAAAAGTCAGAGAATTGTGGAGGAACAGTCAAATGAGGATGAGATCTCAGAGGAAATCTCATTTTAGTAGCAACTCAGTGACAGCCATTTGGAGTGAAAAATCCAGTATGTCTCTTTCCCTCATTCTCTTCTACCTCCTCCCTTCCTTCTGTCCTCCTGCCCAGGTTCCCTTCAGACGCTTGGTGCCAATGGTTGTGCTCTCATGAATAGGCTAGGCAGTGGAGGAGTGTCATGATACCAACAGAGAACAATAAGTTTTAAAACAAAAGGAGTTACACAATGCTAACAGAAAGAACAGAACATGAGAAAATATCATTTTTTAAAACTTACACTGGAACACACCAATTTAAGCATTAATTAAGAGGCAAAGGATATATCAAATCAAAAAGGTAATTTCCACTTTAAACAACCAGTTTAAAAATATATATTTCTCTTGTCGATATAAGGCTCATATCACTTCCCACGTACCTGTAACACCACATGTAATCTCACAATTTTTTCAACTTGGTCTCTTGATCATTCGCTTCTAACTCAATAGTGCCAGCACTTGAGTTGTATTTACCAGCAGCCATATTCCATCCAAGTCTATTGCCAAGGTTAACACCAATAAGGTACATGTTTGCAAAAGATCTATCACTTGAGTCATGACAGTGTTGTTAGCACAAAATCCTCAGAGATTCCCTTCCCCGGCCTCTTTAATTGATTTGGTTGTCACTGAAAAAACCGGAACAGCTGCAATTAGTCTTGTCCAATCAATTCAGCTTGGATTCTCAATTGTATTTGCTAGCTGACTCTAGCTATATAGCTGCTTTATTTTCCTTAACTCATTCTCTATCTCCTTTGTCATCCAGACAGCTCTGGATTTGTTTGTTCCATATTTTCCTTTTGTTCACTGATTGAACAAAGCTCTTTTCCATTGGTGAACTTGGCTGCATTAATGACATGGGTCTCTTAGCATACTGTATATATACCCTGTTGTGCTCTGTAGCTGAGAAGCCAATTACTTTGTCAAAGCATATCACTCAGCTGCAGCATTGATCTCACCATGGGCAGATTAGATGAAGCTGTGTAATCTGGCATAAATTGCATTTATAACAGTCCTGATTCATTTGTGAGCTGAGAACTGAGACATCTCACACAGGTCCCAGTGAATCCTTGGAAGCAACTAGTTGCTTAAAAATCTTAGTGCAGCTTTCAAAATTATGGCCACTGGGATATGATGACCATCCACTCCTTCAGGTCACAAGTCTCGCTCCAGCAGATGGCATAGTTCTGTGAGTGTCCTGGGACATCTTCATTCATTGGTGGCAATGCACCTCACTGATGTGGGAGAACTAGCATTAAGGATGATATTCTCTGGGCTTCCTGTACCTCCTCCATGTCCCGAGAGAACCTTCAGCTGCAAACTATTCATGTGGGGGTGGTTCAGCAAACGCTGAAGTTTGCTGCTGGTCCTGGACTTGCTAACTCATTTATTCCTCTTCTATTTCTTTCTGCTTTCGTATTACCACAACAACTGTTATGTTTGGATCCAGAATTAGTCCTTACCAATGTGAGCAGTCAATATTTGCATTACTCACAAATGACAGTTTGGTGTAGTTCTGAGCTTCCACACATTCCCACACAACTCATTCATTTAAATCCTCATCTGCCAACATTAACCCCTTGAGTTCTATTTCTGTTCCATATTGACAATTGTGATGCACATTCCCCGATCAAAGCCAAGGTGGTTTGTAATCCATATCCACCAAAGCACTTCAATCTCCTACCCTTATATGTTGCCCCATCATAATTATTGACTTTGCTACATCCAAATCCCTCAACTGACTTCCCCAGCATCACTACCACAGTGGTGTCCACTGCTGACTCTCCTTGACTTTCAGTGAACTGAATCCTGGACTGACCATGGCCCCACCCTCCCCAAGTGACTGGGAAAGACAGTCAGAATTAATGAGGACACTTGACTGATTTCTGTACATGTTCCCAAATAACTTATTAATAATCCCTGTTCTGGTTGCATTACCCCTGAACTGTAATGGTATGGAGCTCCTGACCCAGACCATTCCATGCAACTGACCACCTTGAAGCTCCTGGACTGAGATTAGATTCTACCCTTTATTATTTGTGGTAGGAACCCCTGGCTGATGTCAGTCCCCTTTGACTTGAACAAGGACTACACCCCCCGCCCTTAGATTTTAAGACATGGCTATTTGATTGAATCATATGCAGTGTGATTGCAGTGTAAGCTGCTAACATATGTTGTAGGAGTAACATTGATATAGCTCAGTACTGTGTAGCAATATGTCCACCCACTTTCGAATGATCACTGCAGACCAAAAAGGTAAGCTGCCTGGCTTTGTCTGTACACTAAAAGGCAAGGCAAGGCGGAAGTACTGTGAGCTTGTAAATGATGAATGAGGTGGCAAAACTTAAAAGAGGGCAGGGACAAGGCAGGGATATTGTGAGTGTCCAAGTATATGCAAAGTGACTAAATGCTATGGGAGCAAGCAAAGTTGTCCCTTGCTTCAATGCATGAGATGGGTTCCTGTCCCTGCATGTAAAAAAAAATTGCAATGAAAGGTGTTGGTATGCTCCGAAGCGCAGCATTCGTGTAGATAACTGCATTCTAAGTGGGTTGGAAATGTGTCTTCTTGATATGGTGTGGCTGGTGCATGTCCAATGCCAACTTGCATAGACAGGATAGTGCAGGTGATCAGAGCACGTGGAATATGCCCTTAGATGGTTGGGCTCTGCTGGTCAAGATAGTTGGCCAGAGGAGCAAGCAGTGAACTGGAACTGCCCGTTACCAGCTCTGGCTTTCTTGTTGGGAATTCTTGGTGTCCAGTTTCTCACCACCACATGGGAAAATAGTAAATTGTGCATAAATGAAGTGAGAATAGCTAATAATAAGGTGTAAATGCATGCAAATTGGCCTCTCACTGCTTACTAGCGAACTTCTCAACTCGTCTTTCAAAACGTGGGTGAAAATGCAGACTTTTTTTTGCTTGACATCTAGATTTCGTTTTTCTAACCATACCATATTTACCCAATTGACTGTCCATTGTCCTTGCTATTCAGGGGCTGGGATTATTCTATTCATGGTCACTATCCCAGACATTAGTTTACATTTCCAGATTGTGATTAATTCCAAATTTCTCCAGCTGCCATGGTGGGGTTTGAACTCATGTCTCCAATACATTAGCCTGGGTTTCTGGGCTACTAGGCCATTGATATTATCACTATCCAATTATCTTCTAGTATTTGAGGTGGGTCAGGAAGTTGATGGAGTTTGACATTTGAACATGCATTAATGGAGCTTGCTATTTACAGGAGGTAATTTACATCTTCTGGCACTGCATCTAAGTTTTTGGGCCTGGACTCCTGGCATTATTTTATGTTGCTATCTGGATGCCTGCCTTTGCAAAGGTTTGTCTGGTCACCCTTCTGGCACATAGATTTTTTTTGCCTCCTCTCTACCTCCTCCATCAGCTAAGGTTCTGAAATCCTGGAACATGCCCTGTGCATGTTGTGCCTTTCCTTGGTCAGAACGCGTGGTACAATGACATTCAACATCTGTTGCAACCACAGTGTCCCTCCTTCTTATGATCAGCATACAAATTCAAGATGGCTTTAACTGATGCTTGTCTCTTACAATTTTGCAAAACCTGCTCAGATATGCAGCAAAGGGGCAGGCTGTCTGTTACAGTCATTTAAAATAGCAGATAACATGAAATTTGCACACTGCCTGCATCAGAGGCAATGACGAATCTTAATCTTGTAAATTGGTCCCACACCCATTTTTAAGATCGGTCCAGTTCTGTGCTTTTTGCTTTGTAATGGTTATATGTTCTGGCCACAATGTAGACTCAAGTTCTCATACAACTAAGTTCTCTGTTACTAGTTTCCTATTTCTTTTATATAAGTTTCCAATGTGTTTGGCAAGAGGAGTTCCCAAATTGAACTAAATGTATCCTTAAAGAATGAAGACATAATTTGCTGGAAATAAAAATGTTCATTATGGCAGTGACCTCCCAGACTTGAACACAAAACATTCACGATGTTGAATGGATTACAAAGAGATAAAGAAACCGCACCTTCAAATCCCATGTGTAGGGGATGTGTAATACGTAAGGATCATCTTTGTTATGGCTCCAGCCACAACAAACAACACTGAAGAAGAACTTTTGAAAGCACATGAAGCGCAGGTACAAGGTTGTGTATGGCAGTCTGATTAGTAAAGTTAGGTCACATAGGATTCAGGCAAAGCTTGCCAATTGGATGCAAAATTGGCCTGATGGTAGGAGACAGAGGGTGGGAGGCTTGTTTATCGGACTGGAGGCCTGCGACCAGCGGTGTTCTGCAGGGATCAAATGTTTGTCATTTATGTAAATGATTTGGATGAGAATTTAGGAGACATGGTTAGTAAGTTTGTGGAGAACACAAAAATTGGTGTTATAGTGGACAGTGAAGAAGGTTATCTAAGATTACAAAGAGACCTTGATCAATTGGGTGAATAGGCTGAGGGGTGGCAGATGGAGTAATTTGGACAAATACAAGGTATTGCATTTTGGTAAAACTAACAAGGGTAGGACTTGTACAATTAATGCTAGGGTTCTGGGTAATGTTATAGAACAGAGAGGCCTAGGGGTTCAGGTACAAAATTTTTTGAAATTTGTATCACACCTGGACAGGTTGGTTAAGAAGACTGCATGCTTGCCTTCATTTTGGGTATAAGAGTTGAGACATCATATTGAGGTAGTATGGGACATTTGGTGAAGCCTCTTCTGGAATATTGTGTACAGTTCTGGTTGTCCTGCTATAACTGGAGAGAGTTCAGAAAAGATTTACCAGGATGTTGCTGGGACTGGATGGTTTGAGTTATAAAGATAGGCTGGGACTTTCTTGACTGGAGCATGGGAGTTTTATAAAATAATGAGGGGCAAGTTAAGGTGAACAGCAAAGTTTTTTTTTTCTCTAGGGTGGAGAAGTTCAAAACTAGACCATATATTTTTAAGGTGAGTGGAGAAAGATTTTTAAAAAGATATAAAGGGCAACTTTCTTTACACAGAGTAGTTCATATGGGGAATGAACTGCTAGGGGAAGTGATGGATGCAGGTACAGTAACAAGATTCAAAAAACATTTGAACAAGTTCATGAATTGGAAAGGTTTGGAGCGATATGGACCTAATGCAGGTAAGTGGAATTATGTTGGTTTAGGAACATGGGTGGCATGGACCAGCTGGACCACAGGGTCAGTTTCCATGCTTTATGACTCTGAGAGAAAAAAATCCTTTGTATACTAATGTGTAAATTCCAATGCTGTGTTCTATTTCTAGACGTTAGCCAAGCTTCAAACCAGCTGCTATAGGATTAGCATTGTGATCCTGAACACTACGGAAACATTTACATATTCACCAATCAATCTTGTTCTGTCGGTGGATTGCTAATATTTCCTACATTTCTTGGAGGTTTCCACAGATGTCCTGCAGCTGCCAATGTATGGTTACATCATGTTTTTGTTCGCCCCTTCAAAATCCACTCCTTCCACCAATATATACCTGGAACCTCAGCTGGAATTCAAAAAAAGATCCTTAGACAGCTACTTCCACATGTGCTACCTGAGCCTCTTGGAAGGACAAAGGCAGCAGATACATGCAAGTTCCCCTCCAAACCACTCACCATCCTGAGATGGAAATATATCGCTATTCCTTCAATGTCTCTGGGTCAAAGTCCTGAAATTCCCTCTCTAAGGGCATTGCGGGTTAACCTACAGCATGTGCACTGCAGTGGTTAAAGAAGGCAGCTCACCCGACCTTGTCAATGGGCAACTAGGGACGGGCAATAAATGCTGGCCCAGCCAGCAATGCCCACACCACATTAAAAAAAATACACCACCACGAACCCTTCTTGGTGGAATTATTCTGAGCTAAAGATACCATGTAGGGAAGGGTACAGCAGACTCAAGGGGCAATGTGGCCTACTCCTGCCCCTAAAACTTGTTTACTTGCAGTGTGACATCTGACACTCACTGCCTCTATTTATGAATCTCAAGATACTGTATGGTTTGCTGAGTTCTCTCAGGTCCTGCCACCTTCCGACGTTGATGCCCTTTGACCCCTCCTCCAGGTCCGTGTGGCCATTATCACTAATCTTGAACTGCACCACTAACCTCTTGCTATTATTTCTGACAAAATGCATCACTTGGTCCTTATCGGCACTACCTGCCCATTCTGTCAGTCTATCAATGCCTTGTTACCGGCAAATCATACCATCCCCACTGCTCGCCATTCCTCTAGCTGTGGCATTGGAGCAGTTTTGAAATTTTTATTGTCTTCCAAGGTCCAGGTCTTTGAGATGTGCGTCAGTTAAAAATACATTGACAGTAGCACTGATGTTAAATCTCCAAATGGTCACACACCTACTTGCTTTATTAAAACCCCATCAATCTGTGACAAATTCACAAAGAATTGCAGAATTATTACAGTGCAAAAGGAGACCATTCAGCCCATCTCGCCTGCACCAGTGCTAATCTCCCACCTTTCCCCATATCGCTGCACACCATTTCTATCCAAATAACCATCCAATGCCCCTTAATTGAACCTGTTCCCACCATATTTCCAGGCAGCGCATTCCAGACCCTAACTACTTGCTGGGTGAAAAAGATTTTTCTCACTTCACCCTTGCTTTGTTTGCACTTCACTTTAAACCTGTGCTTCTCTCATTCTTCTTCCTTTTATGAGCAGGAGCAGCTTCTCTCTGTCAACTTTGTCCAGCCAGCTCACAATTTTGAAAACCTCGATCAGATCTCCTCTCAGCCTTCTCCTTTCATTTCTAAGACCTTTCTAGAGTATGTGTCATATCAAAGTGGTGTTAAAATTGAACTTGTGCTGCCTCTACCATTGAGTATAGGAGTTGGATCGTCATGTTGAGGTTGTACGGAACGTTGGTGTGGCTTCTTTTGGAGTACTTTGTGCCATTCCGGTCACCGCGTAATAGGAAGGATGTTATTAAGCTGGAGAGGGTTCAGAAGAGGTTTACAAGGATGTTGGTGGGAACGGAGGGTTTGATTATTAGGAAAGGCTAGATATGCTGCGACTTTTTTCACTGGAGCGAAGGAGGTTGAGGGATGACCTTATAAAGGTTTATAAAATCAGCAGGGGTATAGATAAGGTGAATGGTTTTCCCTGTACCCTAGGTTGGGGGATTTGTTCACGTGTGGAATGAACTTCCTGAGGAAGTGGTGGGTGTGGGTACAGTTACAATGTTTAAAAGACATTTGGATAAGTAAATGAATAGGAAAGGTTTGGAGCGATATGGGCCAGGAGCAGGCATTGGAATTATTTTGGGATTATGTTTGGCATGGACTGGTTAGGCCAAATGGTCTGTTTCCGTGCTGTATGACTCTATGACTCTGTGACTCTACACAGACACTGCATGAGTTACACTTGTGTCACTAGTTAGAGCTCAGAAAAATTGAATTGTTTGTAGCAGGAAATTATATTTCTAATAATGATTTTTATACAAAGATTATAAAAATATTAATAGATTGGTTTGACCTGCACAGCCTAGCATTTTATTCAACAAAATCATTTATTTTATTCACTAAGCTCCAAGGGAAAGGTTATGCAGCAATTGAACATATGTAAAGACCTATATGTGGTATTGACCCTCTGCTTAAATCGATAGTTTTTCTAAGTGCCTTAGACCTCCTGGTGATGAGTAATGATGGTGATAGATTAAATAGTCCAAATACAATAGAAAGGATTACTGAGGGAGTTAGATGACACCAATTGGAAAAAAATTTTGTGAAGATTGATAACCAATGGGGTTTACAGCACTGTTACAACTAGTACCATTGCTCGTAAAATTATAATACTCCCTCAGATGCAGCACATTGGCAGGGATGTAGGTTGTGTACATTATTTTAAAAAGAAATTTTCCCAGATAATTGTTCTTAAGGACTGACCACCCTGAATTTAAAAGGCAATGCTTTAGCTACATGTTTGGAGGTAGTGATACGGGGGGAAATTGCAACGTCTCCATTAACATTATTAGCTTGAAATTCTGTAGGAGTTTTCTTTAGTTCCTTCAGGTCTTCATGAAAGATTGACAAAATCTCCAACGTGGAAATATCAATAGACCTTCACACTGCAGGGAAGGTTGTGGATGCAAGGTAAAGGTGGAATTTAGGATCTCCCCAGAGGCTATGAAGATTATAACTTCATAGTGTGCATGAATGCCATTGACAGGTCCTCCACCATGAAGTCAGTGTGATCGACAGTCTTAGTTTCAGGTCAAGCAAGAAAGACTGCATAAGAAGTTGCTTGAACACAGACGTCTGAAGTTTAGCTGAAGGGTGGGACACTGTTCTCATCTGGGTGTGTGTGTGTGTGTGTGTGTGTGTGTGTGTGTCTGTGTGTGTGTGTGTGTGTGTGTGTGTGTGTGTGTGTGTGTGTGTGT
>NC_063350.1:42604332-42622665 GCF_021869965.1 Rhincodon typus | reverse complement strand
GTGTGTGTGTGTGTGTGTGTGTGTGTGTGTGTGTGTGTGTGTGTGTGAGACAAAGAGAGAGAGAGAGAGAGAAGAGAGAGACAAAAGAGAGACAAAAGAGAGAGAAAAGAGAGAGAGAGAAAAGAGAGAGAAAAGAAAAGAGAGAGAAGAGAGAGCGAAAAGAGAGAAGAGAGAGAGAAAAGAAAAGAGAGAGAAAAGAGAGAGAGAAAAGAGAGAGAAAAGAAAAGAGAGAGAAAAGAGAAAGAAAAGAGAGAGAAAAGAGAGAGAGAAAAGAGAGAGAGAAAAGAGAGAGAGAAAAGAGAGAGAGAAAAGAGAGAGAAAAAAGAGAGAGAAAAGAAAAGAGAGAGAGAGAGAGATGAAGAGGAGAAAATCTGAGTGGCTGAAGGCTTTGATTGCCCACTGCCCTGCAAAATAAAGGTCAGGAAAGCGGGCAGGGTGGAAGTGTCAAGTCATTAAGGAAAGATTGGAAGTGGGGAAAAGGAAGCCTGGGACGTTAGGTAAATATATGGGTTGGAAGCTTGGTTGGGTAAGCCTCAGATGGGGTGACTGAAAAGGATGGGTTCAACATGATCAGAAGATTCATTCCAGGGATGAGGCAGGCATCTGACTCATGGATACAATGGTCCTTGCCTCTTTTTAACTGCCAGTTTCACCAATGTGCTTCACCCAGAGTCAAGTGCAAAATACTGCGTAAGCCACAACTGCAACATAATTTTTAAAGGGCCAAACCTCTCTTGGGACCACTACTGATACCATATCCACTAAAAATGGAAATGGGAAAGTTAGAGGCAGATTGTGATTGAATTCAATTTTCAATATTTTAATATCATTTCCACCCTTTACCAGCCCATTTTACGGGGTTAAAATTTCCCATTGTTTCTCTGAAGTACTGTCGATTGCTTATTCAAGAGACAGTAGGCAGGCTGCAGAGAAGCAGCGACATCTCTGGAATAAAACAAAATAGAGAATAATACAAAACCAAACAAACATTTAAAAATGAAGACCAAAGTAATGAAAAATAGACAGATGAAGAGAAATCAAAACTGTGAAGGAAAAAAAGTCTTTTTAAAAATAAAATCAGCAGTATATTGCACATGTGCATGCATATTTTCTAAAACAAGATGAGTATACGCACTTAGAATTTGTCATCACATGATTGTTTTCAGAAGAGGATGGATATCCCCTTCCTGGAGGAGGTTGCATCACCAGACCCTTCCAGCCTGGTCTAAGGTCACCACCGGGGTCAGTGCGGTCTCCAGGGAGTGGAGGAACAGCCAGCAGTGTCACAAAAAGATGAATTATTTTTCTCCACTTTGCCAGGGTCTACGAGGATACTGAAACATCCATGTCCCGCCAAATGAGTAAACAGCAATCTGCGTGCCACTGCCACTCAGTAACTCTCAATTATTGGATCCCACTCCTAACTACTGTCCATGACGCTTTCTCTCTCTTTTGCTTTGCAGGTTCCACAATATTACCTTTGACCTCTATGTCAAAATACTCAGCCCCATCTTTAACCTCCGAGAGTACAGAGGCTTCAGAAGCATTGGCAAGGTTGTCATCTGCATGCCCACACAGACCAGATGCTGACCCCTCAGGGGGAGCTGTCATGGTACAGACTGAGGGTATACAGGTTGGTGAACAGCTCCCCAGCTGACCAAGGAAGAAATGGCCCGGGCTGTTGGCACATGGAGGATTATCACAGACTAGGCACTTGTTTAGACCCAGGCTGGAAATGAAAACCGAACGAACTGCAGATGCTGTAAATCAGGAACTAAAACAAACTTGCTGGAAAAGCTCAGCAGGTGTGGCAGCATCTGTGAAGGAAAAAACAGAGTTAATGTTTCAGGTCCGGTGACCCTTCCTTATGTTCTGAGGCTGGAAATGGTCTTGCCGTTTTGGCAATCAGGGGCTTCAACCCATGCTAGACAGGAACAGGAGCAAGCAGTCAGGCGTTTGGGATACATTAGCCTTCCTCACTCACTTCACTGAGTCAAGTGACCTTCTGCCTGCTTTTATTGACAGCTCGGTGGCTGTAATTGGTAACCAAGCCCAGAAATCTCTGGGACTGCTGCACAGCCATACACATTTGGAGTCCATCACACCAGCCATTAGTGCCAGGATTAAAAGCATGGCAACAGGGGAATAGGAAACTTGACCCTAGTCCAGATGATCTTTCCTCAGAAGGAGACACAACACTATCAGAAAGCATCCAACCTGAGAAGGAACCACACACAAGACACTCGACAGCTTCCCCCATTGAGGTGGTGGGCCCTCCACTTCCACCCTGATTGCTACCCTCTGACCCCTAGAAGTTTAAGCGAAGATAACCATCAGTGTGCCTGACCTTTCTAGAAACAAGACCCCCCCTGATGTTGTCCTGATGTACAAGGTGAACATGCCTGTTTGTTGTCATTCATGCCACCCCCACCACCACCCCCCCCACCAACCCCACAACTTGAAACCAGACTGCTAGTAACTGTTGACTCTTCACAATTATGCTTTAAACAGAATCATAGAATCTCCACAATGTGGAAACAGGTCATTCAGACCAACAAGTCCACACCAACTCTCTGAAGAGCCGATTCACCCAGCCTACTACTCAATCTCTATGTTTCCCATGGCTAATCCACTTAACCTACATACCCCTGGACACTATGGGCAATTTAACATGGCCAATTCACCTAACCTGCGTATCTTTGGACTGTGGGAGGAAAGCGTAGCACCCGGAGGAAACCCACGCAGACACAGGGAGAATGTGCAAACTCCACACAGACAGTTACCTGAGGATGGAATTGAACCCAGGTCTCCAGTGCTGTGAGGCAGCAGTGCTAATAACTGAGCCACTGTACTTCCCCAAAATCTGGCCTCTTTCAAAATCCTGCTGCCCCCTTCAAAATTTTATTGCACCCTTGCCGAGAGCCTTCACCTTTCTGTCCTGAAGACAAACATACTAAGACTCAGTGTTGCGGCAGAAGCCATAATTTCTGCCCCAGAGCACAAATCCCTTCTCCCTCAATTTGAGGATGAAACCTACAGACTAACTTTGGCCCACCCCCTCCAGCATCTCATGCCCAGACTACCTATAAATTTTTCCGACCACATTGCCCCTAAACCCCAAACTGCCATTACGATGTAACTGGACCAAAGGAAGCCCATTCCCTATATTGTGGAGGTATGGACCCCATGAGTAAGAGATGCCAGATGCCTGATGGTGACCAATCCCCTGGTCTAGTGAGGAAGGGTCCCCTTGACTAATTGTGCCAGAACCCCTGACTTAAGGTTACTTGCATGGACTTCATTGAGAATCACTTCCCTTAGAATTGGATACATAGCTGCCTGGTTATACAGTTTGTTTGCTGTGTAAGCTGTTATCATGTAATGCAAGCATGAGATTAACATGGAAGCACACTGCCATTCAGCAAGGCATGTGGCCCCTTGAGCGAGGACTGTTAAGTAACAAGACAAGCAGTTTCAGTATGTGAGTGCACTATTTGGCATGGCATGGCAAGTCAAGGCAAGGATGGTGTGCGCAGTTAAATGCTGAGAGACGGCTTACAGCTAACAAGGGTCTCTGAGATGTAGACACAAGACAGTGTGGAGCTGGAGGAACATAGCAGGTTAGGCAGCATCAGAGGAGCAGGAAATTTGACAGTTCAGGTCAGGAGTCTTCTTCAGAAATCTGACCTTCTGTTCTGAAGAAATGTTCCAACGAAGGGTCCTAACCCGAAATGTCGACTTTCCTGCTCCTCTGATGCTGCCTGGCCTGCTGTGTTCCTCCAGCTCCACATTGTGTTGTCTCTGACTCCAGCATCTGCAGTTCTTGCTATCCTCTCTCTGAGATGCACCCTGGTCCAATGTGTTAGTTGGGTGCCTGTTCCTGTGCATATAGTGTCTCTGCCGCAGCCTTTCAATGCTGGTTACTAGTGCGCCCTGCAATGCAAGTGTGTGTTTCTATATCACAACGCTTGGTGGAAGTTCCAGGATAGTTGGGATGGGCAGAAAGATGTCAAATGCCAATGTCCATGGAGAAGGATTGCATGCAGCTGGGATTTGTGTACCTTGCCCTGAATTGCAGTTTGGTTGCAATCAACACAGAGATGGTTCAGAACAAACGGTGAGTTGAATCTACCAGCTACTCTGGATTCCCAAAGTCAAGTTTTCCGGACTTCAAGCTTGTTTGGCAAGTTTGCTGAGATGGGAGTGTGAAAATGAATGGTGTAGTTGGGGTGTTAACATAGCATTTAAAAAGTATTAATCCCCATTGATCAGATCTCTCCAATCCCAAGCTGGAATCTCACTGTGCCACCTGTCAAAAGCATAAAAGATGTATTGAGATGATATCAATATAGGTTAAAAACCGAAAAAGAACTGCAGATGCTGTAAATTGGAAACAAAAACAAAAGTTGCTGGAAAAGCTCAGCAGGTCTGTGGAAGGGTCACTGGACCCGAAACATTAACTCTGATTTTTCTTCACACTTGCTGCCAGACCTGCTGAGCTTTTCCAGCAACTTCTGATTTTGGTATCAATAGAGATGGGCTTCGTCATCTTTATCACCTGATTCTGCCACAAATCTAGCTCAGCACCCTAAATGATTCTGTTTATTGTCTCTAGATGATGAATATTCTGGAAAAATGTAAATTTTGTTTGGAGGGAAAAATTCCACTGGTTACTGTCATACTTGGCACAAAGTAAAATGATGTGGTTGGTTGGGGGTTGGTCATTACAGCTCCAGCACATCTCTGCAGGAGTTCATTGAGGTACTGTTCTTGGCCCAACCATTTCTAGTTGCCTCATCAATAACCTTCCCTTCAACATAAAGTCAGAATTGGGGATGTTCTCCAGTGATTGCACAATCTTCAGCACCATTCATGATTCCTTAGATACTAAAGCAGTCCATGTCTAAATGCAACAAGACCCAGATAAGATTCAGGCTGTAAAGTGGCAAGCACACTTTCTGCCCTGATAATGCTAGGTGATGACCATCTCCAACACAAGAGCATCTAATTATTGTCCCTTGTCATTCAATGACATTACCATCACTGAATACTCAACTTTTCATTCTCTGAGAGTTACCATTCAGAAACTGAAGCAGATTAGCTTCAGTTAGCAGATAAGGAGGTATAAATACGATGACTACAAGAGCAGGTCAGAGGCTAGGAATCCTGTATTAAGTACTTCAGATCCTGTTAAGACATGGAGATAGATAGCTGAACCAAATTGGAATTCCTACCTCTACAACATAAGATTGCTGTTTTTAACAAAGACCCTCAAAATTGATTCCAATGGTTCCTAATCAGACTGTTTGAACAACTAATACCAGACTGTGTGAATAAAAAAATTCCCAACATCAGTTGGTAGCTTACACAAAAGACTTAGCAATTTATTAACAATACAATAACTTTAAAAGAGAAAAAATAAACAATAAAATAATCTGCTTAAAATAAAATTGCTCTGTACTTTACTTTGTTCTCAGACCTATCTACACAAAATACAAACAAACAAACACAGTAAAAGGAAGAAATAAAAGAAAGTATTTAATTTCAATTTAATTACTTATATAGTTTACATGATGCCTTGTTTTTAGAGGCATAGCTGATTTTATCTTGTTTGATTTCCTGAAGATGTTGATCAGGGTCATGTTTACAGTCCTCTCAGATAAAGGCAGTAATACTTAAAACTTAGTTTGCTGTTTTCTGAGCTACCAAGAGCTGATAAGGGAGGTTAGGCAGGGAGATTTCAAATCATCATGCTGTAGCATCAACAGCCAGATTCCTACTCACAGAAAATGCCATCCTAAACCCAATTCAAATTCTGACCACTCTCTGACAGACTTACTGACTTCTCCACAAGGTCCCAGGTACCATTCAACATTTGACATCTGCTTGAACATAAAGTCTTTTTCGATTTACTTGAACCTGTTCCCAGGTACTGACATCATTAATAGCCAACTTCTGCTATTTGTTTAAATGCAATCTTTTTCCCCCAATGACAGAGAATCTACAAAACCTTTTAATCATGAACTAACCTGCAATTAATTTCCAGGCCTGGCCTCATGAATAAATAAAAGCTTATTTAGTCTATTTTCCTTCAAGCACAAGCTGTAACCCACAGTCCAAAAAAGTCATTTAGCTCTCAGTTCCCAGTTCACAGCTCCACACCAAAATTGTTAAAAATAAAATGAAAATAATGGAAAATCAGAGAGGGTTCTAACATCTCCTGACTCCCCAAAGCCTGTCCACTGTCTACAAAGTACAAGTTTACTCAAGTCTCCAAATTTTCTGAAGAAGGGTCCTGACCCGAAACGTCAGCTTTCCTGTTCCTCTGATGCTGCCTGGCCTGTGTTCCTCCAGCTCCACACAGTCTACACTTGTCTAGATGAATGCAGCTTCAAGA
The DNA here is from genome assembly GCF_021869965.1 of Rhincodon typus. Lineage (NCBI taxonomy): Eukaryota > Metazoa > Chordata > Chondrichthyes > Orectolobiformes > Rhincodontidae > Rhincodon > Rhincodon typus. Next base: position 42,616,268 of record NC_063350.1, on the reverse strand, counting down.
AACACGATACCATCCAAAATAAAGCAGCCCACTTGATTGGCACATCTACGCTATTTGACACTGATGCTCAGTAACAGAAGTGCGTACCATCTTCAAGAATCCTGCAAAAAAATTATCAATGCTCTTTAGACTGCACCTTCCAAACCTATGATCACTTCTATCTAGAATGACAAGGACAAAAAATGCAAGGGAACATTCATCACCTGCAAGTTTCCCTCCAAGTAATTCACCATCCTGATTTGGAGATAGATTGCCATTCACTCAGTGTCGCTGGAACAAAATCGTGGAACTGCCTCTCTAATGGTGTCGTAGGTCTACTAGCAGCGCATGGACTGCAATGCTTAAAGAAGGCAACTTATGACCATCTACTCAAGGGCTGAGAGGAATAGGCAATAAATGTTGGCCCAGCCAGTGACAGCCACGTCCCAAGAAAGAATCAAAATCAAAGGTGGCAAAATTGGTCTTAAAAGTTGGAGCAAAACAGTTTGCATCACTGCTTTCAACGAATTTCACCACAAAAATTCTGAATATAATGATATTGCCAGAAAAAAATGTGTTTTGCTACTTAGCATTTGTTATGACAATGCATCAAAATCCTAAAGTATTCAGAGAAGTTTTTTTTAAACTTCCATAATATTCTTTTTAAAAGGGAACTGCAGATTTAAATTCAGTGACTGCCTAGCAAAGTCTTGGTGTGAAGCCAATTGAATGTTGTACATAAAAATTATCAGCGAACCTTTAAACCAGAGAAAAACCTTTAAGAAGAGATAATGAGAAAGCTGGCTATCTCTCTCATCTTGGTAGAAAGCCACCTCTTAAAAACATGTCTGTTTTACCCTCCAAGAATACAAAAAGGCAGGGGTTAAAAAGCCAGTTTCAACTCCACTAAAGAAGTCAGTGGGACTGAATGCTCTCTTGTGTACCCAGTTGTGTTAGAGCATTAGCATGCTGTAAAGGTCACTGTCAAGGAACTACCCTATAGTTACCTCTGTGCCACACACTCTTACACCAAATGTTGCAAACAATTCAAAAGAAAACAGGAAAACAAATGAATCTCCCCTCACCCCGAATGCTGAAATTCAATCACAATTGAAAAGCATCAAAATTATAGAATCTCAGCCAATCTGCAAAAAAAAAGTTCACCCACCAAAGACAATGTTAATGATAACCTGCATTGCAACAGCCACAAAGTTCATTGGGGTGGATAAACCTGGTTGCAATCAGCTAAGGGGATGGATGATTAAGGAGGGGAGCCAATATACTTCTCCTTGGCCAGGAGTTTAGCAGCTCAGGGATCATCTGGAACCATAATGAGTTGGAGAAACTTATCTAGTATGTGGTCATAGCAAAGTTCATTATCTGTGTCATTACAACCTTAGCAGCTTCTTCTTTTCATTGTTTTGACACATGCCTATTGTACTAAAAGGAATAAATATGATGAAACCCATCTTAATTAATATGAATAGGTAACCTAAAGAGATTGTTAATCCACTGTGTTTACATTATGCAGTAAATATTGAACAATGTTCAATGTTACATATAGAATTTACATGCTAGCATGGCATGAGCTTAAGTATTCAGATATTTTCTTCATTTGAGGAGTTTTACCATCAGTCGAAAATCTTATCTACCCTTCATATTTTTGATTTCCTCCTGGTCAGGCATTCAGTGAATGAACAATAACTCTTTAGTAATGATGTCATTGGCATAATCTGAATAATAGATGCATAACATAATGGTAAGGTATTGGTGTATTACTAATGGTTGCAAAGAGTTTGAGAATGATCCTGGAATACATTAAAGCAGTAGCAGAGCAGAATGGCATCCTAAGGATACTTCAATAGAAATAAAAATGGAGACTGATATAAAACTGGCTTGTCTAACTTTGACAGAAAATATCCAAAAAATCTCCTGTTAGTTTCCAATCAGAATATCACTTTAAAACTTACATGATCGCCCATCTCTTTGCCAATCTCATTAAACTCTTCTGAAAAATGAGATACTTGCACCTAACAGTGAAGCAAATATTAATATTTCATGTAAGCTTTAGAGGGGGAGGTGATGGCCAGTGGTACTGTCACTAGACTAGAACTTAATGTTCTGGTGACCTGGCATTGAATCCCACTGTGGCAAATGGTGGAATCTGAATTAGATAAAAACCAGGAATTAAAAGTCTAATAATTACTCATTATTGCGGGTCAGCAAGAAACCAACCTGGTTCACGAGAAGGAATCTGCAATCCTTATCTCATCTGGCCTATATATGACTCCAGGCCACGTAGCTCTGCGGCTGACTCTTAACTGCCCTCTAAACTGACCTACTAAGTCATTCATTTGTATCAACCGCAAGACAGGAAGAAAAGAATGAAACTGAATGAACCATGTGGCATTGACTGAGGCACCAGCAATGAAAATGGCACAGCCCTGTAAATCCTGCAACATCTTCCTTCCTAACATCTAGGGGCTAATGCCGGAAATGGATGAGCTGTCTCACGGACAAGTCAAGTATAGCCTGACTCATGGAATCATACCTTACAGGCAATGTCGCACATACCCATCACTATCCCTGGGTATGTCTTGTCCGAGCAACGGAATAGACTCAGCAGACATGGCAGCAGAGTGATATTAAGTTAGGTGGAGGTTTCCATAGGAATCCTCAACATTGACTCCAGAGACAGGGACACTTCTTACTGATTATCACGGGCCTGTCCCCACAGCTAATGAATCAGTGCTTCTTCATGTTAAATAGCACTTGGAAGAAGCACTGAGATGGCAAGGGTGCAGAATGAACCCTGGGTGGAGGATTTTAATGTCCATCACTAAGAGTAGCACTGTGGCACCACTACTGACTGAGCTGGTTGAATCCTAAAGGACGTAACTGTTAGACTGGTTCTGTAACAGATCATGAGGAAAAAACATACTCACATCATCCTCACCAATCTGCCGGTTACAGATGCATCTGCCCATGACAATATCAGTAAGGGTGACCATCTACTCTCCTGTGGAGACAAAGTCCCATCTTCACATTGAGAATATGCTGCATCATAATCACATGTTAGATTGGATTGACTTCAAACAGATCTAGCAAAATCGAGACTAGGCAACCAAGAAGTGCTGTAGGCCATCAACAGCAGCAGATTCATACTCTTAACACAATCTGCAAACTCATGGCCTGGCATATCCCTTACTCTACCATTACCATCAAGCCAGGGAATTAACCCTGGTTTAATTAAGAGTATCAGGAGCAGCTCTAGGCATACCTAAAGATGAGGTGTCGACCTGGTAAAGCTACTAAACAGTACTACTTGCGTGCCAAACAACAAAAGCAACAAGTGATAGAACTAAGTGATTCCATAACCAATGGATCAGACCTAAGCTCTGCAGTCCTGTTGCATCCAGTCATTAATGCTGGTGGACAATTCAATAACTCACCAGAGAATCAGGCTCCATAAACATCCCTAACATCAATAATGGTGAAGCCCAGCACATCAGTGCAAAACATAAGATTGAAGCATTCACAATAAACTTCAGCCAGAAGTACGGAGTAGATGATCCATCTCAGCCTCCTCCAGAGGTCCTTAGTATCACAAATACCAGTCTTCAGTCAATTTAATTCACTTCATGTGATATCAAGAAACAATTGGAAGCACTAACTCTGCTAAGACTATAGGCCCTGACAATATTTCGACAGTAGTCCTGAAGACTTTTGCTCCAGAACATTCTACACTCTAGCCAAGCTGTTCCAATACAGCCACAACACTGGCATCTACTCGGCAATATGGAGAAATGCAGCCAAGCCAATTCCTGCTCGTGAATTGACATTCATTGGGTAAAGTGATGGAATGTGTTATCAACAGTGCTATCATGCAGCACTGCTTAGCAATAACCTGCTCACTGAAGCTCAGGCTTGGTTCTGAAAGGGATGCTCAGCCAGGAGTGGAGGGATGGGGGTTCGGAAGCTGTCTGCTGGTTGCAGACATACCTAGCATAAAGGAAGCTAGTTGTGGTTAATAAAGGTTAATCATCTCAGCTCCAGGGCATCTCTGCAGGAGTTTTTTGGTGTAGTGTCTTCCTAAACCATTTTCAGCTGCTTCATTAATGATTTCTCTCCATCATGAAGCCAAAAGTAGAGATGTTTGCTGTTCATTGCAAGACATTCAGCACCATTCGTGACCTTAGATACTGAAGCATTCCATGCCAAAATGCATCAAGATCTGGACAATATTCAGATTTGGATTCTCTTGTGTCAAGTAACATTTGCACCTCATAAGTTCCAGGCAATAACTATCTAACAAGAAAGAATCTAACCATCATCCCTTGATATTAAATGGCATTAACACTACATCCTCCACCAGTAAATTGTGAGTTTACCATTGACTAGAAATTGAAGTGGACTAGCCATATAAATACAATGGCTATAAACAGTTGGTCAGAGCCTTGCAATACTGAAGCCAGTCACTCACCTCCTGACTTCCAAAAGCCAGTCCACCATCTATAGGGCACAAGTTAGGAGTGTGATGCAATATTCCTCATTTGCCTAAATGAATGTGGTTTCAAAAAAAAAATGCTTGAAGCTTGATACAATGCAGGACAACGCAGTCCACTTAACTGGCACCATATTCATAACATCCACTCCCTCCACCACCAACACTCAGTAGCAACAGCATGTACCATCTGCAAAATCACTGCAAAACTTCACCAAGTCTCCTTAGTCAACACTTTCCAAACCTGTGATCACTACCATTTATAAGAACAAGGACAGCAGGTATGTGGGAACACCACCATCTGCAAGCTCAGCTCCTAGCCATTCACCATCCTGACTTGGAAATATTTTGCTGATCCTTCACAGTCACTGGTCAAAGCCCTTGAACTCCCTCCTTAATTGGCATTGTGAGTCTACCTGCAGCAGGTCTACCTGTAGTCATTCAAGAAGGCAGTTTACCACCACCTTCTCAAGTGGCTACTTGGGATGGGCAAACAAAGCTGGCCGAGCCAGTGACACCCAGATCTCACGACTGAACAAAAAAAAAAGTAACGCATTTACACTGAAATTTAGATTGTATTCAATCTTGGTAACCTTTCATAAACAATTAAACTCTTTAAGAGTAATTTGTAATGTAGGAATGAGATGAATTTACATATTTTCATCTAACATTTGAATACTTGCGGATGACACCAAAGTCAGTGGAGTTGTGGATAGTGCGGAAGGATGTTGCAGGTTACAGAGGGACATAGATAAGCTGCAGAGCTGGGCTGAGAGGTGGCAAATGGAGTTTAATGCAGAAAAGTGTGAGGTGATTCACTTTGGAAGGAGTAACAGGAATACAGAGTACTGGGCTAATGGTAAGATTCTTGGTAGTGTGGATGAGCAGAGAGATCTCGGTGTTCATGTGCATAGATCACTGAAAGTTGCCACCCAGATTGATAGGGTTGTTAAGAAGGCGTACGGTGTGTTAGGTTTTATTGGTAGAGGGATTGAGTTTCGGAGCCATGAGGTCATGTTGCAGCTGTACAAAACTCTGGTGCGGCCGCACTTGGAGTATTGCGTACAGTTCTGGTCACCGCATTATAGGAAGGATGTGGAAGCATTGGAAAAGGTGCAGAGGAGATTTACCAGGATGTTGCCTGGTATGGAGGGAAGGCCTTATGAGGAAGGGCTGAGGGACTTGAGGCTGTTTTCGTTAGAGAGAAGAAGGTTAAGAGGTGACTTAATAGAGACATACAAGATGATCAGAGGATTAGATAGGGTGGACAGTGGGAGCCTTTTTCCTCGGATGGTGATGGCTAGCACGAGGGGACATAGCTTTAAGTTGAAGGGTGATAGATATAGGACAGATGTCAGAGGTAGGTTCTTTACTCAGAGAGTAGTAAGGGCGTGGAATGCCTTGCCTGCAAAAGTAGTAGACGCGCCAACTTTAATGGCATTTAAATGGTCATTGGATAAACATATGGATGATAATGGAATAGTGTAGGTTAAATAGGCTTCAGATTGGTTTCACAGGTCGGCGCAACATCGAGAGCCGAAGGGCCTGTACTGTGCTGTAATGTTCTATGTTCTGTGTTCTAATACAGCTGTTTGTTTAATCAAATATGAAACCCCATAAAGCATAATCATGACCATGTTTTGACAAATTTGGTGCATTTATTTTTAAACATATATACTTAAAATACAGATTGTGAATTCTGATGTCCATCCTGTGATGAGTTTTTTGATGGTTAGAGGGGACGTGACATAAAATATGGCAGGAGAGGACTCCATTGTCTGCCCTGCTGGACACTTTGACATCTTTCAAAAATTCCAACATACTTTGACAGCATTCAATTTCAACAGCTTTCATTTACTATTAAAAACAATCTAACATCCCACAAACACACCCTTAGCAAAGGTAAATTCACTAAAATAGATTGTCTCACATACAATTCTAGCAGCAGGGAGAGAGCCCCAGCTTTTAGCTGTAACAGACAAAGGAATAAGAGCTTCAATATCAAGCTTCAAAACCCCAGCAACTGCTTAAAGCTAAAACTAAAAATCCTGGTTCTGTGGAAGCTTGACCTTACCCATTCAAATTACTACAATTGCACCAACTTTAAAAAAAAACAATTCCTCACAAGCTTTTTAATTTATTGGCTTTGAGCAGACTGCTTGGGACCTCTATGTCAAACTTTCTTCATTAAAAAAAAGGACAAAATACACCTCTTAAAGCCATAGTATTGTCACAATGGGAGGAGGCCGAGTGGTATTATTGCTGGACTGTTAATCCAAGACCCAGGTGATGTTCTGGGGACCTGAGTTTGAATCCTACCATAGCAGCTGGTGGAATTTGAATTCAATAAATATCTGGAACTAAGAGTCTAATGATGACTGTGAATCCATTGCTGATTGTTGGGAAAAAAATACCCATCTGGTTCAATAATGTCCTTTAGGGAAAGAAACCGCCATCCTTACCTGGTCTGGACCACATGTGACTCCAGACCCACAGCGATGTGGTTGACTCATAACTGCCCTCTGGACAATTAGGGATGGGCAATAAATGGTGGCCTGGGCAATAAATGGTGGCCCAGCCAGCGACGCCCTCCTCCTGTGAATGAATAAAGAAAAATAAAATATCCTGAAGTGCTCTTACTCAAAACTGAATATTTTCCCATCACCAATTTTTTAAACTATCAGTTAATAACAATTGCTCTGAAGAGCAATCACATGGCTCTAAATTAGCATCCCAAGTTGTCATCAACTGACATCATTCTCACTAATTGGCATCAAGTTTAATATCACAGCTCTCAAACATTTGCAGGTTATCAGCATTTGATTTCCATCAGTGCTTTTAGCTGACCAAGTAAGAAACTAAGAGAAAATTTAACATAAGTGTTTTAACATTTTTTTCAGCCCAGGCCTAAGTAACTGTGCTTTAAGAATTTGAGTTTTTTTTTCCTTTTGTGTATTTTTGAGACATTAAGTGCGTGTCAACAAATTTTGATGATCGCTTAATAATATTTTATAGTGAAAGCCAATCCTGGATTACATTAAAGTGATATTGCAATATTGGAACTATGAAGTACAAAGTAATTACAGTAATCAATACACTTATGTACAATGTAGGTATAAATGTTCAATGCAGTATCGACTTCAAAATACTGATGGCTTCACATATAATATGACACAATTTTCATTCAGACTGAAAAACAGACATTGATATGTTGACAAATATTACACTACACCAAAAAAATCAGACAAATGAAATGAGTATAGAGATGCAACTCTATAGAGAAAATACTGAAAAGGCAAAAGAGATTGACATATTTTTGGGTCTTGTTGTATGCATACATCTTCATTTGCAAGGTGACAACTTCAAGGTGGATGTTGAACAGTTGGAAAGGATTTGGTGAAGCCAGGGCTGTCTTGATACATTTTTAATTACAACATGGTTAGGGGCCAAAAATACAAATATAAAATCTAGCAAGTTATCCTTGGACATACCAACATTGACATACTCCAAAAGATCTTTTATGGGTCTTAAAGGGATCTCTGCGTACCATGCAGTTTCATTACATATTAATCACACCTACTGAAGTGCACATCCTGATAATGGATCATTACAGAGTTCACCTCTGTACATACTGCAACAGCTCATCTCCTTAACAGCTACACATTCACGGTCACAGTTACAATCTTGGGCATTTTTTGCACATAAGCACGATGCCACTAACCAAAAGTGCCACCTTCTAAGAAAAACATCAGCCGATGAAATCTTACTTTTCAGTGTGGAATACCGAACAGCACACACAAGGAAGCCTAGGTATGGAGTATGCCATGGAAGAAAGAGAATATTTTCCACAGCAGGTACAAGTTTCTTCTTGTTCATTGATGCCATTATCACTAGTGTGCAGATATCTTTTACAATGGTAGTGCTGCACTGATTCTTAGCACCTCAATTTCACAAGTGATTGTAGAAGCCTACAACTTCAGAACTATGAGGCATTTTCCACATGCGGCTCCTGCAGCCTTCAAAACTAAATATCAAGTTCAATAATTTTGTGGCCTGAATGCCTTCTTCCAACTGTCATTGTCATACCCTTCCCATTTAACGTGGAAAATGATGCCCTGCTCCATGTTGAATTGGTCCTGCCATCACTCTCTGAAGAGAAATTCCTTGTGGCCCAGCCTCTTTGCCAGTGTGACACCTCTGTCATGCAGGATGAGACTGGAGATGGGAAGGGTCTCTGCTCAAGCTGCTTTTAAACACATTAGTAGAACTTCTTTGTTATTGAGATAGGTAAGTGTTCTCGCCTTCCTCTTTGCTAGAGAGAAAGTCTACTTGTCAAACTACACCAAGATGTTCACCCAGTGCTTCAGAAGTTTTGAAAATCTCACTGGTGGAATGTTCCAATCGTTGTGAGGTCTACTTTTCATGCTGCAGTTTACCACTTACTGTACCAATCTCATTGTTTCTCCAATTGATAATACTTTTAACTTTTACACATCCTTGGGCCATAGTTGTGGAGTCTGAGCAGGCTTTCACAAAGAGATCTTAATTTTAACTGCTGGTTTGCCCAGAGCTCTCCGATTTCATCCATTACAAATCCCTTTCTGACTGGTTGATGCAGTCATATGCTGAATTTGCATGAGTTTTGCTAATCTGGGATTACCAGTTTGGAATGTCTGATCATCAATTTATTGGATTTGCTATTCTGCTGGCAGGACAGGGTGACCACCCAGATACAACTGGAAACTTAGGTTATTGAAATTTGACTCATTGTTATTTTACTGAAATCTAAATTAGCATTTATAGTCAAGTAGCAGAAATAATTTCATCATCGCCAACAAATTTCATAACTGGAAAAAACTGTCCGTGTTTATAAAATGTTGTTACCTTAATTAAATATGTCTAATTCAACACTCAGGAGAATTCTCTGCTGCTCTCACTTATTACTATTTTTTATAAACAGCAGCATATATGCTAATGACTAGATACTATTGACAACCGTGAGATGAATGTGCCTGTTATGTATCAAACTGTCAAAATACATATTTATATATAGCACTATTTATTACTAATTATCTGACATTTACAGAATCATTGTAACTTGGGTATCATTCAAATGACTTGGACCTTTGCTGGTTTTTAAATTCACCCTTGGGGCATTGGGCATCAATGGCTTGGCCAGCATTTACTATCTGTCCCCAGCTGCCCTTTAGAATATAGTGGGGAGCTCATTGTGAACCTCTGCAGTCTATGTGCTTGAGGTTGACCCACACTGCTGTTATGGAGAGAATTTCAGGATTTTGATCCAGTGACTATGAAGGAATAGTGATGTATTTCCAAGTCAGGATGGTAAGTAGCTTGGAGGTGAATTTGCAGGTGTATCTGTTGCTCTTGTCCTTCTAGATGAAAGTGGTTGTTGGTTTGGAAGGTGCTGTCTAAGGAGATTTTGTGGATTTCTGCAGTGTACATCGTAGATGGTACACATCTTATATATGGTATATCTATTCTGCATATTCTTAAAAATCCACTTAAGGATCTGCCATGCTATCTCTATTGACTTATCCTTTAACTTAATTCACCAATTCACTTCAGCTAGCTCAGCTTTCATGACTTCATATTTGCCCTTATTTGTGTGTTAGAAAGATAGTTTCAGACCTACTCCTCTCTCCCTCATACTGACTATATGATGATTGCTGGTACCTCGGGGTTCCTTCACTATGAGACCATTAACTAGTCCTATTTCATTACACAAATTTTGGTCAAGGATAGCCTTTTCTTAGGATTGCTCCAGAACGTACTGTTCTAAGCAACTATCCCCTCAAAAAAATTATGAACTCCTCTGCACTTGCCCAATTGCTTTTTTTTTTCTGTTGCTGTATGAAATAACTCCACAGATGCCAGTATCACACCATCACGTCACTCCTTACTTACATGTGGAAAGTCCTTGATAAAGATACGTGGTCAAGCACTCGAATTTCCCTCTGTTCCTCTGAATTTCCCAGTGCCCTGGCATTCATTGAGTAACCTTTTATCCGGTTACTTCTGCCAAAGTTCATCATCTCACTCTTATCATGGTTAAATTCTATACAACTATTCATCTGCTCATCTGACTAATCCTTCTTCCTGTAGCTCAAGATCTTCTTCCCCACTGTCAACCACATGGCCAATCTTTGAGTCATCTGCAAACTTACTTATCATCCCCCTACATTTTCATCTTTATCTTTATATGTATCACACACAATAAGTGACCCAGCACTGATCCCTGTGGTATGCCATTTGACACCAGCTCCAGTCATACAAACAGCCTTCTACCACCATCCTCTGTCACCTATCACTAAGCCAATTTTGGATGTAACTTGCCAAGTTACCTCGGATCCAATGTGCCCATGTGAGACCTTGTCAAAATCAATGCTGACATCCGTAGAAACTACATCAACAGCACCACACTCATCTACACACCTTGTCACCCCCTCAAATATTCAGTCAAATTTGTTAGGCATGATGTCCCCCAGACAAAGCCATGCTGACTATTCCTCATCAATTCTTGCCTCTTCCAGTGGAGATTAATTCTCTCCTCCAGAATTTTTGCTAATAGTTTCCCTACCACTGATGTGAGACCCGCTGGTCTGTAATTCCCTGGTTTATCTCTACCAACCTTCTTGAAAGTTAAAACCACTTTAACTCTCTGTGGCCAGAGAGGAATTAAAATTTTGGGTCAGAAATGTGTAATTTCATCCCGCATCTCCCACAAAAGCGTGGGACATAACTCATCTGGACCTGGAGTTTTGTCTGTTTTTAAGCTCACCTTCTCACTCCCTATGTCAAACTGCTCAAGCACCTCACAGTCCCTCCTCCTTAATTCTATATCTATATCCTCTTCCATAGTGATGACGGTGTGAAGTATTCTTTTAGCACTCTACGAATGTCCTCTGGTTTCATGCAACCAGATTGCTCCCTAATGGGCCCTACTCTTTTCCTGTCTACCCTCTTTCCCTTGATATACTTACAAATTATTTTGAGATTCTCCCTAATCTTACCTGCCAGTGTTTTCTCATGACCCATCTTTGCTCTTTTAATTGTTTTGTTAAGCTCTCCTCTGCACTTCCCACATTCCACTATGGCCTCTGTTGATTGCTCCTTTTGTACCTGTTAAAAATCTCTCTTTTCCTGCTTATTCATAGACATCCAAGATTGTCTGATCTTGTTGCTTCTATATTTCACCCAAAAGGGAACATAGTTGGGCCTGGACTCTCATCAATTCCACTTTGAACGCCCACACTCTTTTGCAGCAGCTTTATCCAGAAGTAGCTGTTCCCAGCTTATTTTGGCTAGAGACAACAAGGTGCAGAGCTGGATGAACACAGCAGGCCAAGCAGCATCATAGGAGCAGTAAGGCTGACGTTTCGGGCCTAGACCCTTCATCAGAAATGCCCGAAACGTCAACATTACTGCTCCT
>NC_063350.1:42576141-42603932 GCF_021869965.1 Rhincodon typus | reverse complement strand
TTACTGCTCCTATGATGCTGCTTGGCCTGCTGTGTTCATCCAGCTCTGCACCTTGTTGTCTCAGATTTTCCAGCATCTGCAGTTCCTGCTATCTCTGATATTATTTTGGCCAGATCCTGCTTTATTTTAATAAAACCTGCCTTTCCCCAGCCCAAAACCCTTTTAGCAGACCAACTTTTTTTATTTTCCATAATAAACTTCCTTAGCTAAAATACTCTTCCCTGCATCTTGAACACTGTCCAGTGTATGGATAATTCAACTTTTCCATCTCCTCACTCTGCTAACAAACCAACATATGTAGTAACAAAAACAGAAGTCGCTGGAAAAGCCCAGCAAGTCTGGCAGCATCTGTGAAGAAAAAATTCGGGTTTGGTGACCCTTCCTCAGAACTGGGTGAGTCTGAGCCACAGGCAGTGACTGAGGAATGTGATATAGCTGTGGAAATGAGTTTTAGCAAATACCTGGTCAAATACCAGGAGTGACAGTGAAATTAGTGTCAGTGGGTAAGAAGAAATGGAATCCTGTCGGAGAGAGGAGCAGAACTTCTTCAAGTTGGGCATACCTGTTCAGTTCTGAGAAAGGGTCACCGGACCCGAAACGTTAGTCAGATGCTGCCAGACCTGCTGAGCTTTTCCAGCAACTTCTACTTTTGTTCCTGATTTACAGCATCCGCAGTTCTTTCAGTTTTCATCATATCCAGCACCTTTCTCAAGAGTATTCCCATTTGTTCAATCAGATTAAAACAATTTCTCAACCACACTACCATATGGCCAATAGACAATGGTGGTGGAGGTGGGGTGGGGCTGATGGGCAATGGATGTATCAAAGCAAAGCATCACTTTGTACAGTGGCACAGTGGTTAGCACTGCTGCCTCACAGCACCAGGGACCTGGGTTCAATTTCACCCTCAGGCAACTGTCTGTGTGGACTTTGTACATTCTCCCCATGTCTGCATGGGTTTCCCCTGGGTGCTCTGGTTTCCTCCTGCAGTCCAAAGATGTGCAGGTTAGGTGGATTGGTCATGCTAAATTGCCTGTAGTGTTCAGGGATGTGTACATTAGGTGGGTTATAGGGAGGTGGGTTTGGGTGGGGGTTCTGAGGGTCTGTGTGGACTTGTTGGACTGAAGGGCCTATTTCCACACTGTAGGGATTCTGTGATCTAAACCTTTGCAACATAGCAGGCTGAATCTTGTTAAAGTGAGGCAATTCACAGCAATCCCTATTATACCTTTCACAGCATCATTCACTTCAAAGTAATTTTGAATTACAATGTGCTATTAGTGTGAGTTGCTAATAGCATGACAAAGGCTCAGGGCACCTGAGAATTCAGTGGATAATGGAATTAACAGTATATCTGCTTAATTGTATCTGCAAGGGGGAGCACAAATCACAGAGGACACATTACAAATGTATTAAGCAATGGAACGTTTCAAATGCAAAGCTTCACTTTTTACATCAATACTTGTAACCATTGATCATTGTAAATTACTACAAGACTCCCATTTCTAGATTCATTTCTATCTGCAAGTTCTTTTTAAAGAAGACATTTATCTTTATATTGAAAATGGGTTAGGACTGGATCTTTGTTTTACCAATTATGTGACATAGCATAAACATTATATTAATGCAAGCAAATTATTGAATTATTAACTCCATTTGTTGAAAATGTAAATTGCATTATTTTAATATTATTGCTTTGGCATTGTTTTTAATGATATTTTGCTGTATTACTAAATAAGTGAATGCACATGGAATACATGGGAGGTCTTCATTCATAACATGTCATACATCCAAATGAAATATGATTACATAGAGCATACAGTACGCATGCAAGTCATTTAGTCCATCATTCATGCTGGTGTTTATAATTCTTTCCTCTCATTTCATTCTCACCTAAGTCCACGATTGTAACCAGTTATTCCTTTTTGAATCAAATGCCTGTCTAAATTCACCTCGTCAACAGTGACAATTTCAACAATGTTACGATTATTGAATCAGCCATATCTTCAGATTCATTGTTGGGTACATATTTCCTTCATCACTCTATCTTTCCTATATTCAATAGGTCAGATCAATGGTGCAGGGTTTTGTTTAAGGGAAACAAATTGAAGATTGAAGAATTCAGTGTAGGCATCGGCACAGCTGATTCATTATATTCTTGATGCGCTGGTATTTAAATCACTATTGATACTGTGGGCTAAATTTTCCAATTTGCAGTTAAAGAATGGTGAGGAATGAGTCTTCCATGGCCCGAGGTGAATTTTATCGTGCAAATTTCCACCAAGTTCTTGGGCATGTCTCTCAGGGAATCTCTTGGCAAATAAGATGGACATTCCCATCATTGCTGGTGCTTCATAGCTTCCATGCTTCTAGCACCATATTTAAAATCCATCTGCTCATTGAATCAGGTGCTGCGAGCCAGGAACAACCCCTTACAGCGTACTGTTCAATCTTAAATCACTGCAAATATGACTTAGAGGAAAGACAGGCTCGCTCTCCACTTGACGTATAGAGGATGGAAATCTGAAGGTACAGGTGGGTGAATTGGGAGAGGAGGTCAGGTCTTTTCTGGTTGACTTCCAGAGGAGGCCACACCACCAGACACAGCTAGCCTGCACCCAAATAGCAGTACGTGTCAGGACAGTGTCCCATGTGAAACAGAATGCTCAGCATAGTACTGCAAGGGTAGCTTCACATTCCGGGGACCAGCACTCAATCCATCTCTGCCACTGCACATGCATTGCACAAAGGCTGATTTACGTCTATCATTTTCACTCAAGAGCTCTCACATTGCTTATCCTGCCAAACTACTAACCTCTCCTATCCTCTGTGTTTCCTACTCACTTCCCAGATACATCTCAGCATCTCTCCTACTCATGCATTCCTGTCAGCTGCTCTTGCAACCATTCATATTCTACTCATTAATTCCCTTCATCTCATTGCACAAAGACTTGTCCACTCCCAAGATCAATGTCTCAAAAGCACCCTGATTGATCTACCATAATCTCAGGACTGCTTGCACTAACCTCACGGGCTGACTGTGGTCCAATCCCTGGGCTCCAAGGACTGGCATCTCTCGTGAGCCCATGTGCCTGACTGACTGTGGCCAACTCCAAGTAATGTAATCAGACAAGTCCCTTGACTGACTGTTGCTGTAACCTAATTGGCTGGAATCCTCCTTCACTCAACTAAGGACTCTATCTCTTTGACGTACATGCATTACCATTTGTTTGAAACACATGCAGTGTTTGCTTCCTAGGCTGCTGGCATATGCTGTACTTCTGACATTCATGAAACATATTGACGTTCAGAAACATCTATGTGACTGATGCATTTAATGTTCAGTGCTCCCCACCAAGACAAGCTGCCTACCTCTACCTCTGTGATAAAAAGCAAGCTAGACCACAGAGACTGAAAAACAAACTGAACGAACCGCGGGTGCTGTAGATCAAGAACAAAAACAAGGTTGCTGGAAAAGCTCAGCAGATCTGGCAGCATCTATGAAAGAAAAAAAAACAGAGTTAACGTTTCGAGTCTGAGGAAGGGTCACTGGACCTGAAACATTAACTTTTTTTTTTCCTTCACAGATGCTGCCAGGCCTGCTGAGTTTTTCCAGCAGCTTTGTTTTTGCACAGAGACTGAGAGTCTGTAACTCAGTCCTCAGTGAGCATGAAGAAGGCCGGCAAAAACTCATATAAGATGAGTATGCTCATGTTAACATCCTATACAGATGCATGAGATATTTGGCTGTACTTGCAAGGTAACCTGACGGGGGGAAGCATACAAGGCACCAGTGTTCCTGAGCTCCAATTGTACAGCATTGAAGTGACCTGGAGTGGTGTCTGAGTTGTTCCAAGAGCAGGGATGGTGATGAGGCAGGTGGTTTGTTAATGCTGAGGTGAGTGGATGGAGGATCAGGGAAGATGGCAGTCATGGAGATTGCAGGACAATTGTACAGAAGAAGCAGTTGCATGGTGGTTGGGGCAGGCATTGAAAGGTCTGCAGCTGCCAGGTACCTGCCCTGTTTTGGTTCAGAAGAATTTTGATAAACTTGCAGTAATCTCCAGCTGCTGGAGTGAGACAATGTCCTGACCTTGACATACATCATTGTTCTTTCATCATTTCTGGGTTAAATCCCCATAATTTTCAACCTAACATCATCATGGCAGTATCATCTGACAAGAACTATCATTTTCAAGTAAGATGGTCACTGTCATATACGACTGGATAATGATCATATCTGTGCCAATGTTGCCAACAGCTCATGACCAAATAAAATAAAAGGACAAACTCGTAGGCTTTCTTGATGTTGCTTTCATTTTATTGATGTATACGAGATAACAAAGGAAGGGATAAATCTAGATCTCATTTCAAGCCAAACAACACAGCTCGAACAAGTAAGGCATACATTTAGAAGTAATTTTATCAAGTGTTTCACATATTGTGATTAATGCTTGCAATGAGCTTTGGATAGTGTTAACAATATACTCTAATTATTGAAGGAACAATTGGATGCCCATGCCTTTTTAACTTGATGGATCAGGTGGACCGATTGGCCTTTCTCATCAATAATTATGTGAGCATAGATCAATAAGAAACAATTAAAGTTCTGACGATAATATATATTAACATACTGTGTTTATTTGCTTTGGAACAACAATGAAGCTCTAAGACTTTCAAAGATAAAGCACTCCTTATAGTAAATTCATCACAAGCGCTTCTAATAGGAGGTCAATGCAGTCAGTTATCATAGTGTTGTGAATTGCCCAAAAAAAAACCTTTTTGTTAAGAATGGATATGTCAATATTTGGAGCTCAATTCATTACAGATGCTTTGTGGTGCTTCCCAAAATGTACATAATCTACAGATCAGAAAATCATAACTGGTGAAAATGATTAATCTCATTCAATTTATACACCCACGACAATGCATCCAGTGTATTGACCTGTCCATAGCTAGACAGGAAAAAGAAGGTCTTTTCCAAAGTCAGTGACAGAGAATAAGTACATCATATTAATGCAACCCAAGTACATGTGTAAGCATGTGTAGAAGTTAAGCTTGTTGAAATAATACTTCCAAATAGCTTAATCAGAAGGATTCATTCAAGTAGAGCTAATGAAAATAATTTTTAAAAAAGATAAAGAAAGATTTGGATTTAAATAGTGAGTTCCATGATGACAAGACATCACATAAAACTTTAAGTCAATGAATATTTTTGAAGTGCAGTCATTGCTTTAATATAGACTGTGCATGTTTTAATATCATTTATTGCACATTTTGGTTGTTGGATTTTGGGTTAATGAATGACATGGGTTTTTCTGTGTATCTGAGAACAATTATTTCTGTTACAACAATTTTGGGATCTAGTTTTAGAATTACTGTTTTTCTTGTGTATATTGGTAGGTTTTTGCACCCAAACAAGATAAACAAGCTCCAGTTTAGAAAGTCAGGGGAGGTCTTTATTTAACTTTAAGTGTAATTCCCATATTTAAGAGAGAGAACGTTTCTTTGAGTTTTGAGCAGTCCTGTGAATTCCTTTGTTGAAAATGGCTATGGGAGTGCTCCTGAATAGGGGAACATGCAGTGAAACTAAATTATCTTAGACTATAGAGTTAACGGTAGTCACAGGCTAGAGCTCTTGGGATAAAACCCTAAAGAAGTTATTTATAGTTGGTGCATGATGATCCCCAACAGAAAGCTATCTACAGTTTCAACCCATATGTTAAAGTCGCAAGTGCTGAAAACCTATCTGAGTCTTGGCAGCAGAAATTCAAGTGTGAGTGGTGTTTTTGGATATTATACAAGATGTACATTTGAGTACTGTATCAGGGGTGTCTATACAAAACCTGTTGTCTTCCTTTTCAATTTATAGATATTTTTAAACAATCTGTTCAGAAATGTTGTTAGATAAGGATTGTTTGGAATTAATAGGATTATGTATTTGCTGTCGGTTTTAAAAGCTTTCAATCTGTGGTAGAAAGAGAGTCTGTTTTATTCTATTTTGTCTTAATTTCCTTTGTTAAATAACTTCTGCTTCATTGTGAAGGCAAAATCTGAAGCATTGTGTTCTTACATTTCAACAAGAGAACACTTTGTTGAAACCAAAACAAAGTACAATCTACCAAGCCAGGATTCAGTCTGGGATCTGCTTTGTCCAGTACTAATGTTAGCTGGAATCAGGAAATTATATTAAAGTTTGCAAGTTTGTACTCCTTTATTTGTAGTTATGCAATTTATTTAATCTCAAAAGCAGGCTATTAATGTAAGCTATTCCATAAGAGAGGCCCCAGGCATTGTACAGTATAAACTCATAGATAAGTGATGAAGAGCCTTGCATTTAATTTAATTTTCAGTACTTCTCAGTTTTATCAATACTGCATAAGAGCAAAGGAGGTAAGTACGTGAGTAAAATCCACTGCCAAATTTTGTTGATGTAAACAATAAATGGGAAAACAGTTATTTAAACATTTTAAAAATAGTGGATAGCATAACATTTACAAGAAATTGAGAGATAGTGGTATGATGGTTAGGTTACTGGATTAGCAATTCAGAAATCGAGATTAATGCTCAGGGGATACAGGTACCATTGCAGCTGGTGGGAATTTAAATTCAATTATTAATATCTGGAATAGAAAGCTAATCTCAGTAATTGTGACTGTGAAGCAAGCAATGACTGTCAATAAAAAATCCATTTGGTTCATTAACATCTTTTATGGAAGGAAATTGACACCCCTTACTCAGGTGTCTTTAGACTCAGGTGGTTGACTCTTAACTGCTCTCAAGGGCAATCAGGAATAGGCAACCAATGATAATTCTATTGATGTTCACATCCTATCAGAGGTTAACAAAATATACCAGAAAAGGTCTTTCTTTTGAATACTGCGGTCATTTCTATCCTCCTTTTATGCTATTGTTGAAACAGCATTTCTTTAACATAGTAAGATAGAGCTGTGATTTTCACTACAGCTGAAATTACTTCAATTGATTTAAGAATTATAGCAAGAAATCTTAGGGGTTTCAATATTATGTAGAAGTATGAAGAACAAGGAACATTTGGCTCTTCTGTTCATTGTCTGCAACTCATAGTAGAAACACCATATGCTCGGAAAACTGATTTCACCTACAATGTACCATTAGATCAAAACAATCATAGTCTAGGGAAGAAAATATAGATAGCATGTTTTTCTAAAGATACAGGTGACTAAGGGCACCAGATTCCACAAAGGAGCCCCAGTAACTGCTTATCAACAGCATTTGATGCAATGATGCATATGCTGGGAAAAGCATGTATGTCTTTAACACAGTGACCCCTTTAAAAGTTAACTAGTCTGGGAGTATTCTGAAATAGAGTTAATTGGTAAATTAAGCTTCAAGAAATGTTGATGCAGCTGCAATGAGGTTAAACTGCTAAAATGTCTTTTTATTCAGCCTGTTTTTCTTCTATTTAAAGTTTGTGACCTATCAAGCTGGAAGCCCTCTATCAAATTCACAAAAAAACAAAAGAAAAACAAGCTTTATTCTGATCTCTGACATAAAAGTTAAATTACAGCAATCTTCTTATAGCTTAAATCAGCAATAAAAGTTTTCATACTGCCTTAAAACTAGCATTGTCCA
This sequence comes from Rhincodon typus, assembly GCF_021869965.1. NCBI lineage: Eukaryota > Metazoa > Chordata > Chondrichthyes > Orectolobiformes > Rhincodontidae > Rhincodon > Rhincodon typus. The sequence continues at coordinate 42,596,318 of NC_063350.1, read as the reverse complement.
TCAAAAGATATGGTTCATTTAACTCTAGAGCCCTCATATATGAAACAAAAAACAACAGAACTTTATACAAGACAACAAGGTGTACAGCTGGATGAACACAGCAGGCCAAGCAGCATCAGAGGAGCAGGAAAGCTGATGATTTTCTAAGCGGACTAGCTTTACATCTGCACAGTGGTCAGTTGGTTCTGCCATTTTCTTGCTTCAATTTGGCACCATCACTATTGTGATGTCATCATATATACAGTACAAACCCACTTCAGTGCCTGAAACCTGATGATAGAGCCCTTTACCTCTTAAAGGCACAGACCCACACACACACAGCAAAACGTGTTCAAGAGACCACAAGCACACAAAAAGAAACTGAACCAGAAGCAAAAGAAGTGAACAAACAAAACTTGCACTCTTCAATAAAACAAAAAGACATTCAACAAGAAATGAAAGGCAAACATTTGATTATGGATTGAACTGTGAGAAACACATTCTTTAAATTACAGCTTTAAATAACTAATGTAGGTTCACTTCGCAGATCAAACAATAACTGATCCCATGAGGAGACCTTGGAAAATCTTCCTTGTTATTGACAAGAAGGAGTTTTGCAGACTAACTGTAACTGGTCTTTCTGTGGACGATTAAAAAGATCCAGAGAATACTTAAGAACCAGTTTGAGGTACAAATCAGTTTCTATATTCACAGAGTCCAACTCATGTTAACAGAGAGAAACCCAAGAGTCTATTGATGAGATAACAAGGTGTAGAGCTGGATGAACACAGCAGGCCAAGCAGCATCAGAGGAGCAGGAAGGCTGACGTTTCAGGCCTAGACCCTTCTTCAGAAATGGGGGAGGGGAAGGGAGTTCTGAAATAAATAGGGAGAGACGGGGAGGCGGATAGAAGATGGATAGAGGAGAAGATAGGTGGAGAGGAGACAGACAGGTCAAAGAGGCAGGGATGGAGCCAGTAAAGGCGAGTGTAGGTGGGGAGGTAGGGAGGAGATAGGTCAGCCCAGGGAGGACAGACAGGTCAAGGGGGCAGGATGAGGTTAGTAGGTAGGAGATGGTGGTGGGGCTTGAGGTGGGAGGAAGGGAGGCGGGGACGAGCTGGGCTGGTTTTGGGATGCAGTAGGGGCAGGGGAGATTTTGAAGTTGTAAAGTCCAGGAAGTGAAGTCCTTTGTCCAGGAACTCCCTACCTATGTCCGTGACACCACCCACGCCCTCCACCTCCTCCAGAACTTCCAATTCCCCGGTCCCCAACACCTCATATTTACCATGGACGTCCAGTCCCTATGCACCTGCATTCCCCATACAGATGGCCTGAAGGCCCTCCGTTTCTTCCTGTCCCACAGGCCCGACCAGTGCCCCTCCACTGACACCCTCATCCGCTTAGCCGAACTCGTCGTCATCCTCAACAACTTCTCTTTCAATTCCTCCCACTTCCTACAGACAAAGGCGGTGGCCATGGGTACCCGCATGGGCCCAAGCTATGCCTGCCTCTTTGTAGGTTACGTGAAACAATCCCTCTTCTGTACCTACACTGGCCCTAAACCCCACCTCTTTCTCCGTTACATTGATGACTGTATCGGCGCCGCCTCGAGCTCCCACGAGGAGCTCGAACAGTTCATCCACTTCACCAACACCTTCCACCCCAACCTTAAGTTTACCTGGACCATCTCTAACACCTCTCTCCCCTTCCTGGACCTCTCTGTCTCCATCTCGGCAACCACCCAGAAGCCGATATCCATTTCAAGCCCACCGACTCCCACAGCTACCTAGAATACACCTCCTCCCACCCACCTTCCTGCAAAAATGCCATCCCCTATTCCCAATTCCTTCGCCTCCGCCGCATCTGCTCCCAGGATGAGGCATTCCACTCCCATACATCTCAGATGTCCTCATTTTTCAAGGACCACAACATCCCCCCCTCAGTGGTCGAGAACGGCTTCGACTGTGTCTCCCGCATTTCCCGCACACCCCCTGCCTGCAATAACAACCAAAACAGAATCCCCCTCGTCCTCACGTACCACCCCACCAACCTCCCGATCCAACGCACCATCCTCCGACACTTTCGCCATCTGCAATCCGACCCACCACCAAAGACATTTTTCCCTCCCCACCGTTATCTGCTTTCCAGAGGGACCACTCTCTCCATGACTCTCTTGTCCGCTCCACACTCCCCTCCAGCTCCACCACACCCGGCACTTTTCCCTGCAACTGCAGGAAGTGCTACACCTGCCCCTACACCTCCCCCCTCACCCCCATCCCAGGCCCCAAGAAGACTTTCCACATCAAACAGATGTTCACCTGCACATCTGCTAATGTGGTATACTGCATCCGCTGTTCCCGTTGTGGCCTCCTCTACATCGGGGAAACCAAGCGGAGGCTTGGGGACCGCTTTGCAGAACACCTACACTCAGTTTGCACTAAACAACTGCACCTCCCAGTCGTGAACCATTTCAACTCCCCCTCCCATTCCGCAGACGACATGTCCATCCTGGGCCTCCTGCAGTGCCACAACGATGCTACCCGAAGGTTGCAGGAACAACAACTCATATTCTGCTTGAGAACCCTGCAGCCCAATGGTATCAATGTGGACTTCACAAGCTTCAAAATCTCCCCTCCCCCTACCATATCCCAAAACCAGCCCAGCTTGTCCCCGCCTCCCTAACCTGTCCTTCCTCCCACCTATCCCCGCCTCCTACCTCAAGCCCCACCCCCATCTCCTACCTACTAACCTCATCCCGCCCCCTTGACCAGTTCGTCCTCCCTGGACTGACCTATCTTCTCCCTATCTCCCCACCTACACTCACCTTTACTGGCTCCATCCCCGCCTCTTTGACCTGCCTGTCTCCTCTCCACCTATCTTCTCCTCTATCCATCTTCTATCCGCCTCCCCATCTCTCCCTATTTATTTCAGAACGCTCTTCCCCTCCCCCATTTCTGAAGAAGGGTCTAGGCCCGAAATGTCAGCATTCCTGCTCCTCTGATGCTGCTTGGCCTGCTGTGTTCATTCAGCTCTACACCTTGTTATCTCAGATTCTCCAGCATCTGCAGTTCCTACTATCTCTGAAACAAGTCTATTGATGACTTTGTTTCTGGAACCCAATGAAGAGCATACGCGTGACTTAACTGATGAAGAAATTGAGAGAGACTTATCAAATTAAACCACTGCTCCCAAACAAAGCATTCAGGAAAGATCTTCTGGTAAGAAAATGTCCATATTGTTAATTCTTTACTGGAAAATGGTACCATCATGAAGCCAGAATGGCAGGCCAACATCAATTACATGATTTAGGTGCAGACAAGACTAACGCTACAGTCAGTAAAGTACACTAAACCATGTAAGATTTATCATACACCCATTTTGCCACATACACCCAGATATTGTTTGGGATTTCTTCATATTTACAAAGGATGTGGCACCAAAAGACATTGGACATGGATGTGCAGCAAGTCTGGTATCAAAAGCTAAGCTAGACTCCAGAACTAGTCCCATGTGACCACTCAGGTGGAATAATGCTACAATGGAAAATAATTCAAACATATAAAGAAATGAATGATCAACAAACTGAAAAGGAACCTTTGGAAGGTCGTCAAGTCTCCCACGTTGTCAACCTCACACACCATATCATAGTATAAGACAATTAGAAGCTTTCACTATCATGAACTTCTATAGACCGATGAGCCTGGCATCAGTGGTGGGCTAGTTGTTGGATGGAATCCTGAGGGAAAGGATTTACATGTATTTGGAAAGGCAGGAACTGATTAGGAATGGTCAACATGGCTTTGTGCATGAGAAATCATGCCTCACTAACTTAATTGAAATTTTTGAAGAAGTAACGAAGAGGATTGATGAGGGCAGAGTGGCGGATGTGATCTATATAGACATCAGTAATGTGTTCAACAAGGTTCCTCATAGTAGGCTGGTTAGCAAGGTTATATCACGTGCAATACAGGGAGAACTAGCCATGTGGATACAGAACTGGCTCAAAGGTAGAAGTCAGGGTGGTGGTGGAGGGTTGTTTTTCTGATAGGAGGCCTGTGACCAGGGGGTGCCACAAGGATCGGGGTTGGGTCCACTGCTTTTTGTCATTTATAGAAATTATTTAGATGAGAACGTAAAAGGTGTGGTTAGTAAGTTGCAGATGACACCAAAATTGGAGGTGTAGTTGAGAGCGAAGAAGGTTACCTCAGAGTACAATGGGACTTTGATCAGATGGACCAATGGGCTGAGGAGTGTCAGATGGAATTTAATTTAGATAAATGTGAGGTGCTGCATTTTGGAAAGGAAAATCAGGGCAGGACTTATACACTTAATGGTAAGGTCGTGGGGAGTGTTGGTGAACAAAGCGACCTTGGAGTGCAGGTTCATAGTTCCTTGTAAGTGTAGTCCCAGGTAGATGGGATAGTGAAGAAGGCGTTTGGTATGCTTGCCTTTATTAGTCAGTGCATTGAGTATAGGAGTTGGGAGGTCATGTTGTTGCTATTCAGGGCATTGGTTAGACCACTTTTGTAATACTGCGTGCCATTCTGGTCTCCCTGCTATAGAAAGAATGTTGTGAAACTTGAAATGGTTCAGAAAAGATTTACAAGGAAGATGCCAGGACTAGAGGGTTTGAGCTATAGGAAGAGGCTGAATAGGCTGGGGCTTTTTTCTCCAGGAGTGTCTTAGGTAGAGAGGTGACCTTATAGAGGTTTATAAAATCATGAGGGGCATGGGTAGGGTGAATAGTCAAGGTCTTTTCCCCAGGGTGGGGATGTCAAAAAGTGGACAGCATAAGTTTAAGCTGAGAGGGACAAGATTTAAAAAGGAGCTAAGGGCAACTTTTTCACTCAGAGTGTGGTGCTTACATGGAATTAGTTGCCAGAGGAAGTGGAGGAGGTTGGTACATTACAACATTTAAAAGGCATCTGGATGGGTATATGAATAGGAAGGGTTTGTGTTGGGAAATGGACTAGATATATTTAGGATATCTGGTCAGCATGGACGAATTGGACCGAAGAGTCAATTTCAGCACTGTACAGCTTTATGACTCTATGTCCACAAAAGCCAAGTCAATACATTCTGACAGCTATAAATTTTCCATGTTATGACTATATATCCTAAAAATTATATGGCACTCCATGTTACAACTTACCAAAGATTATATTGCAGCATGGATTGAATCCTTACACTGCTGTGGCAATATATAAGTTCAGCTCGGATTTCCAAAATCCTCAAACAATGGTCCAGCAGTGGCAGGTCTAACAGTTTGCAATGATCTCTGCATTGTAACAATTCATAAAATTCAAATCATACTGATGATGGTGGGAATGAAAGAACCACAGAACTTCCCTCTTCAAATCCATGGGAGAATGAAGCAGGTACACCACCAGCGGGCAGGTAGAGGACTTAAACTATGGAGATAGTAGGAACTGCCGCTGCTGGAGAATCTGAGATAACAAGGTGTAGAGCTGGACGAACACAGCAGGCCAAGCAGCATCAGAGGAGCAGGAAAGCTGATGTTTCGGGTCTAGACCCTTCTTCAGAAATGGGGGAGGGGAAGGGGATTCTGAAATAAATAGGGAGGGGGAGTTGAAATGGTTCGCGACTGGGAGGTGCAGTTGTTTGTTGCGAACCGAGCGTGGGTGTTCCACAAAGTGGTCCCCAAGCCTCTGCTTGGTTTCCCCGATGTACAAGGGGCCACAACGGGAACAGCGGATGCAGTATATCACATTAGCAGATGTGCAGGTGAGCATCTGTTTAATGTGGAAGGTCTTCTTACGGCCTGGGATAGTGTAAGGGCAGGTGTAGCACTTCCAGCGGTTGCAGGGAAATGTGCCGGGCGTGGTGGGGCAGTGTGGAGCGGACTTAAACTATGCACCAGACTGAAAGTGCAAGTGAGTAATCCAATCATAAGTATCTGGATCCCAGAAAAGGTTTCTAAGATGTGCAGTCAGCCCAGGCTTTAGAAAATCATCACCAATCATGTTGTTACACTGCAAATGGACAGATGCTAGCTCAGACCAATGCATAACCTGCCAATCATGCATGCAGAGGGTGAAGAAGAAATTTCTAACAGCAATGACTGTACAATGATACTGAGTGACAACAACTGACAGCATGTTTTGAGCCAAAAACAACTATGATTTAAAACATACCTCTCTAGGTGGATATTCGATCACCAGATCAGGATGAGTTATTAAGCTTCCAACACCTAATATCAGTGTTTGAATTATCAACCTCGTTAATTCTGTCTGTAAAATTTTTGATTTGACAACATGTGTCTACATACAATAATGCATATCTGTATGGGATTTCTTCTCTTTGATAAAATGGGGTTGTTTTGTTATGTCTTGCAGGAAATATGTGATGTTGTTTTAAGAGAAATGTTCATTATGTCATCAGCATTTCATGGCTTGTGACCTTTTCATGTAATGGTCTCAGCAGTAGAGCACTTACATAGTGCTGTGGCAGTTTCCCTACTGCCAGAATAGATGATGTGCTGTAACATGTCTGCATACATTGATTGAAATATATCTATAATAGTCTCAGTTTCCATATTACTGAGTCCACCTGTAGCATAAGTGATTATTTGGTGCCAATCAAATGTGCTGCTTGTCCTGAATGTTAGAGAGTTCCTGAATATTGTTGGAACGCTACTCATCTACACAAGCCGACAATATTCAATTATACGGCTGAATTGTGTCTAGGAGATGGTGAACAGGCTTTGGGGAATCAGAATGTGAATCACTTGCTGCAGGATTCCTAATCTCTGACCTATGCCATTCAACTTCAAGGGGTGATAGTTAGCTTCTGTCTTCTTGAAGATTTTCATTGCTTGGCACTTGTGTGGCATGAAAGTTACTTACCACTTGTCACCTCAAGCCTTAAATATTGTCCAGATCTTGTTGCATTTGGACATGGACTGCTTCAGTATCTGAGGAGTTGGGGACTGTGCTGAACATTGTGCAATCATCATCAAACATCCCTATTTCTGACTATGGTAGTGGGAAGGTCATTGATGAAGCAGCTGAAGGTTTTTGGATGGAGGACAGTCCTCTGAGAATCTCCAGCTGAGATGCCCTAGAACTGAGATGACTGACCTACAACAACCATAACCATCTTCCATTGTGTCAGGTATGACTCCAACCAGCAGAGGTTGTTCTCCTAGTTCCCAGTGACTCCGGTTATGCTATGGTGCCTGGGAAAAGTGAAGAACCGAAACTGTGTCTAAATGAATGTGTGAATGACACACCTTTTCTGGGCACATCTTTCAATTCGGACCTCTTGAAATGCTAACTCTGTCTGTCTCTCTAAAGATGGTCCAGAGCTGCTGACTATTCCCAGAAATTTATGTCATTTCACATCCTTTAATAGTTCTGTAATACTCATAGTTGATAACTAAAAATTCAAAGAAATGCAGATTTTGAATTAATTTTCTCAAACCTCAATAGCATAGATGTCTTTTTTATGAAGACTGTCAGAGTAAAAAAGACAGTATGTATAATTAAGCTTTTGTTCTTATTAATGTTCACAGAATCATATCAACATATCTGCATGGTAAAGCAGACAGGCTGCTATGTATTAAAGAGATGTCTCAGAACTTGTAAATGATTCTCTCCACACATATTACTACACGTGGTCATAGGCCATTGGCACATATTCCCAGCACTAGCTGGCAGACTGCTCACGGGAATTCAACTTAGATTTCTATTGTTTTTTGATATTATTTCATCTCTCCATGACTAAAAATTTTGAAGTTACAACATAAATACTCCTCAGGATCTCATTATTCATTTTATGAGTGTTTGACTTCATGTCCTGTGAAATTGATAATTGATATCAACACATTTTTAGAAAAAATATTCATGAGACAAGTATGTTGCTGGCTATTGCCCATCCCTAATTGCTTAGAGGGCAGTTAAGAGTCAACCACATTGCTGGGGGTCTGGAGTCACATGTAGGCCAGACTGGGTAAGGATGGTAGTTTCCTTCCCTAAAGGACATTAGTGAACCAGATGGGTTTTTCCCAACAATTGACAATGGATTCATGGTCATCATTAGACTCTTAATTCCAGATATTTATTGACCTCAAATTCCACCAGCTGCCCTGTTGAGATTTGAACCCAGGTACCTGGGTCTACTGGATTAACAGTCCAGTGATAATACCACGAGGCCATTGCCTCCCCAACATTTTATATATGTTGTTATTTATGCTAGAGAGCCTTACCTGGTCAGCTCACTGTCACAAAACATCAAAACATGGTGGTCACAAAATTTGACTCCATAGAACTCATTTTTTTTCAATAGTGCCGTTGTTGTTTTGATCACGGTGTCTACACTGTACGTCAGATGGCATTGTGGTAACAGCAATAGTGGGGGTATTAAAAACATAAACTCCAATTATTGAGAATAGGCAGATGATGATGATACGTTCCACATTAACTTGTTGTCATGGTGCCATTTTGACCTCAATGCTCCAACAAATAATCTCATTTAAACGTGAACACATAAACCTGCATTTAGCAGCCAGAAGGGTTCCCCTAAAAGTTTTAAAAGGGATTTTCAACTTTGTTCAGGTTATTTGTTGATTTTTTGTTGTTTAATTTTCAGTACTGTGACTTTCCCACTGGGATTGCCGCTGCATTTATTAACACACTTGCCTTGACCTTCAGCATGACAAGAAGCCTGAATTAAGGTGGTAACAATGGCTCTCTACACAAGGTCTTATCCATTCAGTGCATTCATGAAACACTTTTCGAACCTCAACCTGAGCAAGGATCAGTGTATCTAATGTTTTGATTTCTCTAAGGAAGCGCTTGCTAAGATCTGACACCTTTTGTAGGAAGACCTGTGTCCTCAGATTAGTTGGAGGACAGTACAGCTAGTGGCTGTGACAGAGACCATGGCCATTTTTGGACACTTTTTCGACTGATGTAGGTGACCTAGGTAACTTCCTGCAGTTTGTCTAAGACTGCTGGAGGTAACTGATGCTCTGTATATCAGCAGAGGGGAATACATTCTTTCAGACCAGGGGAAAGCTGGCAGAGCATGCACCTTGCATCTTTGGCACAGTTGAAAATTTTGAGCTACTCCAATGGCTACAGAGTTGAGTGTGAAAACCTGCTAATTTTCCATGGGATAAACAGAGTTGGCTTTGCAAGGTAACAATGACCAGCCCTCTCCTCGGAAGGCCCAATCTCAGACTGCAACATATTGGTCTGGGCTGGTGGCACAAGGGCTTCAGCAAGGGCACTTGTTGAGTATAAGGAAGGAACACAAAAACAGTAATCTTGAGAGTGGAAAGAAAGCTTGTGTCACATGATGCCAATGCCACCTACTCTGGGCATCATCTCAGCCAGTTGTGTAATCTGTTGGAGAACACCTTGCAGGATTGCTGTGAGAGCATGAATGTCTCTTTAAGCATTGAGAACTGCAGTCATGATGGTCGCAGTCTGAGTCAGTATGGCACCAATCAGCCCTTGCAGGCCAGGAATTACATTATTTCATTTTCTGAACTTCTACTGAGCTTAGACGTTGGGTGGATTTTGCTTTTACTCCAATGGAAGGAACAGCATGGTAGGAATTGAAGGTTCCTTCATATATTACCCACCATTTTAACACTGGAAAGAATGGCCTTCAAGCTCTGTGTAAAGCTCTATGCCAACTTGGTGCCAGACTCCTTTGTGCCAGTCAACACAGGTCTTCTGCCAATGCACCAAGCATTTCAAAATACATTCCCTTCTGGCTTTTTCTGAATAACAGCCCCACCAAATTCCTCTGCAGCAGAACACAAGGGCAACTGCATCCGCCATGGAGGCAGCATTTATATAATGCTTTTTCTTTTCTGCCCTTTTTGTAGGGCTGCTCACCATTGTCTTATAGATAATGCCTCAATGCTGTCCTCTAATGTTTCTGTAGTGCCAATATCTGACCTGGTAGCTGGGAATGTGAGATTGAGTAATGGTCCTTCAGCAACATCAGCCTTTTTGCCCTCTTGCACTTTCTTCCTGCACCATCCGCTGATGAGATGACAGTTCTTGGGTGGGGTTGAAAGAATGAAGACACCAACATTAAGATTGGGATGAGTGAAGAGAAAGCCAACGGAACATGCCCTTCATCCAGAGGGGATGTCAGAATGACAGTTAGCAGAGAACAGACCATCATATTCATTTCTTTCAGTTGCTTGTCACTGACCAAAGCCTCAATCACAGCTACTCCCGTCGTGGTGAGCACCTTATCCTTCTTCAAGGCGAGTGCATACAGACTGTCCCCGGCTGGTTGGGTTTTTAAAATTCACTCGTGGGACAAGCACGTCGCTGTCTTGTCAGCATTGCTTGTCCCTAGTTGCCCTGGAGAAGGTGGGGGTGCACTCCCTTCTTGAACCACTGCAGTTCATGTGCTGTAGGTAGACCCACAATGCCCTTAGTGAGGGAATTCCAGGATTTTTACCCAACAATATACATTCAAGTCAGGATGCTGAGTGGCGTGGGGAGGCACTTGCATGTGGTAGTATGTCCAGATATCCACTGTCCTTGTCCTTCTAGACATAAATGGTTTTGAAGCTGCTGTTAAGGATCTTTGCTGAAGTCTGCAGTGCATCTTGTAGGTAGTACACACTGCTGTTACTGAGCATCGGTGGTGGAAGGAGTGGATGTTGTGAATGTGGTCCAGTCAAGTGGGCCGCTTTGTCCTGAACGGTTTTGAGCTTCTCCAGTGTTTTTTGAGCTGTGCTCATCCAGGTAAGAAGGAAAGATTTCATCACACTCCTGACTTGTGTCTTATGGGTGGTGGGCAAGCTCTGGGAGTCAGGAGGTGAGTTACTCGCTGCAGCGTTATTACCCTCTGACCTGCAATTGTAGCCACAGCATTTATGTGGCACGTCCAGTTGAGTTTCTGGTCAATGGTAACCCCCAGGAAGTTGATAGTTGTGGGGGGTGAGGGGTTCAGTGATGATAACACCATTGAATATCAAGGGGCGCTGGTTAGATTGTCTCTTATTGGTGATGGTCATAGTCTGGCATTTTTGTGGCACGAACGTTACTTGTCAGTCCAAGCCTGGATATGTTCAGATCTTGTTGCATGTGAACATGGACTGGTTCAGTATCTGAGGAGTCATGAATGGTGCTGAACATTGTATAATCATCAGCGAACATCTCCACTTCTGAACTTATGATGGAGGGAAGGTCATTGATGAAACAGCTGAAGATGGTTGGGCCTAGGACACTATCCTGAGGAACTTCTTCAGAGATGTCCTGGAACTGAGGTGACTGACCTCCAACAATCACAGTCATCTTCCTATCTGGCAGATATGACTCCAATCACCAGAGAGTTTGCCCCCGATACCATTGACTCCAGTTTACCTAGGGCTCCTTAAGGCCACACTCGATCAAATGTAGCCATGATATCGTCAAGGGTTGTCACTCTCACCTTGTCTCTGGAATTCAGCTGTTTTGTCCCTGTTTGAACCAAGGCTATAATGAGGTCAGGAGCTGAGTGGCCCTGGTGGAATCCAAACTGGGCATCACTGAGCAGGTTATTGCTGAGCAGGTGCTGCTTGATAGCGCTGTTGATGACACCTTCCATCACCTTACTGGTGAGATACTGCTATTTTTGTTTCTGTGCCATCTTATCCTTTAAGAGAGAAAGAAGTATGTTAGTGAATGTGGTGCAATATGTTAGGTTTGTGAAGATACTATGGTTTGATAGCTGACAGTGAATACTGGGTATGAGGTGTGGATGTGAGGCTTGCAACTGTGTATGAAGGTGAGATGAAGTAGACTATGAAATATGAGTCATGACTGATGGAGATTGTTGATCATGGTCATAAAACCAAGAGATTTAAGAGCAGCGGTAGGCCATTCAACCCATCAAATCTGCTGTGTTATGTGAGACCAAGGCTGATCTGATAATCCTCAGCTCCACCTTCCAGTCTTTTCTCCATAACCCTTGACTCCCTTACTGATTAAAAGCCTGTCTACCTCAGCCTTAATATACATAACAACACATTGCCTACAGCTCTCTACAGTAAAGAATTCCAAACATTCTCAACATGAGAAGAAATTCCTCCTCATTTCTCTCTTAAATGAATGACGTCTTACTCTGAAATTATGCCCTCTGGTCCTAGACTGTTCCACAAGGGCAAACAACCTTTCTATATATACCCTGTCAAGTCCGCTAAGAATATTATATGTTTCAATAATGTCATCTCTCATTCTCCTAAACTCCAATGAGTACAGTGTGATGTATTAAAAAGTGTGTGGGATTACTGATGCAGTTGATAACATATGGCATTTGGTAATATCACTGAACTAACAATATCCAGGTAATGTTATGGCAGCAAAATTCAGAATTGAAAGTTTGTCTCTGGAATTGTGATCATGAAACAGTCATTGATTGTCATAAAACCCATTTGTTCACTGGTGACCTTTAGGGAAGGAAATCTATTGCCTTTACATGATCTCTCCTGCATGTGACTCCCAGATCCATTGCAATGTGGTTCATTCTTAATTACCTCTAAAATGGCTCTAGCAGGCCATTAGGTTTAAGGATAATTAGGAATGGGCAACAGAAAACTGGTCGTGACAGTGATGTCCACATTACATGAAATAATAAATTTTTAAAAAATTGTCTGAACTTGAAAATTGGATGCGTCCCTTCTGCACTGCATCTTTTCCCTTGGTATTACTTGGTTAACATTTACTAGTCTCTAGTGTCTATCTGCTCCCATTGCCTTTGTTGATGTTTTATGAAGTATCTCCTAGACCTGTTGGATAGCAAGCTTTTCTGTCCCTGTTAACCTCCTGTACCATGATCTCTGGTGTTGCATTGAAGAACCTTGGATCCTACACTTTGACATAATGTGCTACTTCTTTAATCTTCTCAGATCCAAGTCAGTTCTGCAATGATTATCAGAACATTTCAAGCCAAAGTGCACCTGCCTTTTAAGAGGTGCAGGTGTAGGTAATGTACTCTAGCCTGAACTCATGCTGGTTTGTCAAGATTATGCCACACCAAATCTATTGCATAACCACAACACACTCAGCACAGAATTCACACTGTATGTGTATGCCTTCACAACAATAAACAGGCCTAGGTTATTCATCCACTGGAATCCTATCCATGTTCAGGCCTTATCTAATCTTTTCTCCAGTATGTTTTATGTCAACAGCCATGATTCCTTAAACACCTAAAATGATATCAAGTTCACAAGGGGCAAAAAAAAAACTCTATCATTAAATAAATTTGAAAACGGCTTTCATTTTCACTTTATCTATTAATAATTAATGTCATTTATTTAAGACGATTTAATTTTCTAGGTATGTTGTTATTAAATAGCTTGCAAGCAAACCTAAATTAGTTTTTTGATACATGATTTCTCCCTTTCAAAAAAATTCTGACTTCATAAATTATGAGGATGAAGTACCTAAGTGCTTTAGATGATATAATTGATAATGTACTAGATCAAGTTCTCTATAGAGACTACAGTCAGCATCCTCTATAATTGAAGGAAGTATGAAAATTCACAACCTTACGTGATTAAGTCGTTCTTAGAAGATGAGATAAGGCAAGTCATAGAGTCATGCAGGCCCTTCAGCCCACCATGCCTATGCCAATTAACAGACACAATACTACACTAATCCCATTTACCTGCACTTGGTTCATAGCCTACTATGCCCTGGCATTTTAAGTCCTCCAACAAATACTTCTTAAATGCTACAAGAGTACTTGCCTCCAACCCTTTCCCAGCCAGCGTATTTCATATTTCTACCATCTTCAGTGTGAAAACAAATTCCTCAGATCTCCTCTGAACCACTCATTCCCTAACTTAAATTCATGATCTCAGGTCTTGGGCATGTCTGCCATGGGGAAAAGATTCTCACAATCTATTCTGTCTATGCCTGTCATAATGTTGTATACTTCAATCAGCCTCCTCTGCTCCAAGGAAAACAAACTTAGTCTACCCAGTCTCTCTTATAACTGAGACCATCCACCCGAGGCAATGTGCTGGTGAATCTCCTCTGCACTCTGTCCAGTATAATCACACACATCCAACAGTGCATCAGCCAGAACTGCACACAGTGGGCTAACTAATGTTATATAAAGTTGTAACAAGACTTCATTGCCCTTATATTCTACTCACCGGCTAATGGGAAAGCAAGTCTCCCTTATACCTTCCTCCTGTGCTGACACCTTCTGGGATCTATGTATTTGTACACCAATGTCCCTGTGTTCCTCAGTACTCCCTTGGGGCCTACCATTCATTTTATATATCTTCCCCTTATTACACCTCCCTTAATGCATCACCTCATACTTATCAGGATTAAATTCCATCTACTTTTGCTGTCCTCAATTTACCAGATAACCAATATTAGACCGGAGCTTGAAACTATCCTCCTCACTATCAACAACTCCAACAATTTTCATGTCATTTTCAAACTTACTAATTATACCTTTTATATTAACTTCCTAGTTGTTAATGTACATAACCAACACAAGGGTCCCAGCACCAATCCCTGTGGCACACTGCTGATCACAGATTTCCAATCACAAAAACAACCTTCTCCCATCACCCTTTGCCTCCTATTTGTAAGCCAGTTGTGGATTCAGTTTGCCAGCTTGTCTTGCACCCCATGTGTTCTTACATTTTGGATGAGCCTTCCATGTGGGACCTTGTCAAAGGCCTCACTGAATTCCATGCAAACCACATCAACTCCACTGTCCTTATTAATATATTTAGTCACATTTTCAAAAATCTCAATTAAATTAGAAAGACAGGATCTCCATCTAACAAATCCATGCTGACTATTCTGATCAACCTCTGCCTTTTCAGTTGTTGATTAATCCTGCCCCTCAGAATTTTTTCAATAATTTCCCAACCACTGTTGTCTGACTAACTGGTCTGTAATTACCTGGCCTATCCCTGCTGCCTTTTCTGAACAAAGGAACCACATTAACTATCTTCCAGTTATCTGTACAGTCAGCAAACCATTAAATATCTTAGCCAGCGCCCCAGAAATCTCTTCCCTTGCCTCTCATGGCAGCCCGGGATACACTTCATCAGGTCCTGAGGATTTATGGACCTTTATGTGTGCTAAAACATCCAAAATCTCCTCCTGTTTAATTTTAACATTTTCCAGAACCTCACCATCCCAACTTAAATCTCCAGCTACAATGTTTTTCTCCTTTGCAAATACAGATTAAAAATATCATTTAAGAGCTCATCTATATCCTCTGGCTCCATGTACAGATAATGCTTTTAGTCTTTGATAGGCCCCACTCTTCACCAGTAATCCTCTTACTCTTAATATACTTTAAAATTGCCTTGGGTTTTCCTTAATTCCATCTGTAAAAGATATTTCATGGTCTCTCTTTGCCCTTCGAATTTCCTTTTTAAGCAACCCGCTACACTCTCTATACTGCTGAAGAGCCTCCCCTGCTAGTATCTGACTTTATGCTTCCTTCTTTTTCTTTATCAAACTCTTGATATCTATTGGCATCTAGGGTTCCCTGGATTTACTGCCTTATCCTTTCACTTGCATAGGAACATGGAGGCCCTGAATTCTCACAATGCTACATTTAAATGTTTCCAACTTTCCAAATGTCGACTTACGTGCAAATAGCTGCTTCCAGCCTATATTTGCCAGATCATGTCTAATTGTATTGAAAATGGCCTTCCCTCAATTTAGACACTTAAATTCGGCACTATCTTTATCCCTTTCTGTAATGACTTTGAAACTTTATGAGTTGTGGTTACTATCCCCAAAATGCTTGCCCACTGATGCTTCAACTACTTGTCAAACTGCCTTCCCTAGGATGAGTTCTAGCACTGCTCCCCCTAGTAGGATCATCAACATACTGGCATAAAAAGCTCTTCTGGATGCACTTTAAAGCTTCTAATCCTTTCACAATAAGGTGATGTATGTTATGTCAAAAAAACCAAAAGAACTGCGGATGCTGGAAACTAGAAACAAGAATAGAAGTTGCTGGAAAGACTCAGTAGGTCTGGCAGCATCTGTGAACAGAAATCAGAGTTAACATTTCAGGCTCAGTGACCATCGCGTTATACCATGTTATGTTACATTGTGTTATGTACCACCTGTTTCTTCATGACATTAAATGGGCTTCTATGTTGAGTTTACTTTATGTACAATAGAAATGGAAACGTTTAAAAAGTGATTAATCTGTTTTTCCCCTTCTTGTAATATTCAAAGTCATTTAAAATAAATTTGCATGAATATATTTGCAAAATGTGTGAACTAAGAAAATGAATGAACTCAGATTCTTTGGCACAAAGTGCATGTAAAAACAAATTTTAGTCTTCATTTACTAAAGCACTTGGTGTTATCTGTTGCTTCTCTCAATAGTGTTTGTTTTTGTCTCTCAGGTTAGAAAGCTCAATGGTCTATTTTAGAATGACTACCCAAGAGATACATTCTCAGTTCACCTCATTTCATTGTAAAGTGAATGGATGATAAGTGAATAAGTGAGGTTTTAGGAGTGATTCCCTGAGCTTAGATCCTGGAAGCTGAAGGTGCAGCCATTAATGGTGGAGTGGTGAAAATCAGAGATATCAAGAAAAGAGCAACATAGATGTGTTAGAGTATGGTGACACTGGTGAACATTAAGGAAAGGGGAGACCATGGAGCAATTTGAAATCTAGGAAGAAAATTGAGGCATTACTGGATCAGGATTTAATGTAGGTCAGCTAGCACTACAGTGGTGATGGGTAAATGGGTAAATGGGATTCAATGCAAGCGAGGACATGGTCATGTCATAATTACAGAAGGTAAACAGAAAGTGAGTCAGTAGTGTTTTGGAATAAGATTAGAGGTAACAAAGATATAGATGAAGGTCTCACCAGCAGATGAGCTAAGGCAGGTGTGTGGTCATTCAACCATTTCAGTTGGAGACTCTTTAGTTTCTCATTGGCTTAGCATTGTCTTCTTTTTGGCAAGTCACAGATGTGCATTTATAACAGAGACAGAATAGAATCAGGACAAAGAAGAAATGTAGAACATGTACAGATAAAGCTATACATAAGAAAAGGGGTTAATAAGAAATTATAATCTCTCACCAATCTGAAGACTAGATGGTATTCCTACATTATTCTGCTTTCCCCCGTATGGCAGAGACCACATTAACCTGGCTGGTTAACTTGGACCAGCTGGTATGGTCTTGAGACTTGGCATCCACTGCTGTTTTTGGGGGAAGACGAAGTCCCACTCAGAGATAGGGAAGTGGAGGGTAAGATTATCAGAGCAAGCACAATCTCATTAAATAGTAGAGCAGACTCCATGGGCTGAATCACCTGCTTCTACTCCTATCTCTTATAGTCTTATAGTCTTATGAATGAGTCAGACAAGGTCTGTTCAATGAGGCACAAAATCAATCAGAGCATAAAGAAGAAAAACGATGCCACTTTAAAGGGGGGAGCAGAACAGATTGATGTGGAAATTTTACATATAGAATATTTGAGTATGGCTGATGCCGATAAAGTCAATTGAAAAGTCACCTGGGCTCTTTGGCTTTACTATCAGTGGCACTATGAGTGAACAAAAGCAAATAAGTAATGCCAAATGTACATAAATCACTAGTTAGGCCCCAGGCCGAGCATTTTGTCCAGTTTTGAGTGTAACCTTTTAAGAGTGCTGTTAAGGCCTTGGAGAGGGTACAGTGAAAATTTACAGCAATGAAAGGATTCAGGTAAGTGTAGAGAATTGAGGAGCCAATGTTGTCCCCTTTAGATCAGGGAATGTTAAAAAGAGATTCAAAAAAGTGTTCAGAATTAAAGGGGATTTTGATAGAGTAAATGGTGAGAAACTGTTTTCATTGGCAACACATTGGTAACCAGAAGACACAAAGTTAAGGTAAGGAAATTGGATGTGTATCAAAGGGAAAAAGAAACAGGAAGTTGAAAGAATTATCCAACTACATTCAAAGAATGGGGACAGGCAAGATGAACTGAATGGTCTCCTTCTATGCTGAAGTATCCTTTAACTATTTAAAGAACTTCTGCTCTGTTATAACTGTATAATAAGATTCTTCCATCCACACAACTAAATTCTAAACACTACAATGATCCAGGAAGTTCCTCTAATTTAACCGCCTTCTGCCGATGATACAATTAACATTTGGACTCAATGTGGGATGGTGATCAAACTGATACTTTCTCTCCCATTTACAAGGGTCTTCTAACCCTTGAAATAGATCTTTATTTTTCATATGCTCAAGCACTGCCTGAATTCTATATCTGGAGAATAGTGGTGGGAATCCTGCAATAGAGGTAGAGACATGGTACAATTGGAGCAGAAAATGTAAATATTACACTCTTGTCATTATTGGAAAGATAATTCAACCTCTAATCACATAACCACTGAACTTGAAGGAACTTTGTGGAATTGTTTTCTAAGTAGTTAGCAATAGCGTGGCTAAGCACCAACTAGTTGCAGCCATCCATCAGATAAAAGTGTTACGTTAATCCTAGAAAATACAGCAGGAAAAAAAAAATTCTGTTAAGGCAATTATATGTGGACACGCATTGCCTGATAGATGAAATGTTGGAAATATTTTTGTGTCTTCTTACAGTTGCGTAGCACAAACAGTATACTGTGTCTCTGTATGCATTCACTTGAGGAGAAAAAAATGACAGCAGTTAAACTGTATTTTCAACCTGAGGGATTTTTTTTGCCTCCAACGGTGATGAGACTGTATGAAAGAAATATGTCACAGAACTGATTACTTTCTCAGTTAGCTGCAAGCTTGGAAGAAATGCATGTTTAGAAATCTTGTGATTCACACTTGAGGATAAAAACTCTTTGGTGAAGCATAAATAAATGCTGGCAAGGACGATAAACAGTTCAGGCTGGTAGCTTGCAGAAACACAGAGCACAGCCATTGAACAGCCACTGTGCTTTTGCTAG
The DNA here is from genome assembly GCF_021869965.1 of Rhincodon typus. NCBI lineage: Eukaryota > Metazoa > Chordata > Chondrichthyes > Orectolobiformes > Rhincodontidae > Rhincodon > Rhincodon typus. The sequence continues at coordinate 42,577,420 of NC_063350.1, read as the reverse complement.
CTGCCAGAATATGAATGTCATAAGTCAGGTTGCAGGGAAAAGAAAAACTCCCCAAAATACCTCTTCTAACAAAGATTTTGGATCTAAAGAAAAAAATCTGATGCTACAGCCTGCCAAAATAAGACTGACTTGAAAAGTGCTACAATAGCAGGTTCCCATCCAACAGAAGTAAAACAGTTCACTTTATTGTATTTGTTGTTCAACATTTTTACTGCACCAGCGTGTGCGATTTCTTTTTATCACTGCATAGCAAACTTATCAACAAATGTAAGAGGACTTGTTTTGAGTTGTGTTTCTAAAACAAAACTTCAAAAAAGAAGTGACTAGGGGTAAATAAAGCCCACAGGTTGTCTCTTCCTACGCCCCATTCTATAGTTAAGCCTGAGGTTGAAAGCGAACAGATTACTGTGGTTTCAGTTGTTGTTCGATTGTTGATGACTTTTTGATGTTGTTGTGCACCTTCAGCATTTACCATTTTGATTACAACAACAAACTGACTTTGTGCAGTACCTGTACAATAGTAATTTATACCACAGCACTTTGCAGGAGCATTGTCAACAAGATCTGTCACAAAGTCACATATGGAAATAGGACAGGTGCCCAAAGCTTAGTAAGTGATGTAGGCTTTATTTGATTTATTTATTGTCATGTGTGTTTTGTTACAAAATACAGTGAAAAGTGTTGTATAGTGTTGCCACTCTCTGACGCCATCTTAAAGCACAGAAAAATAAACCAAAACATAGAATATAAAGGCAGCAAAATAAAGAATTAAATAAAAAGTGTTCAACTTTATAGCCCTTCTTATTAAGTGCTTTGCCATGAGCCAACGGCCTCGTGGCCAGGCACAAGCCCCCTTCACCATGCTGCTGGAACAAAAGTCACCACCCTCCTGTGCCACGTCCTCATCACTATGGGTCCTCACTGGATCTCACCAATGCCAATGCCACCAATGCTGTCGGGTACTGCATTGGCCCAAACTCAACTACGCTGCCGCCATGGGCCCACTTCGGGCACACTTTGCCGAAGCAGCCACTAATGATGCTGCCAGGTCTCGTACTGAGCCCAAACACATCTCCACCGCTATCTTCATGAATCTGCGCTGGATGCAGATGCTGCCAGGAACCCAAACTCATCTCCACCGCAGCAGCAGCCACAGGCAGAAGCAACCAGAATCCAAACTCGCCTCCGACACAAGACCGCACTGGGCCCGTTCAAGACCGCACTGGGCCCGTTCAAGTCCGCACCGGGCCCATTCAAGTCCGCACCGGGCCCATTCAAG
>NC_063350.1:42556915-42576131 GCF_021869965.1 Rhincodon typus | reverse complement strand
TCAAGTCCGCACCGGGCCCATTCAAGTCCGCACCGGGCCCATTCAAGACTGCACCGGGCCCATTCAAGTCCGCGCCGGGCCCATTCAAGTCTGCGCCGGGCCCATTCAAGACTGCACCGGGCCCATTCAAGTCTGCGCCGGGCCCATTCAAGTCTGCGCCGGGCCCATTCAAGACCGCACCGGGCCCATTCAAGTCTGCACTGGGTTGACATGTCACCGCTGATGCCATCACTGTGACCGAGTTCTTCAATAAGAGGCAAATAAAATAAGAGAAAAAAAGACCAAAAAAAAGAGAAAAGAAATGAAAAGAAAAGCGGAAGGAACAAACGAGCCCTGGGCTCAGAAGCCCTACTCCACTGCCAAATTACTGGAACAATTTAAAATAAGAGAAGGAAACACATTGGCAGAGAACATTTATTTTAGAATTCCAGATCTTATGGATAAGCAGCTAAAGGAAAGTCACCAATGGTGGCATGATTAAAATTGGTGTTTTGCAAACAGCCAGAATTAGAGGAACACAAAGATTCTGTCAACTTATAGGACTGGGTGATATTTCTGATTTAGAGAGGGGCAAATGCATGGTGAGATTTGAAATAAGGATGCAAGTTTGAAAATGACTGTGTTTTCCAATGGTGATCCAATATACTTTGTTAAGTATAGATGCAATAAATAAATGCAACCTAGTATGATTTAGGGACTGGACAGCAGTGCTTTGGGTGAGCTCCAGGTGACAGAAGGTGCAAGGAGTTAAGTTGGTAAGGACAGCATTGAGGCAGTCAAGTTCAAGTATGAGAAATTTAGCAATAGGGGGTTCAAGAACAGATTTTTTTTTAAAATTAGATTTTGGGCATTTATTTTCTCTTATTTTGCTGCAGCTCAAGATTCTTCTCACCACCTTCATAATAAGCTTTTGATTACATATTTAACAATTTGCTAAAGATCAGGTTTACATTTTGAATGACAGTTTCTCTTCTGAATATTACAACTCGCCAACTGTAGACATTATATTCACAGTACTTTCAACTGTTGTTCATTGTTTTGGTTGAGGGGTGACTCAGGAGAAACTGCTGCAACTTTCTGCCAATCACAAATACCCTCTCTGAAATAAAATAATTGGAAATTTTCTCCATGATCCCATTTGCTTAATTTAGTTGTTTTTTAGTAAAAGAATCGTGTCAAAAATCAACCACACTAATTATACTCATTCGCTGACTCTGTTATATCTATAAAGAATTCCAGGGTTTGTTCATTGGACAGTTGCGATGAACACAGGGAGATTTCCATTTATTCATTTTTACTTGCAATATGTTAGTTTGCGTTTTTTCTTTGTAACTGACTAACATTTTTGTGACTAATTCTTTAGCTTGCTAGAAAAATATTGAACTATGAAACAATTTATACCTTAATATCTGAGGCTTTTCTTATATTTAATATTGTGCTTGATTCCATCTCTCCTCCCATTCCTGCAATTTTCATATTCTGTCTGGACGTGGTGACCCATGTATCTTCAAGTATTCCAGTTTCTTATTCATTACTAAAACATTGATCACAACTTTCATCATAGTGTAATATATATTCTTTGCCACTTTTTAAATTTATTATGAACTCTACAAATTCCGAGTGAAAAACCTAATTAATAATTTGGCAAGTTCTTTCTATCATTTATTCAGTTGATTTTTTACTTTTTTTCCTTCGTTGTTTGCACTTTTCTTTTTTGACACTTCCTTTGCTTCAGAAATTATTGAGTCAGCTTTTTGTTTCTATCATTGCCAATTTCTTTTGCTTTCCTGATCTTTATCCTCTGGCTTTGAAATCCACTGACCATTTATCTAGTAAATATGTTGCAATTTGACCAGTGAAGACCTCTAGCACTATCCATTGAAGTTTATAAAGTTAGGGGAAGTCACTGAATCTATATGAACCAAGTTAGGCATCTACAAATTGTGTTCTTTGCATGTGAAATAACATCAGAAGATGTCCAGGCACAACCTTTTCTCTTCCACCAAGAACATTCCTCTAACAAAATCAGAATACTGAAGTGATGCAAATTTGGGATTAAAATAGAAAGTGCTGGAGAACCTCAACACGCCTGGCAGTATCTGTGGAAAGAGAAACAGATTTAACATTTCAAACTCAATGACACTTCTTTAGAACTCTTCTTCAGTTTCAAAGAAGAGTCATTGGATTCAAAATGCTAACTCTGTGTCTCGCTTCACTGATGCTACCAGATATCTTGAGACTCTCCATCACTTTCTGCTTTTATTTAAGCAAATTTCTCTTTTGTGTCTAACAGTGTCCCTTTAATGAAGGACCGAAGAAAAATCTAAAGATGTAAAACTTGCAGTATTCAGGAAAGAGCAGCAATCCCAACCATCATTTAGCAGGCAGTTCATTTGCTTTCACTTTGAATATTAGCATAATATCCTTTAACAGATGTGGGATAACAAAATTAACAGCCATTGTATCACTTACACTGCCAAAATCCCAGAGTGTGGGTGCAGGCCCAAACCCTGAATAACTCCCCTGGTAGCAATTGTGAGATCATGTCTGGGATGTGGCTGCAAGGCAGGCCACAACCATGTCAGTGAACATCAACAATCTTTATTATTTATATATGCTACAAATAAAAGTAAGCGAGGGCATCTCAGGAAACCTACATATTCCAGACCCAGTGCCATGTAACCTGATATCATCATTACAAAGCAATTGTGTGCAAACACTCTGTAGATATTATTAGAGTAAAGGTGCGCTCCGTTTAATCCATAGAAACTACCTGGGAAACCCGGGTCTCAATGTATGCAGCTGAAATATCAGCTTGGAAACCCTGATTTCCCCTTCAACTGTATATTTTTAACAGTGCATCATCTAACTATTTTTTGACAGGTTCACTACGTGGGTCTCCCAATGAGGTGGAGAAATTCAACCATGGCAACAAGTGAGTTTGGGGGATGTGGTGGTGGTAGCGGGGACAGTGTGGGGTCAAGAGGAAATCACCACAGCAGTCCTGTGATGGTACTTATCCATTTGAGAAACTGCCTTCCCCTCTCCTGAGACACCAGGTCTCCTGAGGTGTGCAAAATCTACCAGTACAGGGTTAAATCTGGGAAAAATGTGAAAAGTGAAGCTTCCAGTCTTATGCTTATACTGAGATTGTCCCCTGAATTTTGGGAGAGGGGAGATTTACCACTTCTTTTCCTGCCTCTATGAAACTCAGAAGTAGCTGATTTGGACATGGGTTAGAGTTAGATTTGAGATATCTAAAATTTTGCAACTAACCCAAAGCCAAGCCACCCCTTATCATGGGAATAAATATTCATCTCTTTCATTTTCAGGCATTCAACTCTGTTTTAGAAATCACCTAAATATGTCCTTACCTTTGACATCATCAGTTATTAAGGCCGGACTTTAATTCAAATTCTTTTGACCTGAGATACATAGGAGATAGTAGGAACTGCAGATGCTGGAGAATCCGAGACAACAAGGTGCAGGGCTGGATGAACACAGCAGGCCAAGCAGCATCATAGGAGCAGAAAGGCTGACGTTTCGGGCCTAGACCCTTCATCAGAAAAGGGGGAGGCGAAGGGGGTTCTGAAATAAATAGGGAGAGAGTGGGAGGCGGATAGAAGATGGATACGAGAGAGTTGCAGTGGGAGAGAGATCCCCTGAGGTTTTCTTGTCTCCTTTCTCTTCAATAAATATTTAGTTTTTGGAATATCTCCAATACTTATGTTACTATCTACTGTAACCTCCCAAATTATTTTACCATTAACTTAGAATGAGCTTAATTGACATATATTATATTAAATTCATTAGCTCCTCCTTGAGCTCAAATTATATTCAACAGTAAAACAACAACTCACAGTAATGTGAATGAACAGCTGGAAGTGCTTGTGGACATAACTATATGCAGGTGATTGTAAGACAGAACTTGTAACTTGGAGCCCTACAGACCTGGGATCCAGTTTCATCTGATCTGACATTGTTATAATATAGTTTTTTTCACACAAGTTCAGTAGCTATACTGAGAGTTAAGGTATAATTCCCTTCACTCTACACCTCCCCTTAGTTATTTTGCAGTAATCCTTTTTTACCATTAACATTTAACGATGAACATTTAACTCTTTTTACTCAACTTGATCCATGATCCAGTCTTTTGCATGATCTTCAAGAGAACCCACTATTCTCTTAGTAGACATGTTTTTCTTTCACTCCCTTGGAGAGCAAACATGATGATGGAATGGAATGACAGCTGGACTTTGGGTTATGACACTCACAAAACTTGATTGTAGCAGCAGCAAAGACCAGGAGAAATGTATTGCAAGGAGAAGATCTAAGGACTTTAGAATAGGATATCCTTTATTGTCACGTGTACTCCATTACAGAAGTATAGGAATACAGTGAAAAGTTTTTACAATGGCTGCCTCTAATGGCACCATCTTAGGTACAAGTACCTCGGTACAAGTCTTGGATAGAAAAGAGGAATAAAAAGAAAAATAGCAGTGTTACTTACAGTGTCTAAAAATAAGCTAGAAGAAAGATAGTTATAACATAGTTTAAGGAATGACATTATAGTCCTGTGAAGAATATTAAATCCACATTACATTGCAGCAGCATTACAGCAGCTCAGCGAGCATGTGGTCTGACTGCCCGTGCCAGGGTCCCAGTCCAACAACTGTCCTGCTCCGCTCCAAGCCTCCAGTCCGTTCTGCACTGGCACTCAGCTGCACCAAGGTAAGTTGTGTTGCTCCAGGACTCACTTTCCTCTAGCATATCTCCAGGAGTCATTTCGCCTCCCGCTACTCCAGAATTCGATTCCCCTCACTGCTCTGGGATTTGTATGATTGCAGTCTCTTGAAATGTAAGACAATGAATTGAAAGACATGTTTTTCTTGGTTTTAATGGTGATTGAACTATTACAAAGTTTTGTTCTTTCTGCATTTCAGCAGTGGGCTGGACTTCTACTCTGAGAGGAACCTCTTCACCTAACTTTGATTATAATTTCTGTTGCTGCGTGTTGTTGTGTAATAAGTAGACAACTTTACTTCTTTATCTTCTTCAAGAAAAGACCAACAGTTTTCAAAAGAGAGAGGTTGACTTTCACAAATGATGCCATCCAAACTTAAAGGTACAAGAAGGCCTAATGTTGAATGACATGTGCGGTGGTTTCTTCTCTCTTACTATATGCTGAAATGAAGAAGTTAATATCCAGAATGCCGGTCTGCTTTCTTGGCATATTCTTTTGCTGTTGCTTTTAGCTTCTGTTCTAAGAGAAATGGAAGTCTTCTGTACTGTTAGGGCTGTTGTGTCTGTAACATCTGTATTGGAGTGTGATCCTTGACTTACTGAATCCAGATCAGAGTCTTTGGTGCCTGCCAGCTGAAGAATATTGAAAACCATCCAAGCAGCCCTACATAGCAAAAATCATATTGTGTTGGAATTGGGTACGAGGCGTCTGTAATCCTCTTTCCCATGATAGCAAATTACAACACACATTAGGCCCCTAACTTTGATTCTAATACTTCCTGAGCTACAAAGTTGAATGGAATTTTGTCTGTGGATTCTTGGCCTCAATCTTGGCATAGTATCAGAAAGGACTGACTGGTGTCATCTGATATACAAATTGAAACTAACATTTTCTACCATTCATTTTAAGTACTACATACCCGAGTTCATCCTGCAGGCCTGTATCATTAGCGGAGTTGAATTCTTACTGTGAGTCTGCCTCATCCCGCAAACAGAAATCTTCTTATTGCTTTATGTCCCTTGCTGATGGAACCCCAGCAGACTGCTGTGATCTATGTTTAATTCACTCTGCAGTGTTCCGGCTGTGGCTTGGCCTCTCTCTTTAACCTCACAACCCTGTTTAAAACTATCGAGTTGAGTTCCCGCCAAAGGAATTTTTAAATGGCATGAATCACACCCTTTTTTTACACACTTTCTGCATTCCCTCTATAATAAGTATATGTTTCCCTAGATAAAAATACCAATGTACGTAAAATACCTCAAATCTGTCATCATTAAGATTCTATCCAATTAAAGTAAACATCTTTGCTCCTGTACCCAAATCTTCTTGAACACAGTCAGTTGGGCACTCAGGACAGTCAGAGTCAGGATTCTATCTACTTAGGGGGTAAGGAGCTGCGTAACATGTTTCTCCATCCATCTTGACTTATTCTACCCCATTGTGGGCTATTTGTCTCCTGGAATGATGGGCTGGTAGGTACGAAAATTGGCACAGCTGTTATTTTTGGTAACAATGGGGAGATGTCCCCAGTGAGCGTGTAAGCAGCACAGAAGGTATGTAGGGTTGGTGATGTTGGGGTTGGGGTGGATGACAGTGAGTGAGGGAAGATGTTGCAGTCAATTATGAGAGTGGTAGAACATGACCTTTGGTAGAGGTAGCTACAATAGGAGAGATAGAGACAGTGTGAGATATCAGAGAGAAGATGGTGGTACTTACACTGGTGAAATGGAGAATGCCTTGACCTTCTTTCCATATTACTGATCATTCTTCCATATGGCTGAGACTACTTTAACCTGGGTGGAAACCTTGGAGCAGGCTGGCAGGATCTAGTGTCATGCACTCCTGGAGGAAGAAGAAGTTCTGCCTCTGATCCTCACTGTCCAGCAAAATCTGTCCATAAAGTCCATCTGTCCAATTTCCCCCTTTCTCCCATATCTAGAGCAATTGTCAGGGTAGGGCAACCCTGGACTGACCGTACTTGTCTTGGTGCGTGATGGGCTTTTAAATATGGCACGGGTACAAGGGATATCCACTGAGTGGCAAGTTGTTTCAGAAATATAAGATGTGGCTGCAATTGGACATGAGGGACACCATAGCAATAGGGTAGGTAGTTAATGATGGAAGACCGAGAAAACACATTTGGCTTTGTAGTGAATGGCCTTCCAAAAATCTCGATACAACTTGCAGCTGGCCAAAAGGAAAGAAGTCTCATGCTAATACTTTTGGTCTCTAATTTCAAATCATTGAATCAATTAAAAATAGTTGGGATCCAAACTCTGACCCTTGCAGTATTCCATTAGTTATAGTCTACCAAAATGAGAACAACCAATTTGCTGCTATTTTCCACTTTCTTTCTTTTAACCAATCTTAATCTATTCCAATATATTAACTCCTATCCCAAGTGCTCTGACTTTGTTTGCCATCCTCCCATATGGGACTTTATTGAAAGATTTCTGAAAATTACATTACATTTCCTGGCTTTTCCTTTATCTACTCGATCAGTAGCATGGAGTCATAGAGCTGAAAGCATGGAAATAGACTTTTTGGTCCAACTTGCCCATGCCAACCGGATATCCTAAATGGATCTGGTCCCATTTGCCAGTATTTGACCCATATTCCTCTAAACACTTCCTCTTCATGTACCCATTAAGATGCCTTTTAAATGTTGTAATTGTATCCTCAAAACCTCACGTTTGTCAAACATGAATGCCATCTCATTAATCCATGTTGAGTTTGCCCAATCAAATAATTCATCTCTGAATGTCCAATCTGCACAACCTTTTAAAAAAAGATTGCTCTATTTATCTCTCCCTCCTTTCTTAGTTTGTAATTTTCCAATCTGTTTGCACTGTTCCAAAATCTAGAGAATTTTGAAGTCATCAAAAATACATCCACTATGTCTATAATCATGAAGATTTCTGCGGCTGCTTTTGCACCAGGCTGGGAGGGAAGGAACATCCTTCCAGGAACTGAACCCTCTGGTCTAGGGGCTGACTGAAAACTGCTTACATTAGTTCAGTGGTGGCAGGCAATCAATTGAACTGATGGGAGAGTGTGTGGTGGACGTCCAGATCTATTCCTATTCACTATCGCCCAGTGGGAAAGATAGAAGATGGTATTTCAAGCTGAAGCTCAAATGAGGGCCTTACTTGGCTACTTGAGGGCATTATTCTGCTGCTGGCAATCAACAAATGATGGGAGAGACTTAATTTCTGGGGAAGCTGCCTGGAAATTTCTGCTGAGCTTGCCTGTGGCCTGCTGAAGTTGCTGGTGGTCCATCATTTACAGGCACTCCATTCCTCATCAAGGAACCAGACATTTGGAAGGTAGGTGTCCATTTATTGCTAAACTACACCCTTGCAATTGATCACACTCTCCATCCTTTACCATCAATATCTGTCTGTGATGTTCATCCCACTGACACCCACCCTCATCTAGAGGTCCATCCACTCTGTGCTACAGGCCTGAGGGTGATACCAAGGACTGCCACAGTTCCCCAGTGGTGCTATAGGCACTGACAAGCTCTTTGCCTCTGATTGGTCAGAAGCCCTCTAGGGCAGACTATCCAACTATAAAGAGTATAATCAAGTGGATGCCAATACTTCCAGCTGAGTGCCTGATTGGCTGCTGATTCAAACCAGTGAATGAGACTCCCATCACATTCATTAAAATCCGCTCTGAGTAACGTTTCAACATTTCTCACCTCATTTTTGCTTTTCGTTACCTTTAATATTCTGTTAGCTCCTACTCTCTATCACTTGTCCCTGTACAGATTCAATCCTCTTTAATGTTAATAGGATCTGCAGCACATTTTTTTGACATTTTGTGTGAAAAGTAATTGTACTCATGATCTACCTCTCCTGACATATTACATGCCACCCGTAGTAATTATTCTTTCTATCGTTTCAACACTAATTATGTACTTAACAAAGGATTTAAATGCTAATGGTTGTATGAAGGAGATGAAGAGGGTAAGAATCCATTTTGGCCAATATCGACTCTGCAGATTCTAATTAAGGCCATGGCACTATCCTGTTTCTCAAATGTATTGTGCCTTTGTGTATGCTGTACAATTCAATGGGCAAATTAAGGTGGCTGCTGTAGAAATGGAGCATCAGCACTGATTTTTCAGTTTGACACTATATTTTAAAATCTCCTTTCCATCACAATTCTAGTCACTCACACAGGTCTACCGGTCATTTTAATAATAGTGTTCTAGACTTATTACCTGTAACAAACTTATTTATGAACACAGTCACTGTAGAGCTTGAAAGGGATCATGAACAATAACGGATCAAAAGAAATGAGGCGTGCACAATCTTTCAATTGTGAACGCTTATTCTAATATTTCAGCTTCTGTTACAATAGATCTAATCATGGGTGTTGGGAAGACAAGTAATTCTTCTGATCATTCCTTTTAGAAGCATTATGAATACAATCATTATAACTTTCTCTGGTTTGCATTTCTAGCAAAATCATGAGTTTATTTTAATATCTTGACAACTTCATTTGAAATGGTGACAAAATATCTTCATAAATTTTCATATCACTGTGCAGAGAAAATAGAATGGTTCCTTCTCTAACTTTATTTGACATTTCAAACGAACTTACAATTATACAGTGAGTCTAACAACCTGAAGATGTCCTAAATGTTTTACACCTGGTTATGTATAGTTGCAGTATAGTTAAAGGAAGGTGACAGCCTAGTGATATTATTGCTAGACTGTTATTCCAGAGATCCAGGTAATGTTCTGGGGATCTGGGTTCAAATCCTGCCTTGGCAGATGGTGGAATTTGAATTCAATGTAACCCTGGAATTGAGCGTCTAATGATGACCATGAATCCATTAACAATTGTCAGGAAAAACCCAACCTGGTCTGGCCCACATGTGACTCCAGACCCTCAGCAATGTGGTTGAGTCTTAGCTGCCCTCTGCACAGTTAGGGATGGGCAATAAATGCTGTCCTGGACAGAATGCCCTCATCCTGTGAAAAAAAAAATGTGTTACATTTATAGGAATTAGCCAGCTACACTTTTGCATAGCAAGACTGCACAAACAAAAACATGACAATGATCAAATAATCTGTTTTTGTGATGTTGGTTAAGCAATAAATATTCAAGATCAACTGAGTTTATGCCGAGTGTCCATCCATTTGAATGGACTTACTTCAGTAGTATTGTTATCTAGACCTACCTAAATACGGTCTATGTAGATTTTAAAGGCATCAAGGCGTATGGGGAAAAGGCAGGAAAATTACATTGAGATAGAGAATCAGCCATGCTCATATTGAATGGTAGAGCAGGTTCAAAGGGCTGAATGGCCAACTCTTGGTCCTATATTCAATATTTCCATATTTTAGTCATCTCAGTGATTTTGTGGGGGTGTGAGTTATATCTCTGCCTCTAAGCCAGAAGCTCTGCTTTAATGGCCATGGGCAAATAGGTTTATTACCAACCTGCAAATCCTTTCAACACACTCCAATGGCAGGTAGTGAAAGTAGGAACGATACCTTGTCAATCAACGAAATTTGAGCCCATGCTATCACTATCTATAGTTCCAGTCACATGTAAAACTGCCCGGCACTATAACAATTTATAACCCCCGGGTGAACTGTAAATCACTAACACTACCATATTCTTGCCAAACGATTACTCCGATGCCCAAAATACATGGGGGCAGTGTGCAGATTATCTCCAACAATGCCCAAATCACTCACTAAACTTCAAAAACAGGAAGAACTTCACCAACTGGAGAAAACTTGCTCCTATGGATAATGTTGAAGGAAATGGTGAACAGTTGCTCCTCCAGTCAGAGTCTGGAACTCTCCAATGCTTGTTGGTGGTAGGTTCACTTGTAAACAGCAAACCTGGGAGAAAACCAGCATGTGACTGGTGTAGCGGTGAGCAGCTAGGAAAGTCAGTGCTGATGCTGAAAAAGTCACCACGGAGCAGACTGTACTGGAAGCCAGGATGTGAGGTCTTGTGGGAAGGGGTGGCGCAATAACAGGGCCTGGAAGGTGGCTGGGTATGAGAGCTGGGGCTGTGCAGTGGACATGTTGCATGGCAGAGAGCCGCCACTAGCTGGGACGTGGGCCTTTTGTCAGAGCAGCCTTTTGCTAAGTGTCTCTTGCTGGATCTGGGAGTTCCATCTGCTAGGTTCAAGGTGAGGGCCTCAGCCAGTGGAGAGCAGTGGTAAGAAGAGGACATGATTACAGAAAGGGTTTTTTGAATGTTAAGGACGACCTGGAAGAGGTGAAGGCTGTAAGAAGGATGTCAACACAAAATACCAAAGTTATTGGTTTCTATGTGACAGTATCACCTAATAAATGAGTCATGAAAAATGAAAAGTAGTCACAGAAGATCGATAAGTCTCCCTTGAGAAAGTCTGGAGAGAAGCCCTTGAAAAAGAAAAATAATTTTGACACTTTGTCCACTCAATGCAAAGCTTATGCCAGTGAAGTTAACTGATTTACAAAATACATCTCAATCAAACCTGAGATTGGGTTAAACAAATGTTTTCTCTTCTACAGAAAAGCTCCTCAGTAACTGTACTATTTGAAATGTACTCCATGCAAGTTTTAGCATCCTTTCTTTAAAATTTTTAACTGCTGTATAGGACCGGTTCAGAGAATATTGACACGGACAGTCGCTGGATGCAGAAATGAAGTAAGACTGCAGAATGACATATTTCAATTCTTTACGAAGAAGTATGAAATAAGCAATAATCCAGCTCCACTATATCCAGACGGTCCTCAATGGATGCATCGGCTCGTCTTGTAAACAAAGTTACACATCAATATGGTTGCCATAACATTTCAAAGTAAAATCTTGACGGGAACTCCTGGAGGTATATGGAATGGGCTTCTATTTTAAAACTGCTTAACTGCTTAATGAACGAATTAACTTCATTGTGCATCAGCAGATGGAGGAACAGCAGGACCTGCACCAGAAGCAGTCAGAACAACAAAATTGCAGGAGCAACAGTGAAAGTTTCCCAGAAGACCAATGGTATCTGCCAACTCTTCCAGTACATGGTACTGGGGAGGGGTTTTTTGAGGCAGTTCACTGCTACCAGTCCTCATTTTTTTCTTTCTTTCTTTTGGGCTTCTTGTGATTAGCGGTAGAGGATACACTGTAAAGCATCTACAGAAGATACACTGTACTTAGATACAAAAAAAAAATGCATGATGGCAATAAGTATAACTACATTTAGTCAGACATTATTAGTAAGATCTTAGGGAGCTGTTACAGATATGTTTGCTCACTTCAAAAGCTAGAGTGGAACTCCTTGCCTTTTTCACAAAACTATGTGCAGCATCAGTAAAATTAACAGACCCAGTTAAACGTGAACATTAACCCCTTCAGAGCCATTAACTTATAGAACAGCAATAGTCAGCATTGCAAACCTGGCATGCAGCGTCTACATGCAGAAGGTGAGCTTCCTCTAATGTCAAAATGTCTGTGCCTGAGGATGCTCAGGACGTGGCATCAAATGGTGGTGGATATTAGCAACTTGCCTGGAACAAGATGTGTTGCTTATTAGACTTTATGGCAATACTTTACCAGTGGCTCTCAATGTCAGTACTGCCCTAATTCTGTTGCCTCTAGATCTTCTCTAGATCGCTTCAGGTTTCTGTTAGAGATAGTTATGGGATCTCGAAGTTAGCAGCACACAATTAGGTAGGGCAGGTGACTTTTTTGCAATTACATAAACTTGCCATTGATGATACCAGTCAGAATGAATGGCTGCTCAAGTTTGGAACTCTGGATATAGGATATCACCAGTGATGTCTATATTACCATTAAACTACCCATAGCTCATCCAGGAATGTTCGTTGACTGCAAGAACTTCCACTCCATTGGGCTGTTGAACAACTACAAATTATAGTTTTACAAAAGTGCTCAAAACTCGTGGCTGGCTGACATTGCCCTGCAGCAATCTATCCTTCATGATCATTTTGCACTTCAAAGCAGAATTGTCAGTAGGTTGGAGAGAAGTGAAATCCTTTGGGAATCCTGGACAATAGAACTTCTCAGAAACCTGAGACATAAGGCTTTGGTGTGGTAGGGGACATTATAATGAAAGCCACATGACTAGTAAACGTGCCTTCAAAGAAACCATCGGTGTTTTGAAGATGTGCTTCAGGTGCCTTGACAGATCAAGTGGTACCTTCGGAATGGCATTGTAGAACAACATTACACAGCTATAGCCCTGGAGCAGAACAAGCCTCTCCTGATGATTCCAAGGAGGAGGAGGGAGCTGAGGGGTGGAGGGGGATATAGAGAGAGAGAAAGAGAGAGGGAGACGATTTGCTCCGACCTGCAAGTTCCACCTTTGTGGAAGAGCGCGAGCCCTACGTCAGAGAGGAAGGAGATTTCAATGCCCCAGCTCAAACATGTGGTTCATTGCAGGTAATATCCTTTCTCGAACAGATAGAGCTAGACATACAGTAAATATTGTGGGAATTTAAGAAATGTTCACATGGTGATTTTAACAAGGAACATTGTGCTAATAAATTCAAGTTGAACTGCTAATCGAATTCTACGTCCCTTTATCTGCCTCACTGTCAAGAGTGCTTGGGTAAAATACTTTTAATATGTAAACAGTTGAAGTGTCCAGAGCACAGAAAACTGCACACTCAAACAAAATTGATTCTCCCTGGGGAATCATTGCTATGATCCACAGCCTGGACCACATACAATGTGAGATGGATGGGAGAAATGTTTGGAGATAAAAGGATAAGAATGAGTGTATTGGAAGTTATAGTTATGTAAATGAGCATCTTTCACTCACTATTTAAAAAATAGTCACTAGGACTAAAGGTTATTTGGCGTACAGCTGTCTAATTTTATTCAGGCACTTCCTTCTCTTTGATTTTCAATTGCAAATTCCTTTATAGTGCATGTTTGGAGTATTCCTAAAATGTTATACAGTTTGTCTATTCATCTCATCAAAGCCGACAATCTCACATTTTCCCATATTATATACTGCATGCGCCAAGATTTTTTGCCTACTGACTTATCCTACATATATCTCCTTCCAAATTCCACCAACTCTCACTGTTGCATGTAACATCGTCCCTCACTCACTCACAGACACACCCAAACACCCCAAACTATTAACCCTGTACAGCCTATGTGCTGCCTACTCCCTCACCCTGATATCTCACCACATTTCCCCTACTTCCGCCAGCACTCATAGTTTTGACACTCACATTCATCTCATTTGGTCCCTCCTTTTGTCTTATTCCAGGAGAAAATGCCCCATAAGAGGGTGGAAAATGTCAAAACGGCTGGTGGGGCAATGGATGATTTGCTCTTTGTCAAGAGATCCTGGCACTTGCTGGCAAGGACAGGACCATTTTTGTGGAGATGCCAAAACCTCTGTACTCTGGTAACCAAGTACGAATCATTGTCCATTGCCGTTCTACCCTTCCATTTTATGTGCCAGAACTTGTACCCCTTGTTCACGATTCATTCTCTTGTTTGTCTCCTCAGGTATGAGTCGAATCAGCACTGACCATGGCCTCTACAGGGCAGCAGGCCTGCTTCATGCCATATTTCTGCAGCTGACTAAGGAACAAACATCCCAGGTCCTGGCACTCTGAGGATTGCCAGAGACCAAGCACATACTCAGTCTCAGTCAGCCGAGCACCCCACGTTGTCAGTGATTAACAACGTAATTCAAATGAACAAGCAAACATTAGAGCAGCAGGCGTTTGTCAGAGGCACTAGGCAAACAAACAGAAAGGTTGCAGCATTGCTTTGGCATCCTGCTGCCTCTGGTATGTGAGCATCTTGCGTCCTCCTTGGACAGGTTGGCAGCTGCCATGGAGAGCCAGGTCCAGCACGGAGTGTCTGCCAGATCGACATACAGCCCCTGCACTCAATCACTCCAGCCATTGGTGCTCAACACCAACGGCAAGGTGAACGGGGGCTTTACTCCAGATATCCCTATGCAAGTAGGTACCACATACAGCCCTCTCCCCTTGAAGTCTCCTGTCAGAACACTTCAGAGGTGACTAGACTTTCCACGTCTACCCTGCCTGCCATCCTCAGCCCTGTGGAAGTTCAAGCTGAGGAGGGTGTGTCTACCTCTGGGTAGGACAACTGGGCATGTCTGAGCCCTCTGGACACAAGCACTCCCAGGATCACCTGACCAAACCATCAAGGTCAATGGGCTTCTCTGCTGAGCAGGTTCCTTTTGCACAGCTGTGGACCTGGGGAATACAACATGTTGTACTGGGAGAGAAAGAATGAAGAACACATTCTGAAGGTGGTGCATAGGTGGCATAACTAGCACTTTATTGTAATTAAGTTAATGTATTTTTAATACAAGTTCATTTTCACATCAGCTTTGGGTTCAAATGTCTATCTACCTTTAACTACGACACTGATGATGCAGAGCTGAGTCATGCTTGGTGCTACGTTAGGTTCTATGGTCTAAGGTGAAAATTGAGCCGCTCCTGCACCATGTGCACAAATTGGTACTGATAAGGTGATTGCTACTTTGGCAACTAGGGTGAATATTTCTAGGCTGCAACTCATTACTTGCACATCACGACATGAGTGGGATTGTCTCCTGATGCTAGATGATTTGGTCAAGAGAGTTTTGGGCCAGGATTTTAACTCTGCACATTAGGCTAATGTCTAACGTTCACATACAGGGTGTAGTACTCACAGGTATGTTTCAGCTGTACTGTATGGGTGTCTGTATAATGTTGTTTCCCCTTGAAGGGCCTCACACTGGTCAAACTGAAAGCTGTCCCTCACAGAATTAAAAACTTAACTTGCTCTCTGGGTGTGGTGGCAGCCATTTTCAGTTTCATTACCTTCTTGCTATTAACGGAAGGAAGAAGGTATCAGTCCTCGAACACTGAACGTTAAATTCAACCTCTTACTGTTGGCGAACCCCAAACATATACATTCCCTTCTTGTAGTCCTACCTACAACCCCAATCAGCTCTGAACATCCCCCATGTTTTCACCCAACCTGACGATCATATCCTGATGTTACACATCCCCAGCCCCAGGCATATTGAGTTGACATGCCTGATATAGTGGTCCATTGTCCCACAGTTGAAGACAGGATTTTGATGGATGTTGGTCATATGTAGTGGAATACAGTGAAAAGCTTTGTTTACAAGTGGTACATGCAGATCACAACAAGCAAAGGATGTACAGATCAAAAAGACTTAGGGGTGTACAGGTTACATTGTAGGTTACATTATTTGAGGCTGGAGTCCATTCAACAGTCTGATAACAGCCAGAAAGAAAGTGTTTCTGAACCTGATTGTGTGTGTGTGTTCAGGCTTCTATATCCTCTGCCTGACGGAAGAGGTTGTAGGAGATCATTACCGGGGTGCGATGGGTCTTTGATGATGTTGGCCGTCTTTCCGCGGCAGTGAGCTGTGTAAATAGAGTCCATGGATGGAAGGTTGGCTTCCGTGATGATCTGGGCTGTGCACACCACCTTCTGTAGTTTCTTATGGTCCTGGGCAGAACAGTTGCCATACCAGGCTATCATGCTCCAGGACAGTATGATTTCAATGATACATCTGTAGAAGTCGGTGAAGGTCCTTATGGACATGCCAAATTTCCTGAGCCGCCGGAGGAAGAAGAGGTGTTGTTGTGCCTTCTTGACTGTCGCATCTACAGAGGAATTCCAGGAAAGGTAATCAGTTATCATTAATCAGTTTTGAGATCACTTGGAGGGGATAACGGTGTTGAAGGTGGAACTGTGGTCAATGAGCAGGAGTCTGATGTAAGTTTCTTTGATGTCCAGATGTTCCAGGGATGAGTGTAGGGCTAAGGATATGACATCCGCTGTGGATCTGTTATGACAGTAGGCAAATTGTAGGGGATCGAGGCAGGCTGGGAGGCTGGAGTTGACGTAGGCCATGACCAGCCTCTCAAAGCTTTTCATGGTTATTGAGGTCAGAGCCACTGGGCGGTAGTCATTAAGGCACACTGCTTGTGTATAGGGATGATGGTGGTCTTCTTGCAGCAGGTGGGGACTTTGGTTTGTAGAAGGGAGAGGTTGAAGATGCCGGTGAATACCTCCGCCACTTGGGCCACACAGGATCTGAGTACTCAGCCGGAGACACCGTCCTGGCCCATCGCTTTCCTTATGTTGACTCCCAGGAAGACTGATCTGACTTCTGAAGTGGTGACAGAGGGAACAGGTGTGTCTGGGGCTGTTGGGGCAGGCGTTGCCATGCCGGTGGTATTCTGCTCAAACCGAGCATAGAAAGCATTGAGTGTGTCAGGGAGGAAGGTGTCATTGGCCGCTATCTTACACTGTTTCATCTTGTAACCCATAATGTTGCTCAGGCTTTTGCCATCGATGGTGGGAGAATGTTTGGTAGGTCTGCCCCTCTAACTTGGTCCACTTCTGTCTCTTGGTCTCCCTGATGGCTTTGTGGAGGTCATATCTGGATTTTCTGTATTGGTCTGTGTCACCCAACTTGAACGTTGCACGTCTGGCCTTCAATAGGGAATGGGATTTCCTGGTTCATCCAAGATTTATGGTTGGGGAACACTCGATTGACTTCTTTGGTACACAGTCCTCCGTGCATTTGCTGATGAAGTCTGTGACGGTGGTGGCATTTTCGTCCAGGTTTCCTGCTTAACTCCTGAATGCGGTCCAGTCCACCGAGTCTAAGCAGTCCCAGAAACAGTCTTCTGCTGCCTCGGACCAGCACTGTACTTCGTTTCATGAAGGAATCTCCCATTTCAGCTTCTGTTTGTAAGCTGGGGAGAGGAACACAGCACTGTGGTCGGATTTTCCAAAGTGTGCGTGGGGGATTGAGCAGTAGGCATTTTTGATTGTTGTGTAGCAGTGGTCCAGGCTGTTTGGACCCTGGTGGGGCAGGAGATTGTTGGTGGTATTTTGGCATCACCTGCTTAAGGTTGGCTTGGTTGAAGTCGCCGGTCACAATGAATACAGCCTGGGGGAATTTTGTCTGTAGAATGTTTGTGGCGGTGTAAATCACATCTAGGGCATTCTTTTCATCTGCACGGGGTGGTACGTAGACCGCTGTCAGGATGGCAGAGGTGAACTCTCATGATAGGTAGTAGGGACGGTATTTTACTGTAAAGTATTCTAGGTCCAGGGAGCAGTGGCTTGCCAGGATCACTACACCAGGCACCAGGAAGTGTTGATCAGGAAGCATACCCCAGCACCCTTCGCTTGCCCAAGCATACCATGCAGTCCATGCGGCATATTGAGAACCCGTCAGCTTGTAGGGCACAGTCGGGAGTCACAGCAAAAAGTCAAGTCTCTGTGAAGCAGAGCACACAATAGCCTCAGCATGCTTCCCTTGATTGGAATAAGCCTATCTCCCTTGGAGTTTGAGACATGACCATTTAGTTGATGTGTATGCAGGATGTTTTGCCCCAGACATAGCCGGCACATGGTACAGGTGTAAGGTTGGCATAGCATGGTGATGTACAGCACGTACGATCACTTGCTTGACTGAACACTGCTGATAAGTATGACAAGCTGCCTGGCGTTCTATCCATGCTAAAGGGCAAGTCAAGACAGAAGAACTATGAGCTTGTAAACTTTAACCAAGCACCAAAGTGGAAAAAAATAGGGATGCTATCATCATTCAAGTCAGCACAAAGCGTAAGTTAGGAGCTCAGACATATAGTTTGGTCCAATTGTGAAATGGGTGTCCATCCTGCATTGCTACCTGCTTTTCAGCAGTTGGATAGCAGAATAAAACTGAATAAAATGCCAATTGAGAGGACTTTTCATTAGCCAGTTCAATTTTCTTGACGGGGACAAGCCACTGACTAGAGCCCTAGATGGAATGGAGCATCCTCAGAATGCCATGCTGGAAGAGTGGGGTGAGCAGAGGTAAAGAAGCCTAGCCTGCATCCTGTGGGCTATGAGGGTGACAGACAGGGCCTGAGGACAGCCTGTGAATGGGTTCCTCTTCCATTGTGATGACCTAGCAACAATGGCCATAGTAAATGAATACTACCATTCCCAAGTCATAAGAAAACCAACTCTGTCCCGATCAGCTCCAATGACCTTCCCAGCTGTGGAGCCTGATAACTTAACTGGATGGTGCTCACAGGTATGGCTTCTGAATTGACCACATTCTTGAAAATCTCCTCCTACCCAGGCTGTTTCCAGGTTACCCTGCTGCAATTCAATTCATCAATTAAATTTAGTCACTGCTCTCTACTCGCTGGGCCACCATTTCTAATATTATTCATAGATCACAGAATCCCTACAGTGTTGAACAGGCCCTTCAGCCAACAAGTCCACACTGACCCTCAGAGCATCCCACCCAGACCCATCCCCCTATAACCCACCTCATCTACACATCCCTGAATGCTACGGGCAATTTAGCATAGCCAATGGATGAATAGTTAGAGACAACAAGGTGCAGGGCTGGATGAACACAGCAGGCCAAGCAGCATCATAGGAGCAGAAGGGCTGACGTTTCGGGCCTAGACC
>NC_063350.1:42487381-42556515 GCF_021869965.1 Rhincodon typus | reverse complement strand
TCCAGCATCTGCAGTTCCTACTATCTCGGATGAATAGTTAGAACTGCTTTTAGCAATATCTTAACCTTTTTCATTGAATGCAATAATATTTCCAGAAGAACCAAGAATAAATAAATATCATGGGCAGTTGTCATGTGTTCTTTCAATTACATCATGAACAATAATTAATAGACTTGATTCTGAAACAAAATGATGGCATGTATTATTGAGGTAGCCAGATTATAGTGGTTTCTATAAATTATATTAAACTCTGGCATTGACAATTTGCTTAACATGGTCAGTTTCACCAAAAGGTAATGGTCAGTGATGTGTAAACCAACTCTGTAAAATCAGAAAACCTGAACTACCTCAGAACCATCTGATCCTAACTGAATCCCTGACTGTGAGTCTCCAGGCCTCATGAGTGATCCTACAAGTCTTCACAAGTATACTTCTTCTGGCAATATATCCACTATCTTTGCCTTTTGTTGAAGAAGATATTCTCACCAATTTTATGACATCCTCTACCTTGACACAGCTATGTAAATAGCTCAATTTAAAACATCTGTATTATTAACAAAACAGGACATGAATGGCAGGGTACAATATGTAGAAAAAAAAATGTAAACCTAAAATAACAGAATTGTTAAATGGTACCATTCACCCATGTAAAACAGCAGAGTGAAGATGCTTCAGCAAGTTGCCCCTTAAAAAGCTTTCCTGCTGCTCCATTTATTTTCTTTCCATTCTTGACATGTTACACACAAATCTATTTACTTCACTGACAATTTGGCAGCTGATAAAGTAGCTGCTGTTCTCCCACAAAGTAAAATATTTCCAAGGCTATTTTTAAGTATTAGAAAAACCATTTAATGGTTCAAAAAAATTATCCCGTTGTGCATGAAAAGACAGCAATATGGCATTGCACAGATGGGTCTGTCAGGTAACTTGTACTTTAAAGGTCATATCCTCACTGAAGGCTCTTTTGTGTGGGAGAATCTGCTAAAACATTTACTGTGAATATATTTTGTGAAAGAGAATAATCCACTATTGAATCAGATCTGTAAAAGACAGAATATTTGGAAGAATTTAATACAAGAAAAAATTTAAATTGTATTGATGTATCATTTTGGATATCCAGAATATTTGCCTTTATTCTTCATTCATTTTTGTAGTTACACCAGATCAATACAGAAGAAGAATGTAGAGTAAGTTCTTTCTCTCGCTGATGTCCCTTCACAGCACTGCAGCTCAAAAAGACCTTGGGGATCTGAATTACAAAAGTAGGAATCTGACCTGGTTGCTGTTAGCAAATTCTTTCATTAGTTGGTTTTAATCAATTTGAACAGTGTAAGGAAAAAATAAAGTGGACCTCTCTTTTTGTTAGATATAGTTTGGTTAAGAGAATAAATGAACAGAATTGTTACATTTATCAGCATTCTGGGGAGAGATGAAGTTTCAGATTTGTCAGTCCTAACCTCCTCAAAGTATTGCATTCAGCATTTGATTTGTTTATGGAAATCTCTGTCGGTCAGTCTCTTTATCTCACTGGTATATTATGCCCCTCTGTTTCAATGTATCCCACTCTTGATCTGTTCGTCTATCCTCAATATTTCTCTCTCTCTTCAACTGTCAGACTGTCAATGTTTACAACTTTCTGTCAGATCAAAAAAATGTATTGCTCAATCTCATCAGAATCTTTAGATTTACCTGACAGTAAACAATGCAGGGCAACATTTTCATGATCTCCCACATTAACTTCAATTGAAGAATACCAGAAAACCTAAGGAAATCAGATAAACATCCATTTATTGTATGCATTCATGTGAAAGTCAAGTTTCTAAGACTATTTTTTTTGCCAAGATGTAAGGGATTGACTTTGACACAAGTAAGAATTTGGAAGAGTTGAAATCTACAAAGTCTCATCCTTTTGCTTTTATAGAGTTAGCAGGTCAGAGACCGTTCTTAGCAATTCCCACCCCTAAAATGTAGACAATAAGTATTTTTATTATTTTGTTATTCCATTATTGTTTATAAAGAAGTAATAATTTCTATGGGGACAGGCATTAATTTGTGCACATTAAATTAATCAAAAACAAAAGGTATATACAAAAATTTAGATAATTTCACTCAGTTTTTTTCACAGTACTAACAGGAACACTAAGAAGCAAAACATGCACTATGTCAATTGTATTGGGTAACCTGCATTTCTTGAATGATTTAACAACAATTTTCAGTCTTGTTACATCTGAGGCTACCACAATTATTCATAGAGGGGTTCTAACTTTGGATACTTCTGCTGCTCTCCCTTGGTAAATACCTTCTGTCCTCCAATCATCCAGCCATTCCACTTTTCTCATGCTATCCGTGAAGGAATTGTTTGGAAAGACATTCCATGCTTTAACAAGGTTAATTAGACCATCAGAAATTACTGAGATACTATTTAGTGATTTAACTTCAACAACAACATGAACAAGATGTGATCTGAACATGTCCTAGATGAAAAGACTCAGTTCTTTATGTTTTATTCCTGGTCAGACATTCCAAACTTTCCTCAGACCTAATTTCAAGCCACTTTTATCCATCCACCCACCCATTCCTATTGTGAATATGGACAAGTTCTCCTTTTGGAAATTGCTGTTTAATGGTTGTTGACCCCTTGAACATCACCATCAGCTTAAGTCTAATGTACATATAAAACATAATGGCAAATTTACCATTTTTATTGTCCCTTGTCTTCACTTAAACTGTTTTCTCTCCAATGTTGCTCATCACTTAACTGGATGACATGTCAAAATTCATGGGTATCTCACCTATGTTCCCAATACAGGCCAATCCGTATCAATGATTTTGTCAATCTTTGATTATAAACCATTGAATTACAGTAAATCTGCATTCTAATTCTGCTGCGAGATTGTTTGTGCTGTGGTTTTATACCCACATCCATGAGTTTGAGTTCAAGATAGACTGGTGAAAGAAGAGTCATGGTCAAAAACTTTCTTCAGGCTTGGGAATTTTTTTTTAGAGAACAGTTCATTACATATTAAGACTAAATACTACCATACATGATATTCAGAGATGCACCATGCTTGTAACTTAGTATTACATTATTAAAAGGCTATTCCATAAATTCTACTGCCTAGTTCTTGTTGTTCTACTGTACTCACTTCTCTGCACATTATCATCGTTATACTCCAGGCTTCTGCCTAGCTCCCCATGTGTTTCTTCTTTCTTCAACTCTGCCTGCACTGTACTATTTTTGCCCAGTGAGGAGCAGGTCTAATTCATCATTGCAAGGTTGTTAGTCCTTACTAAATAGAAAACACCATGAAATCTTGCCAGTCAGTTGCAGAATAAAGTTGTTTCTCATCTTAAACTTGGTACACAACCTAGATCTAGTTTTGAAATTTGCAATGCCTAATTTTCTTTCTTGTTACAGAGAGAAGATTTGGATAGACACCTGAGAACCTGAGAATCTATTCTGCGGCTTTTCATTGATATGTTTTGTGACTTTATTTCTAAATCCATGCTAGGGTTTGTTCTGATTGTATACTTATTGATAAACATTGCCTAATCTGTTTTGAGATCCTCTTCCAATGTCTAACAATCTTCCCTGATACTTTGAATTCTCCAGCTGATGCACAATTACTTCTGTGCTCTACAATCTCAACTAATTTAAGTTTGAACAACATGTGTATCTTCCACTCCTTCTCAAAATAATATTGCTGAATTAGAAGATGGGTTTGGCAGGAACACAACATGCATCTGTAAAGTTGTAGCTTTAACAGCATGTGTTTCCATACACAGGCACGAGGAGCTGACCAGCTACTATTGATGGTATGGTCATCTATGATTCTATGAATGAGCAGGCTTCCATCAGGGTGAATTTTGTGTTGACTAACCCTAGGACAAACGAAAACTGAAGATTTTTTTTGTGAGATGTCAGGCTTCAAGTTTTACATGGAATCAATCATTACTCAAGTATATTATTTCTCAAGGATTCCTGCTTAAGTTAAAGTAAGAGATCAGGTGAAGGGCCATAGCATTTATTGGTGTACAAATATAAACATAAGTTCTCTTTAA
The DNA here is from genome assembly GCF_021869965.1 of Rhincodon typus. NCBI lineage: Eukaryota > Metazoa > Chordata > Chondrichthyes > Orectolobiformes > Rhincodontidae > Rhincodon > Rhincodon typus. The sequence goes on along the minus strand of NC_063350.1, from coordinate 42,552,453 downwards.
TGTTACATTGGTTTTGGAACCTCAGAGGAAATAAAATGCAACATCATATCCAAGTTCCACATCATTGGAGCAGCCATAACTACTGCACTATATTGCTGAAGTGCTAGTTTTATAAATTACTGCATTGGAACAATAAGCTAGCCATACACTTATTGGATAATCACCTCTTTTTAATTCTTACCTGACAAACAGATCATCACAAGTTCCAAAGACTTTTGGTCAGTGGAAGTCAATTACCCTAATGAAAGTTCTCATCGTAACTCTAATAGTCTTCCTTCTTCTCAGTTTGACCAACAAACTTGATAAGTTTTCTATGGCCATGTCACCTTTCTTTCTACCTGCAGCCTTCTCTCCACCATTTTATATTTTTACCTCATCTGACATTCAGCTGTGAGAACAGCATTAGCTGGGTAATGTCAAACACAAAAAAAAAACACATCCTCTTATGCTTATGCATTTTGAAAAGGCCAATCTATAATCACTTCTACCATTCAGAAAAGAACAGCTGCTCACCTTTTGATCCATGGCTCCTTACTGTTAGATATATTAACTCTTTCAGGAGTGGATTTCATGAAAATTGAGTTTTATTTAACTGCCAAAAATACTTCCTGCAAAATACTATACCATCAAACAAAATTAAACAATTTCCAGGAATTCAACATTTTTGCTGGCAGCAATCTTTGAGCAACATAATTTAATGTGATGATCAATCAGCTTTCAGGGCACTTTTTACTGGATACATTCTGTGAAGGTCCAAACTTCAAATAGACCAACAAGGATGTAATGCCAGATTTAACTAAACCCACAACAAAGAATAAATACACTAACTGTTCTTTCCTTTAATTATCACAGCTTCTGCTCACTTAAGTAATTCTCACAACTTTTCCGTTAAGTACTTGAACCACTTTCTTGCCTCACCAAAATCTTTGATGTCAGCTAACAATTTCCTAACAAACACGTTGCAAGTTATTTGCCCCAATAACTCAATTTCCTAGATGGAGGTACCTGTTCTTCCTCCTCTCCCTCGTTTCTATAGAGTTTTATCTTATTCAAATGATCATTTACCGATTTAAATTTTAGTCCCAATAAGCTGTTTTTCCTCTCTTATAATTATGTATTTTCATTTGGAATTTGTTTTATATTCCAAATTTCAATGCAAGTTTTCTTTTATTTGTACATGAAGTCAGGAGAAAGCTGTACAGTCTCTTCTCTACTCAATGATCAGTTGTATGTTCCTTCCACAAATCAGTGACTCCACTGCACATATTGCGTCCCTTTTTATTCCAGGCAATAAGTTTGTGCTCAAGGATGGGTCATTAAAAATTGTAAAGCCATAATATATTGATTAGACAAGAAGGTTTATCGCTATGCATGCGTAGCTGACCTGACACCTAATTTTATGTTGCCAATTTGTTTTCTCATCTCAAATTACTCAATGCATAAGAGCATTAACGGTGACATGGGACAGAGCAAGATGGGGAGCTTGTTTCTTTTAAAGGCAATGAAATCAGAGGTGGAAATTTTCCGAATCAAAGTTTTCTTGCTGGTACTTGAGTATTGAGGCACGGAATATCCTTTAGGAAAGGAAATCTGCCGTCCTTACTTGGTCTGGTTCATGTGTTAGTATCACTCCTGATACTTTGTGGTATTTGCCACTTCACCAATATGTGGTCCTGGGTAAGGGTTATTTGAGATAGTTGGCTGCCATTGATCTTCCTTTGTTTTTGTTTTGTCTTGAGCCTAAAGGTTAGTAGCAGGTGTTATACCAGTGAAGAGTATCCACAGAAGAGTCACTGTTCTTAGACAAAAGACGATTCATTGCATAATAGGAGGAACTACAAAAACATTTGTTGGGCATAATAAATAAGATATTACAGAGGTGGTATGGAGGCATCTGCTCCTTCCAAAAGCTACCGTCACTCCTTGTCACCACTCTGTGTGTGATATCAGTACAACTGGCAGACCCAATCATTTCTGCACCCTCGCTAATGCCTTCACATCCTTGGAAGCACAAGAACAGGACCAGAAATAGAATCACGATCAAGGTCAGAATCAGCCTGTATTGGAACCAAGCTCAGAGGCAGGACCTGGTTGAGGATGAAAACTAGCTTGTGGGCCAGCACTAGATTCCAGTCCGTTCCTCTGAAGTTTGGATCCCTGGGGGGTTACTGCAGCAGGAATTGTTAAAGCAAAGGCTTATATAGGCTTGTTGGACACGTCAGTTCCTATATATTGTTATGAATGGTTCCCAAGTGACGGACCCTAATTCATTATGATTCAGGAGGAAACACAGCAAAATTGTTATACTCCGGAAATGACTATCCTTCTTTATTCAATTTCCACCCACCACTCCTCCTCCCAACCCAATCCTGCCTCAGCTGGATACATCAAGGTTAACTTAACACAAGGAAACTCTTCCCTTATGGATGACATTCTCAGTTCCAATGTACTGTAATGACCAGCCTCTGAATGATGTTTCCCGATTCATTATAGTTCCAGTAGGGGTACCCCATTCTGTTAGTTTTCGGATGAGGACAAGTGAACTGTCTCCTGTTAGTAATTCAACCACTCGCTCGGTTGGTTGCAACAAAGTTAATTTAAAAAGGATCCCTTTCCCCATGGATACCTTGCTCCCAGACCCAAATCAAATTGTGCTTTAAAAACAACCAATTAACCAGCTTTCTTGAATTAACAAAAAGACTGAGGTCATTAATTACTGCACCCGAGAAGAAATACTAATGCAACTCACATACAGATTATTAACGAGGGGTGTTCAAAAAGATAAAATTTTAAAAGAAGATACGAGGCTCATTCTCTAAAGTGTTCACAAAGAGCTGATATTTTAACATTGCAGACATTGTGGTGGAAGTTACCAGTAGCATTGACACTGGAAGGTGAATAGTCAACGTCAAGATCCATAGTTTTGCTGATGCTTGAGATTTTTTAGCTCTAATGACTATCGACTGTGATTGAATTCCAATGTCCTGGGTGAGAGAGATTCCTTTGTCCTGTTTCCTTTTTAACTGGTTTGCAGAAGTTGGAGTAAGAGACAGTCTTTACCTGCAACATAGGGGTGAATAGAAGATAGTTCTTTGACTGTGACTTTGACTGTTAACAGTCGGACCTAGGCAGGAATAAACAAGAGCACTCAGTCCTGCTAGCCCACTCCAATAGAGTTGAAACTGTTTTGTTTTAAAAAAATACTTGTCCCTATGTATTCTTCAAAGGGAAAAACCACAAAATGTGCCTGCAGTTTTGCATATAATCTGCAAGCAGGCTTGTCACAGTCTTTATCTAGACTGATTTTATCTACAGTGTAGGGGCTGCTTGGGGAGTTTCTTTAACATATTTCTGTCCGCAAGCCCTGGAGGGATTTCTACCACTATCTTCCCAAACTTACCTTATTAACAATGGACCAAGCCCCCATGGCACCTGGTCTTCACTGTCTCTCACTCACGGCAGGCAGATGTACTGTTCATCGTGGGAACCTCCCAGGATTCCTGCTTCTGGGGAGTTTTTAAGGGGGCTTCATTAAAGCCCTTCCTTTCTCGTGGTCAAGTGTTATCTGCAGCTACCCTGCACAACTCATTTTTATTTGCCCTAGATATGTCTGACAGAGGTCAATTGGCACCTCACCCTTCTGCCAGGTACCTATGGGTTCTGCTTGATGGGGAGTGCATACCTTTGATGTCCACGGAGCATGCTGTGAGATGTCTGTAACTAATGGAGATTTCAAGGAACAAGCAGTGAGCCAGAAAACTTCTCTGGCTCTCATGGCAGGAAATTATTGCAGTCTAGTTCTAAGTGTTGGGTGAGAGAATGGAAAATGACATACAATGGAGCAAACTGATGCCATAATGATGAGGTTAATGCATATTAATGTATACTAATACATGCAAGTATGCTTCTTGCCACTCATAAGTGAGAATTTTGTCTTGCTGTTCAACATTTGGTTGGAAAATGGGATTCATTGGGCTTAATGGCAAGAAGCTTCTCCCTGCTGACCTCACACAATTCTCTCAACTTTCTCATCAATGTACACATTGGTCAATGGCTGAGAAAATTCAGCCCAATATGTCCAGAGTTAATTTGTAGCTATGATCCAAGTCAAGAGATTACACAAGAAATATGGCATCAGAACAGATGGACAACATTTATGAGGAATACCCTCAGACCTTGAAAGAACTTGTTAAAAATGTTCTCAAATCACAAAGAATGCAAAGTAATAGTAATAATACCAAACTGTTACCTATGTCTAATCCATGGTTTCATGATAAATATCAACAACAGTTCTCTTTCCTTTTGATGCTGCTTGACTAGAGCACCATGAAATGTACTTAGATGATCTTTTAACTGTTTGATATGGGCATATGCAGCTCTATGACTCGCTTTGTGTTTACATGGAAATATATTTATACATCTATACTTAGATCCTGGTGTGCTGGAAGCATGCACACAAGGGGTAATATTCTGTGGGGGTTTTCTGTCATTTCTGTACTTTGATGGACCAGCCATTAAATCCTCTGTATCTCTGCCCTATCACCCCTCCAAAAGAAACATACATTTCTGTGTGATTTTAATAAATTCTTCACTAGATTTCTAGCTGCTGTCATTTAAGCTCCAACTATTTCAATTCTCTGCTGCTTATATCCTATCTGTTGTTGTTGAGAGCTACTGCCTTATTAGTGCAGCGTAACAAGAATGAATACAATAATGAAATATTGATATGCAGTATGTTGTAATACTGACATCAGTAGCAATAGTGTAGACAAAAGAGTTTGCAGAAACCTTCCAGAGACTGCCACCAGTCACTCATGGGTAAGGGAAAAAACCATTTCAGGTGTGAAACTATGTAATGCTCAACTATTAAGTATGACATGGGACATTTTTAAGTAGTTTAAGAGTCAAATCGTGGGTCACCTTGTCTTGGTACTATTCCGCAACCTTTGATTTAGCTCAGAATCTAGAAACAATGCAGCCAACACTTAAACCAATAAATATCTCTCACCATGTTTGCTGCATGCTGTGTAGAATCTGGTTTCCCCGTATTTTGAAATTTAACGAACATTCTCTGTTGCACCTCTTCTAGGCAAATTTCCAAATTGTAATCATCACTTCAGCATTCAGAACTGCTGAGTTTTACAAAAGAGATCACAGACGTCAGGCCCCCTATTAGTTGCTGTTTTGCTCTTTTATTGGTATTGCTTATATCAATCTATCCAACTATGTTTTCCAATTCATTCTAGGTCTATAAATTGGACTCAGTGATATCAAATTTCTCAACCTATGTATCAGTTACAATTGAAACAGCTAATTTACTCTACATATTCTTGTAATTGATTGCTCAATTTTGGCTGTTCAGGTGAAATCTATTTCTTTTTCCTAACTGGCAGTCATCGTTTTGGTTGTGTCAGCATCATAGACTAACATCTGTATACTACCAACATTACAAAAAAAATTGTGAATGTGGTTTAGAATGTGATAATGTCCATATACTCTGTATGTTGTGATGTTTAATAAGGGATAGATATTGGCCGGGTCGCAAGGAATAATTGCCCTTCTTAACCAGAAAACCACAGGAACATAGAACCCCTACAGTGTGGAAACAGGCCATTCGGCCCAACAGGTCCACACTGACCAAGCCTCTGAAGAGCATCCCATCCAGACCCAACCCCTACCCTATCAATATAACCTTGCACTTCCCATGGCTAACTCACCTAGCATGTACATCTGTGAACACTATGGGCAATTTAGCATAGTCAATTCACCTAACCTGCACATCTTTAGAGTGTGGGAGGAAACCGGAGCACTCCACAGAAACCCAAGCCGGGTGAAATAGTATCATGAAATAGGTGGGATCTTGATTTCACATCTCATCAGAGAGACACCTCTAACAGTGCAGTCCTTTCTCTGTACTACACTGGACTGTCAGCCTTGGTGTTCATTAACTTCAAGCTCTGCAATGGGATTTGAACCTTGGGCCTTGTAGGTTCAGAGACAAGGATGTTGCTAACTGAGCAAGAGGGGACACACTAACTTCCTTGAAAATTGCACTCTGCTTTATTAAGACTGACAAATTCTTCCTAGACACTTTGTGTTTCTCATTTTAACTAAACAGTGCCCATAGATACCAACTATGCCAGTCCTTTCTGTAAAATTTATTCCATCAGGCCTTGAATGGAAACATCAGAAAATCTGCAATTGAGCTGAAAGATCTGAATTAACTACATGAAAGCTGATATCCCATCACCAAGTCACTCTTTATTAATGTGAGTGTGGTAAATGACACTGACCCAGCTAGCTCAGAGCCAGCTCCGAGAGTGAACAGAACCTCTGACACTCTCCTGTTTCCTTCTGTCAGCCAGGGCTCCCTGATTGGATCATATTAACAGCCCCAGTCAGGAAACTCATATTCTATGAGATCCATCTGGCTAGCTTTGTTTCAAAACTAATTGCATCAATTTGATCTTGGGCAAGCTCAAGAGTGCAATGTGCTGATAGGTGATGCCAACTTAGGGTTCAGGTTGTCCTACGTCCTCATTTTAATAGAAATTTATGAGCTATTTAGCTGAAAAGCAAATCTTTCTTTTAAGATTATCTTTCAACTCACTCAACAATACTAGGTTTCCCACCATCCAAACATCAAAGAAACATTTTGTGATCAGTTATTCATTATTATAATGAAAATGAAGTTGACTGTGAAAGCATTAATGAGGTTAATCCTCCTTCAATCCACTAAGCATAAAAGTCACCACATACATCTGCCACTCATTCTGCACTTGAACTGAAAACCCAATGATGTTACATGCACACCAACTGGCATTGATGCTAATTCAGGGGCTGGAATTGAGTTAATTGAGTTGGTTTCTTTTGGTTTCTTCCACTTCCTTTCAGTTATTTGCTGATGAGACACTGTTGTTTGCCCAATGATGCAGTCTTTCATTCACTGGTTGATAATGTGTCCCTTTTGGAGTCCGTGAAGGGGGCTTTTCTCCTTTTCTGCTTTCAAGAGGCAATTTACAGAAAGAGTAGAACGTGCAGAAAAATGGTGGAGTGAGGGCAACTACTTTAAACACCAGTCAGGCCACAAATAGCGCATTGTGAACAGTTTTGGTCCCTTTATCTAAGAAAAGATATATTGGCAATGGAGGCAGTCCAGATAAGGTTCATTAGGCACTAACCAGGAAAAGAGGGACTGTCTTATGGGAAGAGGCTGAGTAGGTTGAGCCTTTACTCATTAGAATATAGAGGAATGAGAGGTGAAATATGTGGGATTCTTCAGAGTCTTGACAGGATACACGGAGAAGGGTGGTTTCCCCCTGTGGGACAGTCTGGGACCAGAGATCATATTCTCAGAATAAGGGGTTGCACATTTAGGACAGAAATGAAAAAGAATTTCTTCTCTCAGGAGGTAGTGAATCTGTGGAATTTTTTAACACAGAAGGCAGTCGAGACTGGGTCCTTAAGTATATCCACGGACGAGAAAGACAGAATTTTAATCAGTAAGAGAATCAAGAGATATAGCAAAAAGGAAAGAAAGTTGAGCTGAGGATTATCTGATCAGCCATGATCTCATTGAATTTTGGAGCAGACTCGATGGACCAAGTAGCCTGCAACTGCTCCAAAGTCTTTTGGCCTTATGATCTACTAGAAGATTTTCTTTTACTTATCTACACTGGAGGGGAAGAGAGAGGGAAGAGAGACCTTTCTGCTCTATTGTCCACACAAGGGTGTAATCACTTGTCAGTTGTGCATGGAATGGAGGCAGATGGGAAGCCAACCAAATGAACGGCTTTGCCCTGGATGATGTCAAGCTTCTAGAGTGTTATGAGAGTTGCATCCTCCAGGCAAGTGGAGAGTATTCCATGACACTCCTGACTTGTGCCTGGTGCTTGGACAGGTAATGGAGAGATAGCAATTGAGTTCGTTGCCATGTAGTTCCTATCTTCTGACCTGCTCTTGTAGCCACAGTATTTATAAAGCTGTGTTTTTTTTTGGACTATGATAACCTCCATGACATTTAGAGTGGGGGATTCAGCAATGGTAATGCCATTGAATGTAAAGGGGAGAAGGTTTGATTATTTCTTGCTGGAGATGATCATTGCCTAAGGCTTGTGTGGTGTGAATGTTGCTTGCTACTTAACAGCCCAAGTCTGGAAGCTGTCCAGGCTTTTCTGCCATGAGCTGCAACAGCATCTAAGAAATTGCTTATGCTGAATCTTGCGCATTTATCAGCAAACATTCCAATTACTTTATTTATGATGGAGGGAAGATCATTGATGAAGCAACTGAAGACAATTGGACCCAAGACACTAACTTGATGAATTCTTATTAGCCTGGAACTCAGATGATTGACTACCAACAGCCACACCCAATTTCCTCTGCACGAGGTATATCTCTAATCAAAAGAGAATTTGCCTCTAATTCTGATTGATTCTTGTTTTGCTAGGTCTCCTTAATGTCATAGTCGGTCAAATTCAACCTTGATGTCAAGGGTAGTCACATTCACCTGGACCAAAACAGTAATGAGGTAGGGAGCAGAGTGGATCTGGTTGAACCCAAAATGAGCATCAGCGAGTGGGTTATTGCTGGGCATGTGCCACTGCACAGAACAGTCAATGATCCCTTCCACCACTTTGCTGCTGATGATGATAATGGCAACTGCAAACACCTAAGAAACTGTGAAAACAATGTGTGAAGTCCAATTTCCCAATGTATAATTTTCAAAAAGGCATGCTTATCAAGTGAGTATTTTGACTGACTGTTTTCAACTGCTAAAAGAATGGAAATATTTGGTTACATCAGGGGATAAGTACTTAAGGGAAATGTTTGTTTTCCATAGTGAGTCTGGACCAAAATGAGAATTGCAGGCAGTCATTAATAAAGGTCAGGATCAGAGAACTGGGACATCTCCCCATTCCATGAACCTAACCTGAGAATAGCCTCCATCTTTTGCATCAAATTCTATAAAGCAATATCACTATAATAACTGAAATAGCATCTTTACATGAGATCTTGAGATTCATACTAACCTAAAATAAAAACTTTCATATATAATTGTTTTCATAACTCAGCAATTCTTTCTATAAATAAAACTTTGTTGAATCATTTGACATTGTAAACTTTACCCACTTGCATTTCCAAATAGTTATGATTGGGAAAGAGTTAAAGAACCAAATTAAACACTGAATTGTACAGTGTCATACAAGGAGCCAATCCAACTTTAAGAACTGATAATATTTATCACACATATAATTACATTATTTTCCGGGCACGCGGCCAGATATTCTTTGCAATTTTTGTTCTTTCAGATTTGTGATGCAAATTTCATGGAATCATCCCCCTGTGAAATAATATTAACACCAAGAACCATCTGTCTACGAGCCGACTTTCAGAATAAGTTTGATGCAGCTGAAGTGTTTTACTTGCTTGATCGATGGAAAAGACAGAAAAGATGCTTTAATGTGTAACAATGCAAGCAAAACAGAGAATATTAAAACTCTAAAGGTAACTGATGGGTAATAAAATTCTACAGAACTTAAATATTTGTAGCGGGTGGATGTGAGTTGTTAATGTGATGGTTATAATTTCAGTGCACAAAACTGCAGGAAGATCTATTTAAGAAATATTTTCCCAATGTTCTTCACCCATAACAAAGATGTGCAAGTTAGTTGGATTGGCCATGTTAAATTGCTCAGAGTGTCCAGGGATGTATAGATTAAGTGGATTAGCCACGGGAAATGCAGGGTTACAGGGTTGGGGTAGGTGGTGGGTTTGGGTGAGATGCTTCTTGGAGAGTCGGTGTGGACTCGATGGGCCAAATAGCCTGCTTCCACACTGTAGGGTTCTATGATTCTATGATTCTATAGTGCTGTAGGTGTTTATTTTTTAATTATAAAAGTTTGTCAAACAGTTTTATTCTGGTTATCGCTGTATAGGAAAATACTAGAATACAACTGCAGGAGATGGGTGAGATAGTAAAGGAATATTTCACGTCAGTATTTACTGTGGAGATAGATGTGGAAGCTAGAGAACTTGGAGAAATAAATGATGATATCTTAAAAAGTGTCCATATTACAGAGGAGGAGCTGCTGGATGTCTTAAAATGTGTAAAAGTGGATAAATCCCCAGGACCTGATCAGGTGTACCCCAGAACTTTGTGGGAAGCTAGGAAAGTGCTGGGCCCCTTGCTAAGAGATTTGTATCACTGATAGCCACGGGTGAGATGCCAGAGGACTGGAGTGTGGCTAATGCGGTGCCATTATTTAAGAAAGACGGTAAGGAAAAACCAGGGAACTATAGCCTGGCAAGCCTGATGCCAGGGGTGGGTAAATTGTTGGAGGAGATTCTGAGGGACAGGATCTGCATGCATTTGGAAAGGCAAAGACAGATTAGGAATAGTCAACGTGGCTTTGTGCATGGAAAATTGTGACCTATTAATTTAGTTGAGTTTTTTGAAGAAGTGACAAAGAAAATTGATGAGGGCAGGACAGTGGACCTTGTCTATATGGAGTTCAGCAAGGCATTTGACAAGGTTCTGCATGATAGACTGGTTAGCAAGGTTAGATCATATGGGATCCAAGGAGAATTAGCCACTTGAATACAAAATTGGCTTGCAGGTTGGAGACAGAGGGTGATGGTGGAGGGTTGTTTTTCAGACTGAATGCCTGTGACCAGCAGTGTGCTGTAAGGAATGATGCTGGGTCCACTGCTTTTTGTCATTAGTATAAATGTTTTGGATGTGAATATAGGAGGAATGGTTAGTTCCTTGAAGGTGGAGTCACAGGTATACGTGGTTGTGAAGAAGGCATCTGGTCAGTGCATTGACTAAAGGAGTTGGGGGGTCATGTTGCAGCTGTACGAGACATTGGTTAGGCCACTTTTGGAATACTGCATTCAATTCTGGCCTCCCTACTATAGGAAGGATGTTGTGAGACATGAAAGGGTGCAGAAAAGATTTACAAGGATGTTGGCGGGGTTAGAGGGTTTGAGCTACAGGGAAAGGCTGAATAGGCTATGGCTATTTCCCCTGGAGAGTTGGAAGTTGAGGGGTGACCTTATAGAGATTTATAAAATCATGAGGTGCATGAACAGGGTGAATAGCCAAGGTCTTTTTTCCCAGGGTAGGGGAGTCCAAAACTAGTGGGCATAGTTTTAAAGTGAGAGGGTAAAGATATAAAAGGGGCCCAAGGGACAACTTTTTCACACAGAGAGTGGTGCGTGTATGGAATGAGCTGCCAGAGGAAGTGGTGGAGGCTGGTACAATTGCAACATTTAAGAGACATCTGGATGGGTATATGAATAGGAAGGGTTTAGAGTGATATGGACCCAATGCTGGCAAATGAAACAAATGACTTTAGGCTATCTGGTCGGCATGGATGAGTTGGACTGAAGGGTTTGTTTCTGTGCTGTACAACTCCATGACTCTATAAACATAAGTTTAATTCCTGTAGAGGAAGCTTTTATCATTCTATGTCACTGACCAGTCTACCATTGGACCTCTAGGTCAATTTTAAGTTGGTTACCACAAATATCTCAAGCTGTTGATGCCAACAGACTGTTTTTCTGATTTAAGATGTATCAAGCAATAAAGATATTTTAAAACCTCCCAATGAATAGAATTCAAGAGGAAAAATCAGTGGATAAGAAATTGAAGCAGATGTAACAGTGAGAGCTGATTACTGGGACCGATAGGACTCAGTCTGGATGATATTTCTGTAGCAGTTTCTATTGAATTTTCCCATCAATGCACTAAACTCCAGTTTCAGATCAGCTTCCAACTGTTTTAGTCACTTTCCTCTTTCTCTGCCTCAATGTCCTCCTTTACACTGCATCCACTCAGAACTTGCAGCCACCACTTAATGAATCAGATGTGAAATCAACCTTCAAAAGTCAATCAGGCTTATTACAGACAGAGATTGACTTTGAATGTTTCCCATCTGGAGACCCTTGGATTAAGACTTTCTTGGCAGCAATGTTTACTTTCCTTAAATTCATGCTCATGCTTAAAATTGCAGAGCCACTGTGAAATAGTCAGTGTTATAATGTGCAAAGATGTTGCTAAGCAATCTGAGATTTTGAAGGGGTGATACTTAGAACTCAAACTGTCACACAAAGGAGGCTATTAAAAGTTAAAATAAGGATTAATTTAATTTTCTAGTTGTAAACTTTCTCCACCCCTCTCCCACAGTGGCAAAAAATCCAAATTGGGAAATGCCAGGATAGTTGAGGGGTTGGAGGCACAGATTGTGAAGAAAAAAAAAGAGAACAGGAGCAGATGACTATTGCCGCCAGAAGTAACAAGACTCCAATTTATTTTACACTAAACTTGCCAGCAGCAGTGTTGTCTCACGACTGCCAAAGCTCACTGTACTTTTAGCAGAATTTCACAGGTCTCTTTTGTTAACAAAACTTGATAGTGGTCACATTCCATAATACAATGTAAATTTTAAATATTCACTGACGAGTCATATTACCATCTGCTTGCTTATCTGCCCTCAGTTATTGATAGCCAGGTTAAGCCACATAGTAGGAAACCATTCCCAACGAATTTCAAACACCAGTTGTCTTGTGTATTTATGTTTAGACATTCTTACCTTTCATTCTGGAAAATGACTCTGTAAACAAATCTTGAGACCCAATGAGAATGCACGCTATTATAGTCAAGTGAACAAAAGAAATGTAAATAAAAAACTAAAATTGCTACACAAGCTTAAATTTGTGAAAGTCAATTTGGATGGGATACAAAACTGTCACCAGTTATATATCCTCTTCGATTGACGTCAGTGAAACCCTAAAGTGCCACAAACTTTGATTGATGGTGTAAATTTGGAACTTTGTGCTTTCAATCTATTCTGACTCTAAACAAAAATGTCTCAGGTTCAGGTTTAATAGTAAGGTCAAACAAAAGTGCCAATAGCGAATGTGATTATCCCGAATGTGATTATGTCCCTGTCTGCCTCAATCTTTCCTCCACTTCTGCCCATTATGTGCCAGACAGATTTAGCTACATGGACTAAATGTTTTACTTCTCTATAATTAAAACATTTTTTGTTGACTAACACAGAAAGACAGGGCTTATTATACATGGCAGTATCGATGATGAACTGATGAACCACTTTGGGAGCAGAATTCTAGAGCCATGTAACTAGGGAAGGGGAGTGAGGTTTAAACTAAATAGTGGGGACATGGGATAAAATTTAGGGAGATGTGGTAAACTGAATAGTAGAACAAGGTAAAACAAAAAAAAAGCAGTAATATTGGAAAAGAGAAACAGCCTGTGACAGGAGAGGAAGAGAATACAAATCTAAGAGTAAAGAAACAGTTATGGTTAGAGGTGACATAATAATAATAAAAAAAAGACTCCCGTATTTGAATGCATGTAACATTCAAGATATAGCAGATGAACTAATAGTGCAATTAGACATAAATAAATATGTTCCTATAGCCACTGTAGAACTGTGGCTGCAGATGCCAATAGATTGACACCTGAATATTGAAGAAGTTATTGCATTTAGAAAGCACAGGAAGTTAGGAAAAAGTTGGACGGGTGGTTCTGTTAATTAATGTTGATAGATCTTCTTCCTCTATTGTGGTACTAAGTTGAGGAAACCTGAACGTAGAAGCTGAGTAGAGATGAGAAACAATAAATGATAAAGCCAAGAAATTTCTTGTGGTAGTTACATACAGGTCCCCTAACAATAACTACTTGGTAAGATGGAGTATAAATGAAGAAACAATGGGAGCTTATCAGAAAGGTACAATGATAGATCTGGGGGATTTCAATTTTTATACAGACTGGAAAGATCAAATGGGCAAAGATAATCAAGTGAGGAGGTCATATAAAGATTTTTGGGTGGTTTCTCAGAACAGAATATTCTGGAGCCAACAGATTTGATATTGTGGTATGAGGAAGGATTAATTAATTACCTCATAACGAAGGCATTCCTAGGTAACAGTGACCATAATCTGATCAAATTTTACACTTTGAGAACAAGAAGATTGTCTCCAAGTCTACTAATTTAGACTTAAATAAGGATAATTTCAGGGAATGTAAAACAGAGCTAGCTAAGGAAATAACAAATTACCTTAAGGAATATGTAAACAGAGATGTAATGGCAGACATTTAAGGAGATTTTTCAGAATATACAGAGTGAATACATTCTATCAAGAAAGAAAAATTTCAAAGGGAGGACCCATCATCTCAGGTTAAATCAAAAAGTTGAAGATAGTATCGAACTTAAGAGGAAAACCTTATAAATAAAGATGGGTACCGGTTCAGAAGTTTAGACAGAATATATTAAACATAATAAAATGACTAATTGACTAGTGACTAATGAGGAGATTTAAGAATACAGTATGAGAGAAAACTAGCTAGAAATATAAAACAACCAGTAGGAGTTTCCACAGAAGTTTAAAAATAAGAGCCAACCATGTTTAATGTTTCTTTTTATGAAATTTATTTTAGATGGGAAAACAACATACTTTTTTTAATTCAGAAAGGGGTAACGATAGCAAGTAATAAATTACAGGCCACCTAGTTTAGCATTTGTCATAAAAAATGTTACTATTATTGTTTAATATGAACTATTATTAAAATGTTATAACAAAGCACTTTGAAATTTAAGCAAACCAACCTGCTTTTGTAAAAGGGAAATCATGTTTAAACAATTTATTGGAGTTCTTAGAGGAAGTGCCATGTGCAGGGATCAACAGATCAGTTTGTCTTGTATCAATAGTAAGGAAAATGCTAGACTCTATTATAAGGGATATAATAAATAGATACTTTGATGCTAATGATCTGATTGAGCATAATCAACAGGAATTTGCGAATGGGAAATTGTGTATGACAAATTTGTTGGGATTTTTGAGGACATTAGTAACAAATTGATAAAGGGATGCTAATGAACATAGTATGCTTGGGTTTTCAGAGGTTTTAATAAGATCTCCCACAGTAGATTGTTAAGCATTGTGGTCAAGTCTCCACAGGCCCAAAATTGGGTATTCTAAATTGACCCGCAGCTGGAAAAATTGGGCCTGACAGAAAATTGGCCAAACTAACAGCAGTGAGCAGCTAACAATTAGTAAGCCCTGTGGAAGCCAAGATCAAAGAGGGCACAAAAACTCAGGAGAACCAGTTGTAACCAGCACAAGAGCTGTGCATTGGAAGAGTATCAATCAGACTTTCTGACATGTTCAATTTACACCTTTCCGCCATGGCAACAATGAAGGGGGTTGACACAAACTATGAACCATGCTCATGACCCCATTGGCCAAAGGCCATAGAACATTCAGGAAGGTTCAGAGCAAGGAGGGATAAAAACACACACCTGGAAACTGAAGGGGGAAGGAGTGTATAAGTGTAGATTTCGTATAGAAGTACAGTTTTCTCACAGATCTGCAGTAGGGGACAAATATATAGGTAAGGGTTAAAAGTAAGAATTAAAAGAACACTTGCTTGCTGCTTCAGAGATTGGCAGCTAGTTGAAAGATAGTTCCCAAGGGAACAAGCCATGTGATTTTCCAGGCGGGAAATAGATCAGTCTGCAGACGTTAGTGGAAGGGGTCAGGGATAGGCATGATGAATAACTGCATGTTTATTTTTGATTAAGGTTTCAATGGACAATAGCCCCCAGTATGATTGTGTAGCAGCTGCATACCACTGATAGTAAACTATATGGTATTGTTAGATTTACTGCGCATGCTGGACGTGGATAGTTGTGTCAGCCTGTTTGTGTAATGGTATAAAATAAGTATTTTCTTACGATGGTATTTGAGGAGAGTTCAAACTCCGAAGTGAATCTTGGAACCCCTCCCCCTGCATATACACCAGTGTTTTGCTTGAATAAAGTTCTTAAGTGCTGTTTTACTTCGCTGCCTCCGAGTCTCTGACTGCAATTACAGGTGTCACCCTTACAAAACTACACCCACAGTGAAGACTTGCAGAAGACACTTGGTGGAAGACGTGAGGCAACTCAAGGAAGCCCAGGAGAAGATCCACTCTGACCTGTGAGACCCACCTTTGTGGAAGAGAGTCAGCCCTACATTGAAGAGGAACGAGATTTCAACGGCCAGCTCAAACACAAGGATCATTATGGATAATATCAGAAGGACCTAGATAGAGAGTCAATGTCGCAGAAATTTAGGAATGATCACATGATGTTTTTAATAAGGAATATTTTGTTAATAACATTGAGTTGAACTGCAAACCGAATTCTGTGCCCCTTTGGCCGCTTCACCAACAAGAACACTTGGGTAAAGTGTTTTTAATACATAAATTGGTCAAAGTGTCCAAAGCATCAACAACAGTAAAAGTAAAGAACATTCATTAAGAGGTAAAGTACTAGCATTGGCTAACAGTCAGGAAACAGAGAGTTGGAATAAATGTATCATTCTCGCATTGACAAGCTGTAACAAATGTGATTCTACACACCCATATTTGAAGAAGGGCCACTGGACTCAAAACATTAACTTTCTTTCTCTCTCCACAGATTCTGCCAGAACAGCTGAGTTTCTCTGTTAATTCCTGTTTTTATAACAGATTTCAAGCATCTGCAGTTTTTTGTTTTATTTTCGTGGAAAAATTTGAGGTTGTCCACTTTCTTAGGAGAAAAAGATATATAGAGCTCTTTTTAAATGGTCAGAGGTTGGAAGGTGTAGATTTACTAATGGACGTTGGTGTCTTTGTCAATATATTACAGTAAACTAACATGCAGGTGCAGCAAGCTATTAGCTATTGAATGTTAACCATTATTGCAAGACTTTCCATAGGTGTGTGGAAGCTTGGTTAGAATTCACCTGGTGTAGTGTGTGTGGTTTTGGTTTCATTACCCCAGGAAGGATATTATTGCCATAGAGAGAATGTAACAAAGTTTCACCAGATTTATACCTGGGATACTGGGACTGTCCGATGAAGAGCTTTTGAATAAATTTGGAATGTCTTCCCGAGAGGTTTAAAGAATGAGAAATGATCTCATTGAAACCTACAGGGTAGATACAAACAAGATATTTCTCTTGTTGGAGAATCTAGAACTAGGGGTGACAGTTGAAAAATAAGGGGCTGTCTTTTAGCACCAATTGGAGGTGAAATCATTTTACTCATGGGCTTGTGAATCTTTGCAATTCTCTACCACAGAGGACTGTTGGAACTCGGTCTTTTGAGTATGTTTGAAGTAGATATTGAGAGGTTTCTAATTGCCAGTGGCATACAGGTTAAATGAGATAGTGCGGGTTAAAGGTGTTGTAGTGTTCAATCAGATATGATTACATTAAATGGTGGAGCAAGCTCGATGGGCCTGAATGACCTACTCCTTTTCCTACGTAACAAAGCTCCTACTGCAAGGGAATTGAATGCAAAAGTAGGAAGGCTGTCTTCAGTTATGCAGGTCTTGGTGAAGCCACATCTACAGTGTGTATAGTTTTTGTCTTCTTAATTAAGCAAAGATATTAATGCATTGGAAGCAGTTCAGAAAATGGTTTATCATATTAACACCTGAAATGAATGAGTGCCCTTATGAGGAAAGTTTGGATCGGGTAGGCTACTACAGTTTAGGACAGGAAGAGACTATATTATTGAAGCATATAACATTCTGAGGGATCATGACTGGATGCACTTAGAAAGGATGTTTCTTCTTATTACAGAACCTAAATCTGGGTATCACTATTTCAAACTAAGGCATCACCCAGATAACACAGAGATAACCAGACTTTTTTTCCTCGTAGACGGTTGTGAACTCTTTGGAACTCTTCTTCCAAAGGCGGTGGATGCAGAATCTTTGAGTCTTTTTAAGACAAATGTGGAGAGATGCTGATAAGCAAGGGAGTGAAAAGTTATAGAAGGCTTGAAGAGTTGATTGGTCTACTGCTGCTCCTAGTTTGTGTGTACAAAGGTGTACTTTATGTAGAAAATGGGATTCAAGTTGATACCAAGCATGAGCTACAATAAAGTCAACTTACATTTCCTTTGTGTCTTTAATGTGGAAAAACGTCCCTTCATCAGCCAGCCAAACATGGTCCTTCTGATTTATGAAATAAACTGTCCTGATTGACACAACTTACTTGCTCTATATGTGGCTTTTATGCTTTGGTTATTGACATTAATAAGATCATTAACATGAAAAGTTGTTTAGCGATTTAACTGATCATGTGTTATATTCTCCAAAATGATAATATGATGCAAATAATATGATGCGTTAGAAGGTATTATCTGTGGCACATTCTATTGTGTATTTTGTATGGAATGATTCATTTATTTGTCTTCTAAGTTTTCATTTGATTAAAGTATTTCAAAAACAGCAATGTTTCTTTTGGTTAAGAAGTCAGCTCACGGCACGTTTTTGCATTGAGTGTGAGTCCAGTTGAGAATGTCATGAGAAAATATACATTCTAACCTGCACTTTTACATTGTTACTCAATACAATATTAGATCAGAGTCCAGCATTGCAGTCACAGTAGGGTACTAGCGAATATGAATGTAGAAATCAAGAAACAGTGCAAATAAGAAGCTTCCATTACCATAGGAACACCTAGGGTGGCTATGTTCCAAATGTATCAATCCTGGCTAAATACCACCTAGTTATTTAATTCAGGGAGGTACAGGTATAGAAAGGATTTGGAGCCTAGACTAATCCTTAATCGGAAAGTACTACTTTCTTCCTGTTGAGAATGTTCCTGTTGAGACTGCAACAGTTCAAGGAAATGGTTTGTCAACACATTCTCAAAGTAAGCTAGGGATAGGCAAAATATTTGGCTTTGCCTGCACTGCCTACATCCCATGAGTAAACAAAAACATATGGTGACATCCATGAATGGGGCTTCCCTTTTCTGTTAATCACCAGAGAATTAACTTAATAGGCCTACTTGAGTCTGATTAAAAATATGCTCTCTCTATAATATATAGAGCATAATGATATCAGCACATCCCTTTGTTTCAATTAGAGGTTTCTAATTAACCATTTGTGTCATTAATGTCAGACATCAAATGCAACAGATCAGATCTGCATTTCATATACTAGCTGAACCTGTAGTAACCACCAGGAAAAGTAGATCTCAGAAACTGCCAGAACAATGAAGGCTGAGTCATTTAAAATTACATGTATAGCTGATGGTTGGAAGATTGCATTAACTAATGACACTTTCTTCCTAAATAGTTGCTTAATTTTGTTAAAGATGAGGTATATTGCACAATAATGCAAAGCCAAAATATCGGCATTGTGATTTGAAAATATTTAAGTTATACAATTATATTGTAACGCTTGCAGACAATGTAATGAGAAAATTTTGGGCATTTAGGCAATTGCTGGAAAGCTAACATTTATTACTTATCTGCATTTGTCCTGAAAAGGTAACATGGACATTCTTGTGATACATTGCAAGTAGAATCCTGCTTGGCCATTTCTGGAGGAAATTAAAGGTTAATAGAATTGGTGCAAGACTGGAGTCACGCACAACTGGATCTGGCAAGACTGGCAGGCAATCTGAAAGGAATTGTTGAATGACAACAATTAGACAACTGAAATGCCAAGCTTACTTTTATTTGTTTGTTACTGTCAAACTTATAAAATTCAATTCAAATTTTTAATATCCATGAGTTGCATCCAATATTAGCCCTTGAGCCATATTTCAATGAAACATTGAGCTGCAGGTCATTGGTGAAACAGAAATCAAAACCTGTTCTAAGGAAGTGTCACCAGACCTGAAATGTAAACTCCGATCTTTTCTTCACAGATGTTGCCAGACTGCTGAGCTTTTCCAGCAACTTCTGTTTTTGTTCCTGTTCATTGCTGTCTTTGACTGGAAAAAGGAGAGAGGTAATCAAATTGACCAGGGGAGCATTGATGGAGCAGATAGGATGGAGGAGAAATGTCACTTTGGGCAGGGAAAACCAATGTGAAATGACGAGGAGAATTTCAAATCCCTCAAGACTCAACATTCAAGCATACATATTTGATTTTTTTTGTTTTATCAGTTGCAGTCTTCAATGTTATCTTTAAGGTTGACCACCTTTTACAGTGTATGTAGACCCGATTTTACTATTTGAATCTGGCAAAGGCTATCCACCACAGGCCAACACGAGGAGTCTCAAAGAACCATATCCAAAGGGACTAAGTCTGATTCAGGTGTGGATAATGCAAGACTGTTCAGGCATTGACCTTTCCAGAGAGGTGAAAAGTTAATATCATGCTGTTATTTACCTCAAAAATACTTCAACAGATGGCAGGGAGCAAGTCGCACAGCCTTTCTGATAGACAACAGCATGCAAAGGAAACAAATTAAAATTATGAAAAACAACAATAAAGTTCATGAAATACTTATCTAATTATTTTGGAGATTAGACTAAGGACATAGCCATGGGTTAACCTTTTTATTCCCTTCCCCCCCATTTGAGTTGTACATTTAGAAGTTTGATAATTGTCTTTGCCCTGTATCCCCAACTTTGATTATAGACTTGAATCTTGAAACTGTAAACTGAATCAACATGAAAGTGACAAGCATGGATCTGAGTTCATTGAATGAGTGGGCAAAGGTCTGGCAGATGGAATAAAATGTAAATAAATGTGAAGTCATACATTTTGGTAGGAATAATAGTAAAAAGGATTATTACTTGAATGGTAAAAAGTTGCAGCATGCTGCTATGCAGAGGGACCTGGGTGTCCTTGTGCATGAATCACAGAAGGTAGGTTTGTAGGTACAATAAGTAATTAGGAAGGCAAATGGATTTTTGTCCTTCATTGCTAAAGGGATTGAAATTAAAAGCAAACAGATTATGTTGCAGCTGTACAAGGTGCTGGTGAGGCCACACCTGGAGTACTGTGTGCAGTTTTGGTCTCCTTACTTGAGAAAGGATGTATTCGCACTGGAGGGGGTGCAAAGGAGGTTTACTAGGTTGATTCCGGAGTTGAGGGGGTTGGCTTATGAGGAGAGACTGAGTAGATTGGGATTATATTCATTGGAATTCAGAAGATTCAGGGGGGATCTTATAGAAACATATAAAATTAGGAAGGGAATAGATAAGATAGAAGTAGAGAGGATGTTTCCACTGGCAGGTGAAGCTAGGACAAGAGGGCATAGCCTCAAGATTAGAGGGAGCAGATTTAGG
The DNA here is from genome assembly GCF_021869965.1 of Rhincodon typus. Classification (NCBI taxonomy): domain Eukaryota; kingdom Metazoa; phylum Chordata; class Chondrichthyes; order Orectolobiformes; family Rhincodontidae; genus Rhincodon; species Rhincodon typus. The sequence goes on along the minus strand of NC_063350.1, from coordinate 42,531,356 downwards.
ACTGGATTGAGAAGGAACTTCTTCACCCAGAGGATTGTTAATCTATGGAATTCCTTGCCAGTGAAGTAGTTGACGCTACTTCAGTAAACGTTTTTAAAGATAAGGTAGATATTTTTTTGGACAATAAAGGAATAAAGGGATACGGTGAGAACGCGGGTAAGTGGATCTGAGTCCACAGAAAGATCAGCCATGATCTTATTGAATGGCGGAGCAGGCTCGAAGGGCCAGACGGCCTACTCCTGCTCCTAGCTCTTATGTTCTTATGATTTATCACCTGCTTCACTTCACCAAGAAATGTCACTGAACAAATTAAACTAATATTTGTTGTTTGTAAGTAAAGAAACAAAATTATGACAATAGTTATTGATTACAGAGCTATACCATGATGTCTTTTATACCATTTATGGCTGGTTGAGATTGATTAATATCACACAGTAACACTGGTATTCAGCCTGGAATAACGCAGAACATTACTCAACAGTATAACTAATTTCAGGTATTAAGGGCTTATTCCAGTGTTGAATGGGAAAAAAGCAATAGAGCAAACTCCCATATATTGATTTTAAAAGAGTTCTCCTCAGTCATATCTATCTATTTATGACTATATTAATAGTTTTGACACAACAGCAAATTGGTGCAATTTTGAAAGATTAGAAGCATTTTTAAGTATGATGATAACAAAATGGTTATCATGATTGTACTGGTGGCTTAAAGCACTGGATGCAGGAAATGATAGTCAACTTTAACCTGATTTCAAAATCGAGCACTTATAGAGTCATACAGTTGTACAGCACACAAAGAGACCCTTTGGTCTAACTTGTCCATGCTGAGCAGACATCACAAATTAATCTAGTCCTACCTGCCAGCATTTGGCCCATATTCCTCCAAACACTTCTTACTTATATACCCATCCAGATGCCTTTTAAATATTGCAATTGTACCAGCCTCCACCAGGTCCTCTGGCAGTTCATTCTGCATACGTACCATGATCTGCATGGAAAAATTGACCCTTAGGTCCCTTTTAAATCTTTCCCCTCTCACCTTTAAACTATGCCCTCTAGTTTTGGACTTTGCTACCCTGGGAAAAAGACCTTGACTATTCACTCTATCCATGACCCTCATAATTTTATAACTTCTATAAGGTAACCCCTCAGCCTCTAAAGCTCTAGGGAAAATAGCCTCAGCCTATTCATCCTCTCCCTCAAACCCTCCAACCCTAGCAACATCCTTGTAAATCTTTCCTGAACCCTTTTAAGTTTCACAACATCCTTCCTATATCAGGAAGTGAATGCAATATTCCAAAAGTGGTCTAACCAATGTCCTGTACAGCTGCAACTTCTCATTACTGGCTTCCTCTTCCAAAGAAGGATCACCTCAATGGCCAATTGTTACTTAAATATGAAGTAAAAATGTTTAATGTGCTCAGAATTTTCAAAATTTGTTTAATGACTAATTTATTTAATGAATTATTAAAGGAATGAGTTGAATATGTTGAATTAACATCTGAGGACTTTTCTGGATTAAACTCCATCTGCCATTTTCTGCCCTTGCCTCTAACTTAACTATATCCTGCTGGAAGACTAGCCCCACACATAGCAACAGATGGTACTGCGAGCCACTTATCTGCCTGTAAAGCAATTTAGGAAGTCTTTAGATTTTGAAAGGCGCATGATGGATGCATGTTCTTTATATTGATTTTTAGATTTCCATAATAAAACCCTGGAGCAGTTTTGTAGATGGCCTGGTCAGTGCTTGATTCAAAATACCATTGACTGAATCTTAAGTATGTCTTGCTCAGTTTTGTTGAGCCTTCTGAAAGGTTTTTCAGCATGAGGCCTAGCAACATTTTTCACCATATCTTACCAAATGCACCTTACTTACTACCTACCCCATACCTATGGAGCCCTCCTGCCTGATCTCAGCTTCCTCTTGCCACACATTCCAGAGGAACTCACCACTCATGTGATATCTATTGAAAGACTGTTATTGCTACTACCTGCAACATCTTTAAAAAGCCACAGTGCACCCAGACAAGCACTGACATCTTGAAGCTGCCCTGCTCAATGACAGACTTTCATTCAGAAGATAAAATAGTTCAGCAGTTAGTCGGGAAGACAAATGGAATGTTGGACTTCACTTCAAAGGGAGTAGAGTGTTAAAATAGTGAAGTCTTACCAAAGCTATAAAAGGCACTAGTTAGACTACACCTACAATCTTGTGAAAAGTTTTAGTCCTTTTAGTTTAGGAAAAGAAAATATAATGGCATGGAGGCAGTCTAGAGAAGGTACACTAGATTGATCCCAGGAATAGAGCGATTTTCTTATGAGGAGACATTGAGTAAGTTGAGCTCTTAGTAGAATTGAGTAGAACAGCCTTGTTATACACAGTGCTTAGAGGGCTTGACCCTATATGTACTGAGAGGTTGTTTCCCCTTGTAGGGTCAAAGACTAGAAAGAAAGTATCAGAATAATGGGTCATACGTTTAATTTAGAGATGAGGAAGACTTTATTCACTCCGAGACTACTGATACTGTAGAAATTTTAACAACAGAGGGTAGTTGATATTGTGTCATTGAGTACATTTAAAGCTGAGGTAGGCAGTGTTTTAATTATTAATGGTATCAAGCGTTATGGGGAAAGTGGAGCTGAGGGTTATAAGATCAGCCATGATCTCACTGAATGGTAAAGTATACTTGATGGGTAGATTGGCCTACTTCTGCTCCTATATCTTATAGGCTTATGGTAATCATGGTAAAAAATACTCAAAAAGTGAAATGCCTGCAAACTTGAGTCAGATATAAGAACCCCAGAATCTTCAAAAAAAGAGGAAATTTGTGTGTCTATAGTTAGTAGTTCAGAATTATCAATTTAGGAACTATGCTAGTAGTTTTATGACCACCTATTCTTCTGTAAAACTGGAAGGCCTATGCAAAGGGACAAAGCCCATAACATAGGATACTGAGAAGATATAAAATATGAGTAAAAATCATTGTTAATTTAGGTTATTCTTGATATTCTTCTTGCTTCCAATTAATTTTATCCCCTTTTCTCCACTGAAAGTGTTGCCTCAGGTGGGACTTTTGCAAAAAAAACCCAGTATTTCACCCTCTGGCATCTTAACCAACAAAACTGTTATTTCTTAACAAGGATTGCTTGGAAACCTCATTGAAACCAGACATGAGTTGGAGTGGATGGCAGTGGTGTTCAGTGAGCATTGCAACCAGATTTGGTGTAATGACCTCACCCAAAATACATTCCTGCATATGTCCAGCAGAGATCATTGTAAATCAATCAGGTACGTATTTCTCAGCAAAGTTTTTGATCCGATGTAAAAGAAGATCAATTTCAATGCCCTTACTGATTAATTAACTCAGGATAGATCAAACTGAGACCATTCTTGGTCTCTGTAGCTTAGTGGCTCACAGCATAAGTTTACCAAGCTATGGGATGCTAAATTTAAATTCTGGATGCCTGTAGACTACGGGTTTGTATCACCCCAAGAAAAAGACAGCAACACATCAATGAACTCCTTTCATATTTTGAAAATTGGCAAAGCTAAACAATTTGGGAAAATAATTGTGCTACTTGCGCGAGAACATGCTGTTAAGCTTTTCATTAATTTTAGCCAGGTCAATAAAGTATTGTTTCAGTTCCTCTAAGAATCAAATCTTCTTGGCAAAACTTCTGCACTCAACACTGACCTCAATCTTTGCTTCTGCACGTACTGTCTGTCAGGTGTCAAAGTGCAAAATGAAAAGGAGTTGTAGTATTAATTAAGTCACAGTCAAGAGCTCAACTGAACATCTTACTGTGTCTTCAACATTATTAGCAGACTGGCAAGTTAATTACAACATGAGAACTATTCCCTCGCATTCATTTTTGTGATTTTGTATTCCTGCAGAAGTTATGAAATAGTTAATATCAGCTGAACAATTTTGTTTCCAAAATATTGAAGCTGCATTTGCAATAATTTAATAAAACGCTAGAAGCCAACTTTATTCTTTTACATCTAATTTAACCAGTGATAAATTGATGATCATTACCACAGCATAGTAACAAACATGAACTCTTATTTCTCCTTCAAAGGATTCAGTAGGTGTAACAAGAATAAAACATTGAAGCTGATTACAAAAACAGTGAAATTCTTCAGAGAGATTGAGAAAACAATGCCCACTGTCTTACAATGCCCACTGAATTAGCAATTCTGGGAATATTTATTAGTTCACGGTTCTTTGGCGAGATGCACCGAGCTAATGGGTAGGATTATATCTGCAATGGGAGGCAGGGTATAGGAGCGTGGAGAGCTGAAATCCTGAAAAGTAAGCAATAAATCCAACCACTTGTGGCTTTAACCTGGGTGGTTTTCTGGTAACTATGAACTCTATAGAGCTGACAGGTAAGTAATCACAATATTCATAGAGGCACTTAGATTATCATTTAACCCATGAACGGGTTTCTTCAGCTGTGTGGAACTCGCCAGAATCCACTCGGCACATGCACAATGGGAAATCTCTCTTCAGTGAAAGTGACAAACTGGGGAAGCTTAAGGAGTGCAACTGCCCGGGTGAGAGGCTGCTGCTCACTGCACTTCTACCGAGAGTGTGTTTTCACTGCTTGACATGTGACTTCTCAATTGGAAGATTCTTGCAATTCACTGCAATCCTCTGCTGTCAGCTAACACCATGATGAGGAACAATAGCAGCTACACCAACAAAATTAACAATAACGGCAGCAGCTGCTGCTCCTCAGCCACGTACAAATCTACAGGACAAAAGGAATGAATACTAAGATGCAACTCAAAGGAAGTGTAACCCCTTTCACAGGCTTTCCAGGCAGTAGATCAGCTTTCAATAGTTTGAGTGCCAATCTGCAGGACGCTCAGGTACTCATGGCTGATCTGAGCTACACCTGCAGCCACCAGGAACAAGAGTTTCTTTCCACAGAAGCAGATAACCCTGCACTGCCACTGAAGCAGCACCCGTTGCCTCTAGTAAACCTGGTTCTCAACCTCTGTCATGAGTTTGGGGTTACCTTCTCCTGCAAGGAAAGAAAGAGAAAGTTATGAGAGTGAGAACTGGATTGTGCAGAGAACACAGAAGAAAAATCAGTGGAAAGTGACTATGAGGCAATGTGCAGTATAGCAGTATGAGGAGGATGAGGGAGTACTTTAGTTGTTCAAAGGAGGATGTGAAGTGCCTGGAGAAAGAGACATAAGTGGAGCTGCAGAGTGTGCAGAAGAACATGGGAAGGTCAGAGTGTACAGTCTGTCACCTAAGCATAATAACCCACTCACTTTTTCTGGTCTCATGTAGGCAATGAGCCTCATGGGGACACGACGAACAGGTTCAAAAGATACACTCAGTTTCTTGTGTGTCAGAGTTAGGACCCTATTCTTTCTGATATACATGACTGACATAGACATTGGTGAATAGGGCATAATTCCAAAATTTGCAAATGATACAAACTTTGGAAATAGTGTGAACTGTGAAAAGGATAGTGTCAAACTTCAAAAGGACATAGAAAGATTGATGGATTGAATGGGAAAGTAGCAGATAAAGTTTAATGCTATTAAGTGAAGAGTGAATTATTGTCATAGAATCCCTATAGTGTGGAAGCAGGCTATGTGGCCTATCAAGTCCACACCAAACCCTCAAAGAGCACCCCACCAGACTCAGCCAGCCCCATCCCTGTAACCCTTTCACATTCACCATGCTGCACATTACAGGACAAGTTAGCATGGCCAATCCACCTCACCTGCATGTCTTTGGACTATGGGAAGAAAGTGGAGGAAACCCACGCAGACATAGTGAGAATGTGCAAACTCAACACAGACAGTCACCCAAGGGCGGAGTTGAACCTGGGTCCCTGGCACTGTGAGGCAACAGTGCTAACCACTGAACCACAGTTTAATAGGAAGTGAGTGAAGAGTCAATATATATAAAAAAAGACACTATTCTAAAGGGGGAGCAAAAGCAGAGATATATGGATGTATATTTGCAGAAATTTGAAGGTGACAAGACAATTTGAGAGCATGGTTAATGACTCAGACAGCATAGAATAAAGGGTAACTAAACATTTCCTCTAGGAGTAGCTACTAAGCATACATATAAGCATAGTGATGTGAAGTCACACATAACTGGTGAATGAGTTTGAAGGGTTCCAAAAGATATCAAATTTTACCATCCCTTGTATGTAGTTATTTTTAAATAAGCATATTAATATTGATTGTCAGGAATGTGATCTTACTACATACAGAATTCTAGGCTTCACTAATAGCTGCAAGAGCAGGCACGTTACATTAAACCTGCATAGAATACAGCATTGGCATCAGCTGCACTGCTGAGACCTGTTCAGAGCGACACAGTTTGGAAAGATGGGAAAGTATTAGAGAGAGCCTGCAGAAAAGGTTCATGTAAAAGGATCTGGGGATGAGGAGCTTCTTTGACATAGATTGTGGGGACTGTTTTCCTTGCAGAAGATGAGTGGGAAGGAGAGCTAAATGAGAAATTCAAAATCATGAGAATTTGGACAGAGTAGGTCAAGAAAAGGATTGAGAACAGGAAGTTTCAGATTAAGGTAATTGGCAAAAGAGATAATGGAGACAGAATGAAAAACCTTTTCATACAATAAGTAATCAGAATTTGAAATATATGCCTGAGATCATCATGGACTCAGATTCAAGCAAGGCAGTTAAGGCAGAATTGTACTATTAAAGAATCATTTGTAGAGCCGCAGTAGAAGATTTAGGAGTGGCACTTTGTAAATGACTCCTTCGGAAAGCTAGCACAAACACAACAGGGCAAAAGGCCTCTTTCTGCGCTGTAACTATTCTCTGATTCTCTCCAGTACTTGATCTTGCAAAAGGAATCAGAAGTGTTAAATATAGTCAGCATGAGTGCAGCTGGTCTAACCTGTGATGGCTAATTAAAAATGTCTTCACAAACAGTGTGAATTTGAGAAGAATATAAAGATCTGAAATCTAACAGCAGGTAGTTAGTTTCCATTGCCAACTAGACAAAAATTAAGTTGAATCAGCTGATTCGTTGAAAATGATGACTTTGTACTCTTACAATTTCAGTAAAAGCAGCAATAAAAGATGAAAAATTTGGAAGACTTGACACCCAATTTGTCCCTCACAAAGTGCAACTTTTGCCAATGAAATCTCACTTCAAAAAATTATTTCAATTATGAATTTAAAAAGGTAACAATAACTTATTAGAAATAACAACCACAGAATTGAAATTGAGATGTCAAAGAATTGTCAAAGGATACAAAAGAAGATGTAACATTTTGTTTTTCAGACCAAATAAGAGTTAGTTTCTGTTGTCCTGAGTCCTACCAACTCAATTTTGCAGTAATAGAGCTCTCATTTCTGGAATCAAACAAGTTGCATTAGGTTATCTCATGATCAGGTCAACGTTTGTTTAACTTTGTTCAGTATTAAGATGAACCTTCAATGACCCTAACCAGAGACATTAATCTAATATTTTGGCCACTTAGTTGCTATAGTCAAGGGATCAGAACCAGAATCAGAGAAAAAGAAATGAAGGTAGTAACCTCACAAAGGGGTACTTGATAGTCAAGGTGACCCTTTGGCATTACCTATCCACTACAGAGGGGCTGTAATCTCCAGGAACGCGTCTAACCTGGAATAAACTTGATTTAATTTCTGACTGGGGTTCTGGGATCTCTCTCTCTCTCTCTTTCTCTCTCACACACATACAAACTATAAAGAATATTACACATGCTGGTTCTCACTGTTGTAAGCAACCATGCAGTTGAATGCATTGAGTTCAATTAAATCCTCAAAGAATGAAGCAGTCCATGCCTGCATGCAGAAGACCTTCATTATGTCATTTCTATTCGAGCATACCTGCCCTCCTTACTTATTTACTCTCACCAAACCACTACTGGATTTCCTTAATCCTTATTTCCTACTTATCTAGCTATAAAATTAGTTAGATCAAGTGTTGGAAAACATTCAATGACCTCACTCAACAGTCAAGGTCAGGCGTGCATCTTCAAATACCATATCTTACTGACTTTACCATGAGCCTCAGCCACACTTCAATTCACCACACTACTGAATGTTTCTTTCAGTATTACGAGTGGGCCAGCAGGAATGTACTGGTAAAAAAGCCCACTACTTCATGCATTGCACCATTATTATATATGTTTTGATTCAATTATCAACATGGCCAATTATTTCTGTTTGGATCTTCTATACAGAGTAAAAAAAAATATTTCCAACAGGCTTCCTTAATGAATTTAAGAATAATTTGTTTATCATAAAGCATAATTCATTTTCAAAAACAAAAACAAGTGATAAAGTTGATAACATCTAAGATGCAATCTGGAATTAGAACAATATCCCCTTTTGAACCCAACTCAAAACAACTCACGCTATATAGGAGATAAAGAAACTGCAAAATAAAAACACCCTTATTGCCCAATTGTTTGAATAATAAAAAGTCAAATTTGGTGAATTTTTCACAATACATCAGGTTTCTTGTTGATGAAAGCAAACTGCTGAGACCATAAACTGATGGAAAATCTTCATAGCAATTTTTGGCTCAGATGGGATTCGGCCTGGTTTCAAGTCCTTGCAAAGTGATCACACTTCAGCTTCTCAGTGTTTACAAGATAGTCAACATGTGGAGATGTGTAATATTTATCAGTTTCTCCAACATTTCAACAAAAATAGGGACAGATTTACTTTTATTATAAGTTATTGAGGTATTTTTTAAAAAATTCTGATTCCTTACATATTTTAATCTGAACCAAGGATGCAAGTGTTGCTGGTCTTGCATTACTTATGGCTGAATACATGGGCTTATGTTCTGCATGGGATTGAGCAGGTACCTGGTCTCCACCAGTACTCAGAGACCATGGGCATTTCTTCCTCCGCTAATTTCAGGCAGTTGTCACTGATGCTATCACCAAACTATTTCCCTGAGTCTAATCCAGGTGGAATAAAATGAAATAAACGAAAATGAATCAGTTGAATTCACTACCCTAGAGAGTAGTGGATACTGGGACATTGAGTAAATTTAAAGAGTAGGCAGACTCAGATTTTTAATTTATTTTTAATTTTTAATTATGAGACACACCCTTGAGTCCAATAGCACTGAGCTGTTCTGCTATCTGTGCCTGGGCTGGATGGGTACGAATCAATGGTCTCTCGATTATATTCATTGGGAAGAGATTATTCCATTTTGTGTGGCCACATACAGCAATGTACGCAGGACACCTTCGATGAAGCAAGGAGCCGACAGAGGTTTCTTCTGGCATCTCTTCATTGTGAGAGTGATCACCTCAGGCTGAGGGGCAGTTCCTGGCTTCCAACATCTGAATTGGTGCCCAACTGGTCTTTAATTATAAAGAGATAACACGGTGTGGAGCTGGAGGAGCACAGCAGGCCAGGTTTCATCAGAGGAGCAGGGTAGTTGACATTTCGGGTCAACCCGAAACATTAGCTTTCCTGCCCCTCTGATGCTGCCTGGCCTGCTGTGCTCCTCCAGCTCCACATTGTGTTATCTTTGACTCCAGCATCGGCAGTTCTTACTATATCTGGTCTTTACTTATACTAGCAGAGCCATTGAACATGGAAGGTCCAGCTTCCTTGCCACTCAATTTGATGAGCTACTCACACAATATTCACTTGCATAGATAACGAATTGTAAAGTCCATGACCAGACAACATAAATTACCCTGGACCATGGTGGATGGTCCGATATCTCTGCAGCATATATCAACTTTAAATAGGAAAGTTCCATCCTGGGTGTTCTTGAATTGTCCTTTTTGTCTTTTCTTATATCATTGATTTTCTTCCGCCCATAGGTTTATATAATGGGACATGTGTTTAAGGGGAAGTTAGACACATATTTGAAGAGAAGGTGGGAAGATGCTCAAATACACCATAAATAATGACAAAGATTGGTTAGGTTGTTGGTCTATTTTGTATTGTACATAATCCGATGAAACTCTAAAGTAATAGAAGCATGAACACTTTTTAATTATTTCAATACTGACAATGATTTAATCATTATGTTCAATTTCTCACTGTGAATAAAGTGTGTGCAAAAATAAAGTGATTCTGGAACTTGTGCATTATTCAAAGTGATTCTTGGTGCATTGTGAAGTAAATGGCAGTATAATTTAAAGGTTGAATTGGAAATCCATCTCCCAAACAATGAAAATGATTAATTATTGAAAGAAAGAAACCAAAACACAGAAGTAAACCGCTTATCACATTATTCTCATACAGATGCTGGCTTGTCGTCACAGCTATCTACTCATTTACTGGCTATTTCAATCTTCCTAATTCCATTTTTTAAGTGTTTATTGAACCCACCTCTAATTTTATAGAATTAACCACATGTCTTAATGTGGTCACTATTTCAATAACCCATTGTGCAAGCAGATTTCTACAACATTTCTCTTTATGTTTTAACTGTATCCACTTCTGTAAGTTATTTCTTAACCCATTGCAATAACCTTAACTATCCTGCCAGATCTTTTCAAAATTTTAAGTACTTTTTATCAGCTGTAAATTGACAGTAAAATTTAGGCTTCAGAATGGCAATCTAACCTTAAGCTTTTAGTTTTTGGTGCGCACAGCTTTATTTCTCCAATACCACAGACATAGATTCTCATGGCTGATTATATCCTCATGCATCTATTTGAATTACTCCTTCACCCTTTCTGGAACAGGAGATACTGTACAAATCTACAGAGGTTGGTTACCTCATTTGGCTTGATAGTCGCTTTGCAATGCAGAGTAAAGCCAAAAGTGTGGGTTTAATTCCTACACCGGCTGATGTTACTGTGAAGGGCCCTCCTTCTCAACCTCTCCCTTGGCCTGAGGCATGGTGACCCTTGGGTTAAACTATCACCAATCATCTCTGTAATGGAAAAGCTGTCCATTTTCCAGTCGGACTATAGTAACTTTATCTTTACCAAACTGCACACAGCTTGCCTAACCAGTATCTCTTTCATTATCATTTTTTTTTCACTTGTGTTCAGCACTTTTAAAAAGCAAACCCCAATTATTGTTTACGATCTCCTTATTTCTTTCTCTACAATGATTTGTGAATTTACAGTAGTACTGACCAGTTTTTATTTATTCATTTATGGGATGAGGATGTTGCTGACTAGGCCAGCATTTATTGCCCATTCCTAATTGCCCAGAGGGCAGTTAAGAGTCAACCACATTGTTGTGGGTCTGGAGTCACATGTAGGCCAGACCATGTAAGGATGGCCGTTTCCTTCCCATAGGACATTGTTGAACCAGATGTGTTTTTCCTGAAAATCAGCATGGGTTCACAGTCATCACTAGATTATTATTTTCAGACTTTTCTTGAATTCAAATTCCATCGTGGGATTTGAACTCAGGTCTCCAGAACATTACTTGGGTCTGTGGATTAACAGTCCAGTGGTAATTCCACTAGGCCACCACCTTCCCAAAATGTACTCTTCTCAAAAATACACTTCTCCGTCAGTTTCCATCTTTTTCATTCTTATCTATGCTGAACTGCATTTGTAACTTGTTCACCATCTCTTGTCAATGGTTATGGACATTTGCTCTTAAAGTTTTTCAACAATTTTGTACTATCATCAAATTTAAATACTATTTCCTTATGCCCGTATCCAGTTAATTAAAGCAAATTAAAATGAAGAATTCCAACCAAAATTCTTGTACCTCTGTTATCTACATAGAGTCATAGAGTTGTACAGCATGGAAACAGTCCCTTCAGTCCAACTTGTCCATGCTGACCACATATCCTAAAATAATCTCGTCCCACTTGCCAGCATTTGGCCCATATCCTTCTAAACCCTTCTGATTCATGTGTCCATTCAGATGCCCTATAAATGTTGAAATTGTACCAGCTTCCATCACTTCCTCTGGCAGCTTATTCCATATACGCACCACCTTCTGAGTGAAAAAGTTGCCCTTTAGGTCAATTGTATACTTTCCCCCTCTAACCTTAAACCTATGCCCTCTAGTTTTGGACTCCCCTAACCTGGGAAAAAGACCTTGGCTGTTCATCTTATCCATGTCTCTCATGATTTTATAAGCCTCTATAAGGTCACCCTTCAGCCTCCAATGCTCCAGAGAAAATAGCCCCAGCCTATTCAGGAAATCCCTATAGCTCAAAACCTCCAATCTCAGCAATGTCCTCGTAAATCTTTTCTGCACCCTTGCAAGTTTAACAATACCTTTCCTATAGCATGGAGACCAGAACTGAACACAGTATTCCAAAAGTGGCCTAACCAATGTCCATTACAGCCGCATCATGACTTCTTTATTCAATGCACTTACCAATAATGCAAGTGTACTAAATGCCTTCTTCACTATCCTGTATATTTATGACTCCACCTTCAAGGAACAATGAATCTGAACCCCAATGTCTCTTTGCTCGGCAACACTCCTCAAGACCCACCATTAGGTGTATAAGTCCTGCCCTAAAATGCTTTACCAAAATGCAACACTTCAGATTTATCTAAATTAAACTGCATCAGCCCATCAGCCAATCTGATCAAGCTTCCATTGTATTATGAGATAAGCTTCTTCATTATAAACTACATGACCAATTTTCGTGTCATCTGCAAACTTACTAAGCATTCTCCTATATTCACATCCAAATCATTTATATATATGACAAAAATCAGTGGACGCAGCACTGATCCTTGTGGCACACCGCTGTAAACAGGTTTCCAATCGGAAAAACAACCCTCCACTATCACCAGTGTCTCTTACCTTCAAATCAATTTTGTAATCAAATGGCTAGTTCTCTCTGTATTCCATGTGATCTAATCTCGCTAATTAGTCTACGATGCGGAGCCTTGTTGAACGCCTCACTGAAGTCCATATAGACCACATCCACTGCTCTCCCTTCATCAGTGTTCTTTGTCACTTCTTCAAAGAAACTCAATCAAGTTAGTGAGACACAATCTCCCACACACAAAGCCATGTTGACTATCACTTAATAAGTCCTTGCCTTTCCAAATAGATGTAGATCCTGTCCCTCAGAATCCCCTCCACCAACATTCCCATCACTGATGTTAGGCTTACCAGTCTATAGTTCCGTGGCTTTTCCTTACCACCTTTCTTAAATAATGGCACCGCATTAGTCAAATTCCTGTTTTTCGTTTTCTCACACCTGGCTACCAATGATACAAATATCTGAGCAAGAGCCTAGCAATCATTTCCCTAGCTTCCTACAAAGTTCTGGAATATGCCTGATCAGGTCCTGGGGATTTATTCATCTTTATGCATTTCAAGACGTCCAGCATTGTCTTGCTGCCCTTCTATAACCTTGTTTGCAGCTACTCATTCACCTGCCACATGTTTGTTGATGACATCTGGCTATGATTCTGTTATTGTTCCAGACCACTTGCCGGCTTCTGTACTGTCAGATTGCTCATCCAACATTTACTTGTGGATTAACCCAATTTCTTATATCACAGTCCTGGGAAGATCCAAGTCAACATTTTTGATCACAGACTCCATACCACTGCCATTATATTTGATAGAAATCAAATCAAACAGCCTGTTGAGGCCAATGAGTTTTAATTAATTGGTCTTTCAAACTCTCATTCCAACACTAAATGGGACGTTCAATTAACAAAGTGAGCAATCTACACCGATGTGGTGGACTCACATGGAGAGGAGGGAGAGACAGACTGTGATTGTTCATATGGGACACTATTTCCCAATTCTATAATGACCACCAGGCCACAAATGCAACTCCCAATTGGAGGAGCTGCCCCCCCCAGGATTATGGCCATGCAGGTGCTGGATTTTTATTAAGGAATATAATCCAAAACTGAACTTGTTTCTTGTAATCCCCATGTTCGGATTGGCAGTTCCAATCTTGGCCTGTGAAGTTGCCAATTTTTGACCACTATAGTCTTCCATTAACTGTCCAGCATCCAAATTCAACCCTCCTGGTCCAATTGTACAATGAATATGCGCTCTGGTTTTGAAATAACAGGGTATTAAAAATTACGGTGGGCATGCTTAGACCATACCTTGATGGACCAGTATTTATCATAGAAAATAGAATCCCTACAGCATGGAAGCAGATCACTTGGCCCACAGAGTCCACACTCACTCTTGAAGAGCACCCCATCCAGACCCAGACCCATCCCTGTAACCCTGCATTTCCCATGGCCAATCCACCTGACTTGCACATGTTTGGACTGTGGGAGGAAACCAGAACACGTGGACGAAACTCAAACAGACACGGGGAGAATGTGAAAACTCCCCACAGCCTGTCACCCAAGGGTAGAATCAAACCCAGATACCTAGCACTGTGAGGCAGCAATGCTAACCACTGAGCCACCATGCCACTCCATTTAGCATGCACATCTAGTTTCTGATGACTGAATAACACTTCATCCCCAGATTCCATACAATACAATCTCTGGCTGAACCAAACTATTCTTGATTAAAGTTACTGTTTGACCAAAGCTGACCTCATTCTCAGAGTCCATGCCTATCTCCTTCGTTTCAAACAACCACAGACAGTCTCTGGGTTGTGAACATAGAACATAGAACATAGAACATAGAACATTACAGCACAGTACAGGCCCTTCGGCCCTCAATGTTGCGCCGACCTGTGAAACCAATCTGAAGCCCATCTAACCTAAACTATTCCATTATCATCCATATGTTTATCCAATGACCATTTAAATGCCATTAAAGTGGGCGAGTCTACTATTTTTGCAGGCAGGGCATTCCACGCCCTTACTACTCTCTGAGTAAAGAACCTACCTCTGACATCTGTCCTATATCTATCACCCCTCAATTTAAAGCTATGTCCCCTCGTGCTAGCCATCACCATCCGAGGAAAAAGGCTCCCACTGTCCACCCTATCTAATCCTCTGATCATCTTGTATGTCTCTATTAAGTCACCTCTTAACCTTCTTCTCTCTAACGAAAACAGCCTCAAGACCCTCATCCTTTCCTCATAAGACCTTCCCTCCATACCAGGCAACATCCTGGTAAATCTCCTCTGCACCCTTTCCAATGCTTCCACATCCTTCCTATAATGCGGTGACCAGAACTGTACGCAATACTCCAAGTGCGGCCGCACCAGAGTTTTGTACAGCTGCAACATGACCTCATGGCTCCGAAACTCAATCCCTCTACCAATAAAACCTAACATACTGTACGCCTTCTTAACAACGCTATCAACCTGGGTGGCAACTTTCAGTGATCTGTGCACATGGACACCGAGATCTTTCTGCTCATCCACACTACCAAGAATCTTACCATTAGCCCAGTACTCTGTATTCCTGTTACTCCTTCCAAAGTGAATCACCTCACACTTTTCCGCATTAAACTCCATTTGCCACCTCTCAGCCCAGCTCTGCAGCTTATCTATGTCCCTCTGTAACCTGCAACATCCTTCCGCGCTATCCACAACTCCACAAACTTTGGTGTCATCTGCAAATTTACTAACCCATCCTTCTACGCCCTCATCCAGGTCATTTATAAAAATGACAAACAGCAGTGGCCCCAAAACAGATCCTTGAGGTACACCACTAGTAACTGAACTCCAGGATGAACATTTCCCATCAACCACCACCCTCTGTCTTCTTACAGCTAGCCAATTTCTGATCCAAACCGCTAAATCACCCTCAATCCCATGCCTCCGTATTTTCTGCAATAGCCTACCATGGGGAACCTTATCAAACACTTTACTGAAATCCAAATACACCACATCAACCGCTTTACCCTCATCCACCTGTTTGGTCACCTTCTCGAAGAACTCAATAAGGTTTGTGAGGCACGACCTACCCTTCACAAAACCATGTTGACTATTCCTAATCAAATTATTCCTTTCTAGATGATTATAATTCCTATCTCTTATAATCCTTTCCAACACTTTACCCACAACCGAAGTAAGGCCCACTGGTCTATAATTACCAGAGTTGTTCCTACTCCCCTTCTTGAACAAGGGGATAACATTTGCTAGTCTCCAGTCTTCTGGCACTATTCCTGAAGACAATGACGACATAAAGATCAAAGCCAAAGGCTCTGCAATCTCCTCTCTAGCTTCCCAGAGAATCCTAGGATGAATCCCATGTGGCCCAGGGGACTTATCTATTTTCACACCTTCCAGAATTGCTAACACCTCCTCCTTATGAACCTCAATCCCGTCTAGTCTAATAGACTGTATCTCAGTATTCTCCTCCACTACATTGTCTTTTTCCTGTGTGAATACTGACGAAAAATATTCATTTAGCACCTCTCCTATCTCTTCGGACTCCACGCACAACTTCCCACTACTGTCCTTGACCGGCCCCAATCTTACTCTAGTCATTCTTTTATTCCTGACATACCTATAGAAAGCTTTAGGGTTTTCCTTGATCCTACCTGCTAAAGACTTCTCATGTCCCCTCCTGGCTCTTCTTAGCTCTCTCTTTAGGTCCTTCCTGGCTAACTTGTAATTCTCAAGCGCCCTCACTGAGCCTTCACGCCTCATCTCTACATAAGCCTCCTTCTTCCTCTTGACAAGAGATTCAACTTCTTTAGTAAACCACGGTTCCCTCGCTCGACCACTTCCTCCCTGCCTGACAGGTACATACTTCAAGGACACGCAGTAGCTGTTCCTTGAACAAGCTCCACATTTCAATTGTGCCCAGCCCCTGCAGTTTCCTTCTCCATCCTATGCATCCTAAATCTTGCCTCATCGCCTCATAATTGCCTTTCCCCCAGCTATAACTCTTGCCCTGCTTTACATACCGATCCCTTTCCATCGCTAAAGTAAACGTGAACGGATTTGTGGATCTGTTTGCAAGTCAATTTGTACGCAAGTCAGACAACCATGTAGGACAATATAAAATAGCCATTCATAAGTAAATGGAACTATTTGTGCGTCAGCTCTTTAAAATTACATTCCTCTATGGTGTTGTGTTTGTAACTACAGGGTCTTCCTCTCTACCTTTAGATTGACCCAGTTGTTCCTGAACCCCTCATTTATATCTTCATCAATTCCAGAATTGACAATCCATTGCTTTCCTTGAACATGTCCTAATGACTTCAGCTCATTCAAAACTCTGTTGTTCATATTTTAACTTTCAAACGTCCCATTCAATTATTATTCTTTCGAATATATCTTGCTCTGTTTTAATGTTTTAAAGCTTCTGCCTGTGACAGAGAGAATCAATTCTTAAAGGTTTCCTATCCACCAGCTACCAGTTCGATCCTCAGAATAATATTTTCCTATTCTGAAAATTAGTTTCATTTTCCTGCCATTTTTAATTACTGTAACACATTGTTCATAAAAACCGATTTGCAGTAGATGCTAAAAGCATGAAAATTTTAATCTTGCACCACACTAAGAGCATGTTTTCAGTTAACCTGCGAAATCTTGAATTATAGTTATATAAATGTTGTTTGTTCCACAGTTTGCAAACCAAATAGATAGAAATCACAGTATTTAATGCTATTAATACTTCATCCCATTTTCAGAATTTGATTTCTACTGATATGTTAGTTACTTTATTAGGCGGATACATTAAAAGTGTCAAAAAATTCCTTCTATTCTCTTCTACTAAGGAATACAGTGCATCATTTAAACTTCTAACTAATCTTTTAAACTTAATTAAGTTTACTTAATTCTGTACTGTTAAATTGGTTTAAATATACAATATAAGCAGTATGTCAGCAGAGTACATTGGAATGAGCCATGGGATATTATTGTATAGTTGCTTACTGTCAGAACTAAGGGAATTGCAATTCTCATTAAAAATAGTAATCCGGTCAGTCATGGGAAAGCTGGAAAATCGGTTTCGATTTTAATAGGAGGTAGTTTCAACCAAAATCAAAACCTTGCTCCCACACCAACAATCCTTTGCTAATATGCATCCACCCTGTAATGCAACTTAATTCTTTTGAATTAATCTCACAGCTGTGCACCTTCCTGACCACTGATATGAATGTGAGCCAGACAATTGATGCCTAACATTAATGTGTGTTCCAACTGAACAATTTTCTGCTTTAAGCAGTTTGAATTCTTTGAATTTTCCCCAGTAGGAATCATTAACAGCTAATAAATTATTCCTGAACTGAGCCTACATCCTACACATCTCTGTTTTACCTTAGGCTGCAAAGAGAAACTGTGTTGCACTTAATGGGCTTTATTTAGTTAAAAATTACCTATAATATACCAAACACTATATATCTGCATATACATTTTACCTATAAAACATGGTTTGTGCGACCATTTTCTGTTAATTATCCCCCATTATGGATAGTAATTGTCCATGGATGCCCACCACACGGGTGTTACTGAAATGCTCCAGCTTTGTAATGTTTCCAGCTTCTCAGTCTATGCACCATAAAAACTTTTGTATGCACGATAATGTACAGAACTTCTCTGTTCCCCAAATAGGCTTTTTTTAGTTTTAAATAGTAAAATCAAATGAAAGTATTTAAGGATTATGACAGAACTTTTAACTTTAAATGAAAACTGAATAATATTTTTGTCCCTGCTCCACAGGCCTCCCATCCTCTGACTGATTCGTTTGAGACTATATTTATTCTTGACTGTCTATGTGTAACTACCATAGGAAATTGACTGACATACCTTATATTTATATTACAATTTTCAATCAACAGTTCCTCATATGATACCTCATACCTCAGTTCTGTCCATGATAAATCCAGTATATACACGTTATAAAATAAAGAGTTTGTGCATTGTTGTCAAAATGTAGGCTACTCAAAAACATTCTATAAATCGAGCTGAAGTTGATGAAAGGAGCCATGAATAATAAACTGCAGTTTTATACATAGAACCATCAAATTGGGTTTGAAGATGATATGTATGCAATTCCAACATCCCAATTCAATCTACCAGTGTCACATGGATCGAGCTCATCTGGAAAACATTGTGCATCAATATTTCTTGATGGAAAATCCATTAAAATGCTTTATATTTACTTGCATAGCGCTGCAGTACTATTCTCACCTTTCAATTTAGTGGTAAACATATCATCATAAGATTAGCTGTCCAATCAGGAGCAGGTTCAATTCATGCAAATTAATCAACCTAATTATCAGGAAATAAACCACTTGACCTTTATTTTTAAAAAGTCAAGTGATGTATCCATTGTTAGCATTTAGTGGAAAAGAAAATCAGAAAATGCAATCAAGTCACCCACTTCAAAGATATTGAGACTGATGATCTGATGCAAGACATTTTTCAAATGATTGAATCCATTTTGGGTTTAAAAGAAGCTGTAATTTAACATTTGCATTCTGCTGCCTAGAAGTGGTTTTCCAATGATATTTCAAATTGCCCCCCTTTTTTTTTTCAAAGGAGCATATGAGATGATAGTAGATCAAATTCGAAAACAAACAGGAAAAAAGAATTGTCAGGACAGCTCTATCAATTCTAATTTATGGATAAACCTTAGCCAACCAGTAGTCCTACTGTAGAAAAAAAGGGCTCTAATTATAATGGTCTGGATTTAGTGCTAAGTATAACCTATCGGTGCACATTGTTACTCTGAACATGGAAATCAGGATTTTGCTGACACTCTTCCACAAGCTCTTTCAATATCTCATTGATAACCATGAGAGGGTCCACATTTCCTGTACTTGCCCACCAGTTATTCATCATTCAAACTGGTTAAGGATTTGTGCTTTCAGGTAGGAGTGATTGTGTTCTACAATAGTGTGGTGCATCTTAATTACTACCAAACAACTCCTCTAGCATTAAAAAATCCAAGCATGAGGTTTCATTTTCATAGTTTGGAGATACTGAGAGAGTTGAAGACCTTTTAAAGACCTTTCCTTCCTAATTCCTTCATTCTTTCCCTCTCTACTTTACTTTCTGTGAATAATTTCACAAGGTATTAGATAGTCAAATTTAGATTTTCTGTAGTAACAATAATAATTCAATGGGATTGGTTGAAGAGATATGTTGTTGCTGGGTTAATCACACAGGTTGCAGATCTCTGTAGAGGGTGACATGTTAAAAACGATTCTAGAAACTGTAATTTGCCACTCAGAAGCACACTGCAATTCACTGATCTGCTTTAAATACAATGAATTACAAGCTCTGTTGCTTTGATGTTGATGATTAATTTCCCTTGACCTTAAAGTATGGCACTTTATTTTAACCTAGATATTCATAGCCTCCATTACACACCTTCCCACATTTGCAATCTTCAGACTGTTTACTGCACAAGATTTTCTTCTTAGTAAGCTGTCCACCAGCATCACATTATCTATGCCAGTTTCCTATTTCTAATCACAAAATCAATCTGATAACCTATTGACATTTTCACAGTGCTGGAGCAGTCACGTTAAATGATGTTCCCACCCTACCAAAATCAAGCACTTCTGCAAGAAGCAGTCAATTCTGTTACTACACCTGGAAAAAGAGGATACCATGGAAATTCCTTCCCTTCCCACCATTCAAGTGGTCTCTGGGAGCACCTAGGCTGGGTAGGTAGGCTCTGGGGAGGTTTAGGTTGGTGAAGGCAGACAGTATTGTTGCTGTATATTTAACTACTGCCAGTTGAAGCTTATCCATGGACCAGAGAGGCCGAAGTGGGAGGGAATGTTCATCTTCTAGGCCCACAGAAATGCAACCAATGATCATTAGGTGATCTCCCCATGAGGAGTTGTGCCCACCAGTTTCTGTTAAAATGCCACTGATAATAGGAAGAGGCTCTTAATTAACAACAGTTTCTTGACTGTATAGGAACATTCTTGATCCATTTCATAGCGAATAAAATGGCATGGTGGTGGGAGGGCAATAGTGAATATCAAACTATAGCTTTATGCCAAATAACTTTCAACACTTTTTTAGTTGGAATTTCATTGTAGATTTGCCTTAATTTAAATAAAAAAAATCTTGATATGGTCTACTAAATTGCAATCAGGCAAATTCAGATTTTGTTTTCAACATTTGTATGTGATATCATGTTTTCTTTATATATTTAAAAGTCCTCTTCAAAGCTTTGTGCTGTCTCTATTGCTGTCTGGAAGGAATATTTCCATTTAGTTTTGCTATGGTTGCAAGTTATGTAACTAAATTAGATTATTTCCCACTATGCCTTTAAGAGACATGCTCATGAAAGCATCACTGTAACATAACATTTACCCTGAAGATGCAAAGATCTCACACTCCATCATACCTCAGGACCACTTGAAGATTGGCACTCTACTGACAGCATTGTTCTCTGTTGCATGCTAGCTCAATATTAGCCCATGCATTTATATGAATGAGTAATTTTTGTTTGTACCTAAGAGTTAGTCGAAATAACTTTTTGTAGGATCCTTTAATATTATATTATCCACATCTAATTATTTACATTACAGGTGATGACTTAAGAATTTCAACGTCAAGTAAACCAGAGACAAACTTAAAGCAAGGAGGATAATACAAAATAAAAGGAAAAAATGAATGAAAATAAAAGGAAAACACTCATTGACAACACTTTTTTAAGTTTTCTTACCATTTGACCATGCATGTATGAAAATCTATTTCTATTTTCTTATAAAAATTGAATATCTATAGTCAGAAACATGCAAATATTTGTCAAGCTATTGGCTCTCTGCAAATTAATTAAAATTATTTTTTGAGTCTCAATCAGTAATCTTGTGATACTTGGGGCATGTCATAACTCCCTGGATAAAATGGGGACTATATCTCAGTCTGCATGGAGAACTTCCCAACTTCTTCAAGGTAATATCCCTGCAGCAGTCTTGTGTGGCCATGAGAGCTAAGGGCTCCACAATCCACAAAATGAGCCTCAGGCCAAAAAGCCAATCCCTCCTCCCACAACAGTCTCCCCAGAAGGATTTCTCTTTTGATCTTGACAGCATCTTCTGCCCTCTTGATTTTTTGTTAAATTTCAGTTTGCCCCACTCTAAATCTGCTTCCTTGTCCAGATGTTCTCTCAATCTCTGGCCTGCTTCAGCAGCAACCTTCTCTCCCAGAGGCGCTGCATGGATAGCCAAAGAATTGTCCTTAATTCGATGGCTACAAATGAAAAATGGATCCTACCACCAGAAAGCCAGAGCTTAGGAGTTCTGTTTGGTTCCAACATCAGAGTCGCAACAGCCATCATAAAATTCAGCCCAATGTTTCTGGTTGATGACCTTGCATCAGAATCATTGATGAAAGATCATTGACTCAAGAAGCATTCACTTTATTTCTCTGCCCTCAGATGCTGTTTGACCTGCTGAACATTTCCAGCCTTTTTTCTTTTTATTCAATAAATGAACATTTTATGATACCTGTCGTAGTTGGCAACTCATCAATTGTATAAAATGTTGATAACTTTCTAGTTGCTGGTAGTACTTACTTTAAGGGAAGTATATATAAATGAAGTCCCCATTTTATCCAGGCTGTTGTGGTATGCCCCAAGCAACACAAGATTATTGAGACTCAAAAATAATTTTCACTAATTTGCTGAGAAGAATCAATGCCACTGATGTTAAAGGCATTTTTAGGCCATCCAAGATGGTAGATCAGGATTATCAAGTTCAATACATCAATCTATATTGGCCAAAATCTATCTGCATCCTTTCAGGAACATCTAAGTACATGAAAGCCAGTTGAGTACATCCAGCTTGAACATTAGAAATATCTGCACATTGAATTAAGAATTACTAGAATTAACAGTTGAATTATAACCTCAGTTTGCTCATAATTACCTTGACACAAAACATCACCACTGGACATCAGTACCAACAGAAAGTTTGAAAAAATATGCTATGTTTAGTTAAATTGATTCAAAGGTTGATTACTGCTAGCACTGGTTCCACCCAACTAATTCTGCACATGGCAAAACATAGCCTGCAGACAACATTCATACCATATGGGGAGTATAGTTCAGACACAGTTTGATAAATAGCTACTATATAAGAGTGAAGAGGTCTAGCACATAATTTATTTTAAAATTTCACGGCCTATACTGCATTTGCAGCTGACAGGTTTTCTTATTCCCAAACCCATAGTGGTTGAATGTGTTGGGATATCTTCCTGTCCAATAGTATGATTATTCTACCAGTCTCTGTTACTCAGAGCCTGTGTACCGCTGTTGCACAAATATTCCATAGCCACCACATACATCTCAAAGAAAATATGGAATTGAATTAAACCAGAATCCCAGCATAGATTGTTTCATCATGTAAAGCATTCTAGGGGAAATCCTAACAAATTAGATACTTGAGTATTCCTAAGCAAGAAGGGACATGCTACTGCTGATTTGATGTCTTGCTGTCAAGACAGAATCACAAAAAGTATCAAATCTCAAATGGAACATCAATTTATACTGCAGAAAATGAGGGTTCTGAAAGGATAGACATATTTTCTCTGATTGAACAACCATTCCCTTTGCATTCCCATGGCAATATCTTGCTCAACCAAAGTTGGTTTTGCTTTGAAATAAAGCAAATGCTTGGTGAGTAACTGTTCATTGGTGCATTCTCCAATGTAACACTTCTACCAGTCAGCAGCTACTTGTCAAATATTGAGCTCCCTCTTCTGCTCCCTTTGAGATTTGGTATTCCTGTGATTCAATCCTGAAGAGCACATGACATAAACCTTTGACAGCTTGTCTCTCTTTTTTTAATTCAGCAATATGCAAGTTCTGTACTACCAAGCAATAGTTAGAAAACACCTCAGTAAATTAACTCTCATAGAAATGCAGTCTATTAGCTTGTCTGGGTTTCTTTTCTTTTCCCTGGGTTTCTTTTCCTATCTTGTCACTTAACCTAATGCATAAATGCTTTGCTTATAATTATAACTGGATTTGTTGGAGCTGAGAAGCAGCTGCTTGAATATATTCCCTATTCAAACAGTATATCAGAGATAAAAGAATAGCTTGTCCTTTGAGGAAAGGTAAAGAACTGTGATCAAATCAATTCATTTCATGCCCGTAAAATGATGCAGATAAGATTTTTACTTAATATTCTTTCAATGGCTGTGTGAAATCATTTGATTGTGATATTGATACAGTCCTGGTACTCATTTGATATAGCTGTCAAGACCTTTCTAATTATTTATTCATGGAATGTGGACATCATTAACAGGGCCAGCACTTATTGCCCATCCCAGATTTCCCTTACAAAGGTAATGGTGAGTTGGCTTCTTAACCTGGTGCAGCCCATGGTAGGGTGTTGCACAGTGCTGTTAAGCAGTTAGTTGTACCCACAGTGTTTTTCACAAAGGAGTTCTAGGATTTTGACTCAATGACAAGCAAGATACATTCATGTAGACCTAAGACAGGATGGTGTCTTGGAGGGGAATTCACAAGCTGTGGTGTTCCCATGCATCTGCTGTCTTGTCCTTCTTGGTGGCACTGGTTGTGGGTATGAAATGTCCTGATGCAGGAGATTTGGTGGGTTTGAGTTGCCATGGTGCATCATATAGACGTGCATCAGTAGTTAGAGGAGTGATTGCTAAGGTAATATTCATCAAGCAGTCTACTTTGAACAAGAACAAAGAACAAAGAAAATTACAGCACAGGAACAGGCCCTTCGGCCCTCCAAGCCTACACCGATCCAGATCCTCTATCTAAACCTGTTGCTTATTTTCCAAGGATCTGTATCCCTCTGCTCCCTGCCCATTCATGCATCTGTCTAGATACATCTTAAATGACGCTTTCGTGCCCGCCTCTACCACCTCCGCTGGCAACGCGTTCCAGGCACCCACCACCGTCTACGTAAAGAACTTTCCACACATATCTCCCTTAAACATTTCCCCTCTCACCTTTGCTCTGGATGGTATCAAAGATCTTGAATGTTGGAGCTGCACTAACCTTTGCAAGCATAGAGCTTTCCTGCACATTTTTGACTAGTGCTTTCAGGATGTTGACAGGCTTTCAGGATGTTGACAGGCTTTCAGAAGTCAGGAGGTGAATCAGTCACCTCAGAGTTCCTAGCTTATGGCCTGTTCCTGTAGTCGCAGTATTTATTTGGCTGGTTCAGGTCAGTTTTTGGTCAATGGTAATCCCCAGTTGTTGATATTGGCTATTCTACAATGGCAATTTTGTTGACTGCAAAGGGGATAGGTTTAGGCTCTCTCTTCCATGCTGTATGACTCTGAGACTGTATTCTGGAAATTGTCATCACCTTACTTTTGTGTGGTTTGAATATTACTCATCTGTCATCAGCCCAAACCAAGATCTTGATAGATAGAAAATGACAAATGTTGGAGATCACAGTGGATCAGACAGCATCCATTGAGACAGAGATAGCAAGAACTGCAGATGCTGGAGTCAGAGATAACACAGTGTGGAGTTGGAGGAACACAGCAGGCCAGGCAGCATCGGAGAAGCAGGAAAGCTGATGTTTCAGGTTGGGACCTGACCCGAAATGTCAACTTTCCTGCTCTTCTGGTGCTGCCTGGCCTGCTGTGTGCTCCTCCAGCTCCACACTGTATTATCCATTGAGAAAGAGCATGCTAATCTAGATGACTCTTCATTAGAGCTCAGGGAATGATAACCATCTTAATGGGCTTTGATCCTCTGGCTTTCCTGCTGTCATCACTGTGGCATCTGTAACATTGGGCAGCTCCATAGCATGGCTATTACTCATTCATTGTGATTTTTAGGACCACGTTATGATTTTGTCCATTTATTAATATTTTCAAAATATGCTTGGAGAATAATTCCTATAATATGCTTAGATAATAATTAAATTCTCAAAACATTTGAACTGGAGGAAACTTAAGTAGCCCAAAATGCATACATGTAGAGATTTGGATTGGTTAGGACTATATTCACTGTAGTTTAGAAGAAGGTGGGGAGCAGGAAATCTCACAGATACCTTCAAAATTTTATCAGGATGAGACAGGGTAAACACAGGAACAATGTTCCTGATGACCTGACCGTCTAGAATCAATGGTCACATTTTAAAGATATGAGGTAGGCAATTTTAAGATTTGGATGAGGAGAAATTTCTTCACCCAGAGGGTGGTGAACCTGTAGGATTCTTTACCACAAAAAGCAGTTAAGGCTAAAACATTGAACGTTTTCAAGAAGGAGTTAGATTTATTTCTTAGGGCTAAAGGCACCTAAGAGTATTGGGAGAAAGAAGGAACAGGATCGTAGAATTCCTAAAGTGTGGAAGCAGGCCATTCAGCCCATCAAATCACACTGACCCTCTGAAGAGTATCTCACCCAGACACACCTCATTTCCATAACTCTACATTTCTCATGGCTAACCCACCTAGCCTGCATATCCCTGGATACTATGGGCACTTTACCACAGCCAATCCGCTTTACTTGCGCATCTATGGACTCTGGGAGGAAACCAGAGCATCCGGAGGAAACCCGCACAGACACAGGGAGAACGTGCATATTCCATGCAGGCAGTCGCCTGAGGATGGAATTGAACTTGGGTTCCTGGAACTGTGAAGCAGCAGTGCTAACCATGGAGCCACCGTGCCATGCTAAGTAAAATGATCAGCCAAGATCATTTTGAACAATGGAGCAGATTCAAAGGATTGAATGGCCAATCCTTGTTCCTAAGTTTTATGTTTCTTTGTTAAAATAGATATTATTTTTACCTGTATTTAATTACATAAAAATTAATGCCATTGCAGTTGAATAGTTCTTTTTAAAGAAACAAGATAAATGGAAAAGTAGAGCTATAGATTGTTCTTTGTAGAAATTCTTTTTGAAACTGTAAATCCATTGAAGCCATTTGAACAGTGAACAAATAGGTATTTTATTTTCTTGGCTAGATATTTTAGACATTTTTCATCAAGCATAAATAAAATAGTTGGTTGAAATTGGGCAAATTAATGGAACTTTGCTTTGTAACTCATTCAGCCTCAACCAGAAGGTTAAGGAAGTCAAGATTGTAATGATCCTCAGCAATGCTGATTCATAGTTATCTGTGGGTCCAAATGAAAAGTTAATTGGTAAAACCAGCTTAGTTGCTGAATGGATGTGATATTAGCCTGGCATTGCATATAGATAGCAGGCAGGTTAAGATATATCTTGGTGAGAGAGCATATGCTATTTAAGAGAGAGTAGGCATGAATGAAAGTTATAATTCATGTTGGTGACTCTAAACAGATTGTACCAATCAAGATCCAACCTTAGGTTGATGAATGATATTCAGACCACACCAATGAAGGGCAATGGAAATTTCCAGCAAGTGAAAATCTAACCACCTCCCCTTGACATCCCACAGAATTACTATCACTAAATCCCCAACTATAAACATTCTGTAGATTACTACTGAACTGGACATCACATGATCTGAAGAAACCTGCCTTTTTTGTCTACAAATTGTTTTCCATTACTGGGAAGAGAAGGTTATCCTCTGAGAAGTAAAATAGACTTATCTTCTCTAGTTCTGAAGAATAAGAGACATCACCATTGACAATATAAAGCACTTAGAGGTGGTGAAAGGCAGATGCCGAGAGACTGTAAAACAAACAATTGTAGGATGAGATTTTACACCATAACCTACCCTCATTATTCCCTACTCCCAGGCTGGGGTCAGTGGTGTAAAAATTATGTAACATCCAAAATGCATCCAATGAAATTTTACTAGGGTAGTATTTGGGCAGCCTACTAGACATTGAACAATTGAGGACCTCAAGTGGTCAATTAATGTTGGCAAGTGGACTTTGATTGGTAAAGGTGTTACCATGAAGAATGCAACAGTTAATGATGATTGTCTACCAACTGCCAGGTTTTGTTTAGATTTTAAATCAGGCAAATTAGATCCAATTAGCAAGGGCATTGCCCTGAGAAATGACCTAGCAAATGGCTACACTTATTCTGCTGAGTTAAAACACATATACTGTTTGCACATGTACTTTCTGTCTTTAAAGTATTGAGCCCTGTGTATTTACATATGTAGCTTTCAGTAAACTCAAGTACATGGCAATTCAAGCCCAGCTGCCAATTTTAAATTGATTTTAAGTATAATTCATCTCACACTCAGGAATATCCAGCCGATGTTGTCCAACTGCAAAAACACATTTAAGTTTGGAATCTGTGTTGCGAATTTTGCAAGTACATCCTGGTTGGTTACAGACAATTGCTTACAAACAGCTAAAAGGATAAACTGTTTAATATGACCCATCAGTCTCTGGGCCATACGCCTTTGGATGTAAATCCACAAATAACTTTTATCCCCTCACTCTCCTCTATTTTACCAGCAACAAGGATGTCACCACCATCTGATGAGGTTGCCAAATAAACATAGGGGGCATGTTTGTGGGTTTGGGAAACAAGGAGTCTCTTCTGTTCAGGTGCCCTACGTTCAGCATGTTTTAATGTGAGTTTATCTATTCAGGTAAACTCAGTCCAGACTTCAAAGTGTTTCCTTGGACAATATACAAAACATTCTTGCAACAGGCATCACTGCCCCTAGCAGCACGACAACCTTAAAGCACTGTCTCTCTTACATGACCCTGCTTTCACTGTTACATGACAGCATCTCTTAGTGGCTCAAATGCATATTTTAAAAATTCTATATCTATGTTTCCCTACAAATACTTCTGAGTTCTAAAATTATTAACTGGAAGTAGTTTATAAACTGAAAATATTTAACTGGATATATTTCCTACCCTGCCATCTCCTCGCAAGTACATAATTTGAACAATGAGGAACTATCTTTTTGTCACAGTTCTGAGGGTTCATCCACTTACCTGAAACTTTATGGTATTGGAAGGAATGATTTTTGGGCAGTTGCTTTACTTGAGGATCAAGATGGCTCAGTGTTTATCGAGAGGTTATCACACCACTTCCACTTGCTTAGACTTTGACTAGTTTCATCATATTATACTCTTTCTAATGCCTTCTATTGAAAAGATCATTTGGCTATGAATGACAGCTGAATCTCAAAGTCAGAGATAGCAAGAACTGAAGAAGGGTCCTGACCCAAAACGTCAACTTTCCTGCTCCTCTGATGCTGCCTGGCCTGCTGTGTTCATCCAGCTCCACACTGTGTTGTCACTGAATGTCGAAGTCACAGCTTGAAAAACTGCTGATGGTGTCGCTGTCCCTCTCCATGAGCCGCACAATTATATTTGGAGCTCCTCGTAGCATATTCTTTGATTTAGGATGAAAAGTAAACTAAATCATCGGGGATAGTTCAGCGTAGTGGATTACAAGGACTGCAAGTTGTGGATGAATATTGGATGAAAGTTAGGGATACTATCAACGAAAAATCAACTTATTACACAAAGATGGGTCGCAGTACAGAAGGCTGGACAGAATATAAAGAACAACAAAGAATGACTGAAAACAAATTGAAAAAACTAAAGTGTGTAAGATAGCTAGATAAAAATATAAAGAGACCGCAGTAAGTTTTATAGATCTTTAAAGCAGTAAAGAGTTAACAAAGTGGGCATTGGTCCCATAGAAAGTGATACTGAGGAATTATTAATTGAAAGTAAGGAGCTGAAAAATGATTTGATTGGTACTTTGTATACTTTTTCATTATGCTTCACTGGATACATTCCAAAAATAGCTGTCAAAGTGGGGGAGGAACTCAGGAAAATTACAATAACCTGAGCAAATAGTTAGAACTACAGGCTGAGACATCTTTGGATCCAGATGAACTTCATCCTAGGGAGTTAAAAGAAATGGCCAATGAAACAGTTGAAACATACATTTTAATTTTACAAAATTCCCTCAGTTCAATAAAGGTTCTATTAGAGTGGAAAATACTGATTGTAATCCCACTATTCAACAAGGGAAGGAGCTGGAAATTGGAAAACTAGTTAGCAATTATAGCAACCGTAGGGAAGATGTTAGAACGATTATGTAAGATGTTATAACAGTGTACTTACAAAAGTTCAAGGTAATCAGGCAGTCTCAAATTGGTTTTATGAAAGGAATATCATATTTTAGCAATTTATTGGAGCTCTATGAGGATGTAACATATGCTGTGGATAAAGGGGAACCAGTGGGTATACTATACTTAGGCTTCCAGAAGGAATCTCATAAAATGTCACAGAAAATAATATACAGGCATTGATAGAAAACCGGCTAGCTAACAGGATATAGAGCGTTGGCTTAAATAAGTCCTTTTATGATTGGCAAGATGTAACAATAGATGTGCCTCAGGAATCAGCACTGGGGCCTCAATAGTTTGTAACTTATATAAATGAATGGGACGAAAAACAGAAAGTTATGATTGTTAATCTTGTTGATATTACAAAGATATGCAGGAAGGTAAGTTGTGAAGATGACATAATGTGGCTACAAAGGAATAAAAACAGTGCCAGTGAACAAGAGCAAGAATAGAAATGAAGCATTTTATCTAAATAGTGAGAAATTGCAAATCTCTGAGATGTAAAGATATCTGGATGTCCTAGTGAATAAGTCACAAAATATTAAGGTGGGTGTAGATAGATCATTGAGAAGCAAGTGGGTGAAAGGTTATCAGGTGTTGGTGAAGCAATTAGATTTATCATGATCTTAATTGGTTAGTGGAACAGATTGGACGGGCTGAGTAGCCTGCCTTTTCTCTTATTTCTTATAAAGTATGAACAAATGAATATTTTTGCAGACTTATTTCCTTGTATGGAACAATTTGCTGTTATTCCTCATAGTATCCCTAGAAAGCTAAATGAAATAAAACAAGCTTCTGAGCTTTCATAGAAAAGTTGAATATTATTTTCTTTTTGGCTTGATATTGCTGAGGAACCTTTCTGCATGTACAGTTGGTTATGCCTGCTATCCTGTGTGACTTGTGAGTTCTCACCAAGCTTAATCTGTCTGTTGGAAAATCATGGTGTTCACTTTGTTTGTGTTGTGTATGTGTTGCAATAACCATTCCCCCAAGTCTGAATGCATGAATAAACAAGATTTTTGATTCAACCATAAAAAGGTTTGTTGTGGGTCATTTAAAAATTGGGGAATACACACCATAATCTATTTCAAAAGGGAAAAGATGCAGGATTTTTAGTTTTGAAAGACAACTTTGTTTATGGGCAGAAGAGGAGAACTACAAAATAATTCAATTCACCTCTTCCTCTAGTCTGTAACAAGATAACATTTGGTTCATCAATTTGTTAACTGCTCAAGAAATACCGTGGAAATGTTGCCACTAAAATGATTCATGATTGATACGATCAGCCTGATAATAAAATTGTACGTGTAGATTACTGCAGCATGGAGCAGGTGATTAATAGGTTATTATTATATTAAAACAGAATGTTTCATCAATATAAAGTGCCTCTTATACACGAAAAAAAACACATGAGCTGTGAAGCAGATTGTGTGCACTGCTAAAAAGAAATATTTTTGCTGACTATTGGCAAGGGAGCAAAACAAGTTCTGCGAGAATCAGCTGAAATATGACTACAACCAAAGGCACCATGAAAGCTTGGCTGAAAGCCAATGCGATGAGCAAAGTAGAAATATTTGAAAAAAATTGAAGCTAAAAAGAGTGTGAAGTGCAGATGTCTACTAGCAGTATTTAGACGGTAATGCATAAGACCATAAGACATAGGAGCAAAAATTAGTCCATTCGGCCCATTGAGTCTGCTCTGCCATTCAACCATGAGTGGTAAGTTCCTCAACCCTATTCTACCGCTTTCTCCCCGTAACCCTTGATCTCCTTGATAATCAAAAACCTATCTATCTCAGTCTTAAATGTGCTCAATGCCCTGGCCTCCACAGCCTTCTGTGGCAGTGAATTCCACAGATATAGGTGAATGAGGCAGTAAAAAAGAGAGAAACAGAGACAGCAGACAATAGAGGGAAGCTGGCCCAGCTAAATCTATTTAGGTGCTCCCTTATTCTCAGAGTTCTTGTTACTGTTTTAATTCGATTTCTTTTTTCAAATAAATTGATTTACATTCCTATTACACTACATATTACAAAATGTCAATACGTTTTTGGATCTATTTAAAAGTTAATGTACTTGATGAGATTCCCAATAAAGAACAGTAGAGGATTGAATTGAGATGCCAGTTGAATTTCTTTTTACTGTTAAGTAGGTTCAATGCTGGTCTATTAAACATTCAAATGCATATGAATTTGAAGACAAAATCAAAAAAAAAAGTAGCGAGTCAAACATTTAGATAAATACATACCAATCCCTGACCTCGATGCCATTATGAAATGAAGCATTTATATTTCAATCATGTCAACATTCCCCCAAGACATAGAATTGAGGCTGAATGAGTTTTACCAGAGATGTGCTTTTGACACAAGACATTTCAAATACGGCTCAGTTTCACTGACAGATCTATTGTATCTCTATGAGCTATCGTTCTTAATGTAACTAGTTTGAAGCAGAGGGTGAAAATAGTTTTCTTCGTGGTTCTGTTCTTGTAAAGACAATTCTTTGGTTTGATGTTTACTGGTCAAAAATAAAGGAATATTCTTTTTTTCTGTTAGTTAAACAGTGATATATTAGAAGCACAAACTCAACTAGAATACAAATCTCAATTTAGAACAGCTACTTTAAAAAGGACACCTAACATACACTATATGAACAGTTATGATGATTAAATCATTTAAAAATCTCTTCAGTGGTTGCTCCTTGTATACTCTGCTCAGATATTAAATGTTTTTGCACAGTTTTTAAGAACAGAGAGACAGGCCATTTGACTGAACAGGTCATGTTATTATTCATGCTCCACATGACCCTCCTACCACCTTACTTGATTTCATCCAATGAACAACTTCTTCTTTTCTTTTCTTCCCCTTTATTTTATAGCTTCCCCGTAAGTACTCAGTTTCTCAACTAGATTTGGTGGTGAATTTAATTTTCTAACTACTGTCACTAAAGTTCTCCTAAAGTTTCTATCGGATCTAACAGTGACTATCTTACATTTAGTGCTCTCATTCTAGACTTCCCTGCAAGTGAAAATATTTTGCCTACATCTACCCCATGAAACCTCTTCATAATTCTAAAGACATCTGTTAGGTTCCTCCTTAGTTTTTTCATTATTAAAAGAAAAAAGCCTCAAATCGTTCCATTTACTGTTAAACACAGCCTTTCAATTCTGCCATCATCTTGATAAATCATTTTCCTTGAACACTCCAAAAAATTTTAAACAAAACTCATTAATTTCCTTCTGTTTTACCTGACCTCCATCCTTCCCATTTTCACTTGCATTGATAAGTTTTAAATCTATAGACTATAATTCCTTTCCCCATTTGACAAACACAATTTCCTTATTTTTTGTCTGCTTCTCCCTGGTCAATTCTATCCATTAGTTTTTTTAATCATCTATATGAAGTTTCTTTCCAAACAGTCAAAATCCTAATGCCTGATGATTGAATTAATTGGGACACAGCTGAAATTATTTCAACTTTTGATTTGTTAAAAACAACTCCTTCAAACAAGATGTCATTAAAATATTTGACTTGCAGTTTCAAGAGGCTTGTTGTTGAGTTTCAGCTATGACTGATGTTTGGAAGAACCAGTTTTCATCTGAGGGCAATATCTTTCAGCACTTAGTGAAGAATTCAAGCTGGAGGACAGGAAACAATTGTAGCTGTAAGAGCTGCTCCTGTTTTGAAGTATTTTCAGTGTTAGAGCTGATTAACTTGAGTTATAAGAGCAGTAATTATTGATTTATAAAGTGTTGCATTGTTTTGGGACTTTGGGGGGAAAAAGATAAAAACTTCAGTACTTTAAAAAGTTAGAAGGGAGACAAAGGTAGTGACCACATGGAAAGTGATTCAAACTGATAAAGAAAGCTACACTGTTGTCTGACCCAGCAATAACCTACACAGCTGCTTCCTTTGCTGTTTGGTTTCAAGTATTTCTGGACATCAGAGTTTGTTCAAAGAAAAATAAACAGCAAAATTAACAGCTGACGTTGGAAAAACCTGTATGGGGGTGCTTGCAGCAGGAAAACAGTTAAGTGGCTATTTTTAAAGTGTAACCTTACTGTTTTTATTGTACATCTGCAATAGTGAGTAGAATGGCTTCTTCTTTGGTTTATATGTTTTTCTTAAGATCTATCTTTTGATTAAACTTTAAAAAATAGAAAAGCATTGATACTAAGCTGGCCTGGCGCAGTGTTTTTGGGGCAGTAACACTGTCTAGGTACTACATTTTGGAAAGACAAATCAGGGCAGGACGTATACACTTAATGGTAAGGTCCTGGGGAGTGTTGCTGAGCAAAGACACCTTGGAGTGCAGGTTCACAGTTCCTTGAAGGTCGATAGGATAGTGAAGAAGGCATTTGGTATGTTTGCCTTTATTGGTCAGTGCATTGAGTGTAGGAGTTGGGAGGTCATGCTGAGGTGATAGATGATATTGGTTAGGCCACTATTGGAATACTACACTCGGTTCTGGTCTCCCTGCTGTAGGAAGGATGTTGTGAAACTTGAAAGGGTTCAGAAAAGATTTACAAGGATGTTGCTGGGGTTGGAGGATTTGAGCTATGGGGAGAGGCTGAATAGACTGGGCCTATTTTCTCTGGAGTGTCAGAGGCTGAGAAGTGACCTTATAGATGTTTATAAAATCATGGGGAGCATGGATAGGGTAAATAGACAAGAGGTGGGGGAGTCCAAAACTAGAGGGCATAGTTTTAAGGTGAGAAGGGAAAGATTTAAAAGGGACCTAAGGGGTAACTTTTTCAGGCAGAAGTTGGTGCATGTATGGAATGAGCTGCCAGTGAAAGTGGTGGAGGCTGGTACAATCTCAACATTTTAAAAGGCATCTGGATGAGTTTACGAATAGGAAGGTTTAGAGGGATATGGGCCAAATTCTGGCAAACGGGTCTAGTTTTTTTTCGGATATCTGGTCAGCATGGACGAATTGGACCATAGGGTCTGTTTTTATGCTGTATATCTCTATGAATCTATGAGCGCCATCTCAAGGAAAGACTTCCAAAACTAATTCCAAAATAGGTGGTTGTAGGTCAGATGGGAATTTGTTATTCAACATTTCAAATCTGAATCAGCCTGCTTTAAAATCCAATAAAGGTAAAATGAGGGTTAATCAACCAATCCGTTTTAAGGAGGTAAGCCCATCATTGAAACCTTTAAAAAGGCATGTGTTTATGTTCATAGATTTGTCACTTTTATTACTGTTGCCTCATTTCCGAAGCCTGGAAACAACCAAATATAAAAGAAGTCAAGAAGAGCTGGATCAAAAACAATTCACAAAGCTTCAAGTTTACTTTCATATAAAGTAAGTCATTTTTTTCTTTTTCTCAATCTCAAAGTGTTCAGGTCATTAACTAACTATATTTTTTCAGACACCAGCTCATTGACTGTCCTGTGTAGCAGAAAGAACAGAAGCATTTCCACCATGTCCAGTAAGCTTACTTTCTGCACGTCACTCCATCTCTCCCCTTTCTGCCACCACTAAAGTTTTTTTTTGTTCCTGGACAGTGGTATTTTCAGGAGCCTTCCTGATGGAGTTCACTCCCAGTCCTCCACATTTGCTCCAAACCCCAGTCCAAGAAATACCCAGGGCATAGCATCTGGATAAATAGTTCTCTTGTTAACAAATAATGGGGAATGTTGTTTGCTGATAATAAGAAGCCAGTGGAGGCTCCAAGGAAACAAAAACATCCTGACATTTACCAGGTATGTTCTGTACGCAAAAAAAACCAGGAAGAATCCATGCTAGTTAATTACCACCCTATCAGTCTACTCTCAATCATCAGTAAATTGTTAGAAAATGTCATCAACGTTGCTAACAAGCAGCATTTGCTTAGCAATAACATGCTCGGTCTGCATTCTGCCATGGTCACTCAGAGCTTTGCCTTATTATAGTCTTGGTTTGAACATGGGAATAAGAATGAACTCCAGAGGTGAAGTGAGGTTAGTGTAACTGCTCTTGACATTAAGGTTTCATTCGACAGAGTGTGGCATCAAGGAGACCAAGAAAATCTACAGTCAATGTGACTCATGGGAAGACTCTCCATTCTTTGAAGTATTACCTGGCCTATAGGAAAATGGTTGGGGTTGATGGGGATCAGTCATCTCCTCTCTAGGACATCTCTGCAGGAGTTCCTCAGGGTAGTGTCCTAGGCTCAATCATTCTCAGCTGTTTCATCGATGACATCCTTTCCATTGTAACATCAGAAGTGATGATGTCCGCTAATGACTGCTCAATATCCAGCACCACTCATGAATTCTCAGATGTTGTCTAAATGCAGCAAAGCCCAGTACAATATTCAGACTTGGGCTGAAAAGTAACAAGTGAAATATGTGCCACACAAGTGCCAGGCAATGATAATCTCCAACAAGAGGGACCCTAACCATCACCCATCCCTCGACATTCAATGGCATTACCATAACTGAATCCCCAGAATAAACATCTGGTGGATTACTATTCATCATAAATGGAGCTTAACTAGTCTTATGAATACAGTACCTATTAGAGTAGGCCAGAGACTAGGAATTCTGTGCTAATTAACTGACCTCCTGACTCCCAAAAGCCTGGCCACCATTTTTAAGTGTTGCAAAGTTGAGTAGAGTACTTATGGGTTTGAAGGCAGGAAGTTAGAATTTGGTGTTTGTAAAATGCTGGGGATGGGGAGCAAAGAATGGTCCTTTAAAAGATGATGTGCTTTTTTTTTATGTTTAGAGATTCAAAAAGGATATCTGTGGGCAGCAGCTTGTGGATATGCAGGTGCACGCACCCAAATGGAACCATTTGTAACAAAAAGCTGTACAGTTAGTAGGACTAGCAGCAGTTTTGTTTTGTTATCAAGACAACAAGTTTTGATTTTAGCCAATCAATTTGAATCAGGCATTTAGACCAAAAACCAATTAAATATAAATCTGATGGTTTTGACAACATAGAACTCAAACACCCAGAAGAGGGCAGCAGAGTGGTGACACTAATTGGCTGACATGGGGAAGATCTGCATCAGTGCAGTCACTGCTTCCAGAAGATGGTTTGACGATGGGCTGTTGTCATGTGTTGTGAAGAAAATTAAAGGGCAGGACCTTTAAAGTTGTAATCTCTGGATTACTCCCTGTGCCAGTGAGGCTAGAAATAGGAAGATAGCACAGCTCAACACGTGGATAAACAGATGGTTTAGGAGGGAGGGTTTCAGATATCTGGACCATTCGGATCTCTTCTGGGGCAGATGGGACCTGTACAAGGAGGACAGGTTGCATCTAAACTGGAGGGGCACAAAAATTCTGACTGGGAGGTTTGCTGATGTCACTCGAAGATTTAAACTAGCTTGGTAGGTGGTTGGGAACCAAAGCAAAGGTGAATTGACTGAAAGGGAACTAAAGAATAGGGCTAGTAAGACTCGGAGGAAGAGCAGGCAGGGTGTGGTTGCTGATCAAAGTGGGTCTGGTGGGTGGAAGTGCATCTGTTTCAATGCGAGAAGTAACGGGTAAGGCAAATGAAGTTGGAGCTTGGATTGGTACTTGGAAATATGATGTTGTTGCTAATACAGAGACTTGACTAAGGGAGGGACAGGATTGACAGCTTAACATTCCAGGATACAGATATTTCAGGCAGGATAGAGGGGGATGTAAAAGGGTGGGGAGTTGCACTACTTGTTAAGGAGAATATCACAGCTGTACTGTGGGAGGACACCTGTATGGCTCATACAGCGAGGCAATATGGGTAGAGCTCAGGAACAGGAAGGGTGCAATCATAATGTTTGGGGTTTACAATAGTCCTCCCAACAGCCAGCAGGAGATAGAAGAACAGATATGTAGGCAGATTTTGGCAAGATGTAAAAGTAACAGGGTTGTTGTTGTGGGTGATTTTTAACTTTCCATATATTGATTGGGACTTGCTTAGTGCTTGGGGCGTGGATGGGGCAGAGTTTGTAAGGAGCATCCAGAAGGGCTGCTTGAAATAGTATGTAGATAGTTCAACTAGGAAAGGGGCTGTACTGGACCTAGTATTGGAGAATGCACCTGGCCAGGTGGTCTCAGTAGGGGAGTAGCTCAGGAACAGTGATCACAATTCAGTAAGCTTTAAGGTACTGATGGATAAAGATAGGTGAAGGTGCTAAATTGGGGGAAGGCTAATTACTACAATATTAGACAGGAACTGAAGAATGTAGATTGGAGGCAATTGTTTGAGGGCAAGTCAACATCTGGTATGTAGGAGGCTTTCAACTTAGGACCGGCATGTTTCTTTAAGGATGAAGGATAAGTATGGCAAGTTTAGGGAACCTTGGATAATGAGAGATATTGTGAGCCTAATCAAAAAGAAAAAGGAAGCATTTATCAAGGCTAGGACACTGTAAACACATGAAGCAAGGGTGGAATACAAGGAAAGTCGAAAAAAACTTGAGCAAGGAGTCAGGAGGGCTAAAAGGGGTCATGAAAAGTCATTGGCCAGCAGGATTAAGGAAAATCCCAAGGCTTTGTATACATATATAAAGAGCAAGAAAGTAGCCAGGGAGAGGGTTGGCCCACTCAAGGACAGGGAAGAGAATTTTTGTGTGGAGCCAGAGGAAATGGGCGAGATATTAAATGAGTACTTTGTGTCAGTATTCACCATAGAGAAGGACTTGGTGGATGATGAGTCTGGGAAAGAGTGTGTAGATAGTTTGGGTCATGTTGAGATCAAAGGGGAGGAGATATGGGGGGTCTTGGAAAACATTAAGATCAACAAGTCCCCAGGACCTGATGGGATAGATCCCAGAATACTGAGAGACCCAAGGGAGGAAATTGCTGGGGCCTTGAGGGAAATCTTTGTATCCTCACTGGCTACAGAGGAGGTCCCAGAGGATTGGAGAATAGCCAATGTTGTTCCTTTTGTTTAAGAAGGGTGGCAAGGATAATCCAACTAATTATACACCAGTGAGCCTTATGTCAGTGGTAGGGAAATTATTGGAGAGGATTCTTCAAGACAGGATTTACTCCCACTTGGAAATCAGTGGGCATATTAGCGCAAGGCGACATAGTTTTGTGAAAGGGAAGTCATGTCTCACTAACTTGGTCGAGTTTTTTGAGGAAGTGACAAAGATGATTGATGACAGTAGGGCAGTGGATGTTGTCTACATGGGCTTCAGTAAGGCCTTTGACAAGGTCCCTCATGGCAGGCTGATACAGAAGGTAAAGTTGCATGGGGTCAGAGGTGAGCTTGCAAGATGGATAAAAAGCTGGCTCAGTCATCAACGACAGAGGATAGCAGTGGAAGGGCGTGTTTCTGAATGGAGGGCTGTGACTAGTGGCGTTCCTCAGGGATCAGTGTTGGGACCTTTTGCTATTTGTAATATATATAAATGATTTGGAGGAAAATGTAACTGGTTTGATTAGTAAGTTTGCCAATGACACGGAGGTTGGTGGAATTGCAGATAATGATGAGGACTGACAGAGGATACAGCTAGATATAGATCGGTTGGTGACTTGGGCAGAGAGGGGGCAGATGGCTTTTAATCTGAAAAAATGTGAGGTGATGCATTTGGGAAGGTCTAATCCAGAGGGAAAATATACAATAAAAGGCAGAACTCTTAAGAGTACTGATGGGTAGAGGGATCTGGGTGTACAGGTACACAAGTCATTGAAAGTGGCAACACAGATGGAGAAGGTTGTCAACAAGGTATATGGCATGCTTGCCTTCATCGACCAGGGCACTGAGTTTAAAAACTGGCACATAATGTTGCAGCTTTATAGAACCTTAGTTAGGAATAATATGTTCAGTTCTGGTCGCCACAGTACCGAAAGGATGTGGTGGCTTTGGAGAGGGTACAAAAAAGATTTACCAAGGTGTTGCCTGGTATGTAGGGCATTAGGTATGAGGAGAGGTTGGAGAAACTTGGGTTGTTCTCACTGGAATGACAGAGGTTGAAGGGCGACCTGATAGAGGGCTACAAGATTATGAAGGGCATGGACAGTGTGGACAGTTAGAAGCTTTTTCCCAGGGTGGAAGAGTCAGTTACCAGGGGCCATAGGTTTAAGGTGTGAGGGGCAAGGTTGAAAGGTGATGTACAAGGCAAGTTTTTTACAGAGGGTGGTGGGTGCCTGGAACTCACTGCTGGGGAAGGTAGTGGAAGCAGATACAATAGTGACTTTGAAAGGGCGTCTTGAAAAATATATGACTAGGGTGGGAATAGAGGGATACAGTCCCCGGAAGGGTAGGGGGTTTTAGTTGTAACGGGCAGCATGTTGTTGCAGGCTTGGAGGGCCAAAGGGCTTGTTCCTGTACTGTAATTTTCCTTGTTCTTTGTATAGGACTAATCCTAGTATATGAAATTGACGTGTTGTCAAGGCTATAAAGGAGAGGGCGGTTGGAAAATCAGGAGAACTAACTGCCATCTGCTAGAGATAATAGCTCTCAGCTTGCAAGAGAGATTTGCTGACTCTCCCTGTTTTTCCAAGTTTTAGAAAAAAACACCATCTAAATCAAATGTACCTACAGCACAACTAGTTAATATTGCTGACAGAAGAATTGACAGAGAAGGCACAGAACATTCCAGAAGACACACAACCTGGTGTAATTTTGAGAGACTAAAGTCTATGTATTTTTATTATTTTATATGTGGGTCTTATATTTATTGGTACAGCATACCATTAGAATCCTATTTTATTTGGGTATAATTAGTAGTTTGGAGAGGTTTATTTGGTTTGTTATCATTTATTTAATTTGTTCACTGTTAGAGTTAGATAAATAAGTTGTTATTTATTGATTGTAAAGTGAGTCTCAGGCATTTACTTTATTTAGCCACTAGAAATTGCTGAAAGGCAGGTTACATCACTTTTCGCACTCCTTTTTCAACAGATTATAGGCAGAGGCAGTCATCTTTGGGTGTTCCGGTTTTAGTTATCAGAGGGGAGACAACCTCCACTTTATAACATAAGGCACACTTAGGAATGCAATGGAGTACTCCCCACCTGCCTGGATGACTGCACCTCCAACAACACTCAAGAAGCTTAATACCAGTCAGAATAAAGCGATCAGCTTAACTGCCACCACAACTATAAACATTTGCTCCTCCACCACCATTGCTCTGTTGCAACTGCATATACCATCTTCAAGGTGCACTGCAGAAATTCAACAAGGTTCATTAGGCAGCATTATCTGAACACATGACCACTACTATCTCACAGGACAAGGACAGGACATATGTGGGAAACCTATCATCTGCAAGTTGCACTCCAAGTCACTCACCATTCTGACTTGGAATTATTATTTATGTTCCTTCATTGTTGCTGGCTCAAAATTGTGGACCTCTTTCCCGAATGACAATTTAAGTACACCCCTTTCCCACCTCTAAAGGCTGCAGCGGTTCAACAGGTAGCTCGCCACTAACGTCTTAGAGGGAATTAAGTTTGGGCAATAAACGCTGGCTGAGCCAGTAAAGCCTGCATCCCCTGAATGAAGTACAGAGAAGAAAAAAAAAATCAGAATGAAATTCTTATGAATAAGGTTACATTAGAAAACATGGTAAACCTTAAGTGAAAAACATATCCAATACATGAAATCGAAAGCAGTTTCACTCTGCTCGATGAACCATGCAATATCAGACGACATGAAAACTCTGGACCAGCAATAATTTTTGAGAAACCTATTTGATACAAATAGGTAATAATATGAGGGAATTTAACAGAGGGCAGACAAAATTTAACACAGAAAAGTGTGTGGGGAATTCAGAAATAAATGGTTCAATTTTAAAGGGGGTGCAGAAAGAGAGAGATCTGTTGCTGCATTTTCCTAAATCTTTGCAAGTGACACATTTAGGTGAGAAGGCTGTTTAAAAAGCATTGGAATTTGTGCACATTATTAATAGAGATATATGTTATAGTAGTATCTTAGATAGAATGTTGTTACCAATCCTTCTTCCTATGCTGGTCAGGAACCTATCAAGTATTTCGCGCTGAACCAGCTAAGAATTATTACATTTTAGCACTCCATTGAATTTACATTAACTCTTAGATGTATTAATTATTACTAATAAAATGTAGGTAACACATTTGAATCTTCATGAGGAGAGTGTGCCTCAACTCCAATTGCTATTCACCTGAACTCAAATTGTTTCAAATTGCCCAAGACTGCCAAGTACTTTCAGAAACTCTAACCAGCAGCTGTTTTATTTTTCCCTCAGAATGGGCAGAGGTTTGGTTCAGTTTAGTTTCTGGATAAATTCTTTCATATCCATTAGTTTATGAAAGGTAAAGACCACAAGGATGCTCTCTCACAGGAGAGAGGAAGCAAGTGGTGCTTAACCTAAGGGTCACCACACTTCAGACGAGGGGAAAGGTTGAAAAGGAGAGTCCTTCATGGTGACCTGAACTGGCACGGGAATTGTATCTATGCTTTTAGGACATGCAAATGCAAGAGCATAAGAACCAGGAGCAGGAGTAGGCCATCTGGCCCTTCGAGCCTGCTCCACCATTCAATAAGATCAAGGCTGATTGTTTTCATGGCTGCAGTTCCACTCACCCACCCTCTCACATAACCCTTAATTTCTTTACTGTTCAAAAAATTATCTATCTTAGCTTTAATAGCATTCAATGAGGAAGCCTCAACTACTTCACTGGGCAGGGAATTCCACAGATTCATAACCCTTTGGGTGAAGAAGCTCCTCCTCAATTCAGTCCTAAATCTGCTCCTCCTAATTTTGAGGCTATGCCCTCTTGATCCAGTTTCACTTGCCAGTGGAAACAACCTCCCTGCTTCTATCTTATCTATTTCTTTCATAATCTTATATGTTTCTATAAGATGCCCCCTCATTCCTCTAAACTCTAATGAATATAATCCAAGTCTGTTCAGCCTCTCCTCATAAACCAACTCTCAACTCTGGAATCAATCGAATGAACTTCCTCTGTACCCTCCCCAGTGCTGGTACATCCTTTCTCCAGTAAGGAGACCAAAACTGCACACAGTACGCCCACATGGGCCCAAGCTATGCCTGCCTCTTTGTAGGTTACGTGGAACAATCCCTCTTCCGTACCTACACTGGCCCTAAACCGCACCTCTTCCTCCGTTACATTGATGACTGTATCGGCACCGCCTCGTGCTCCCATGAGGAGCTCGAACAGTTCATCCACTTCACCAACACCTTCCACCCCAACCTTAAGTTCACCTGGACCATCTCTGATACCTCTCTCTCTCCTTCCTGGACCTCTCTGTTTCCATCTCTGGCAACCACCTGGAAACCGATATCCATTTCAAGCCCACCGACTCCCACAGCTACCTAGAATACACATACACATCTTCCCACCCATCTTCCTGCAAAAATGCCATTCCCTATTCCCAATTCATTTGCCTCCGCCACATCTGCTCCCAGGATGAGGCATTCCACTCCCGAACATCTCAGATGTCCTCGTTTTTCAAGGACCGCAAATTCCCCCCACTCAGTGGTCGACAACGCCCTCGACCGTGTGTCCCGCATTTCTCACAACTCATCCCTCATACCCCCTCCCCGCAATAACAACCAAAACAGAATCCCCCTCGTCCTCACGTACCACCCCACCAACCTCCGGATCCAACGCATCATCCGCCATCTGCAATCCGACCCCACCACCAAAGACATTTTTCCCTCCCCACCCTTATCTGCTTTCCGGAGGGACCACTCTCTCCATGACTCCCTTGTCTGCTCCACATTCCCCTCCAGCCCCACCACACCTGGCACTTTTCCCTGCAACCACAGGAAATGCTACACCTGCCCCTACACCTTCCCCCTCACCCCCATCCCAGGCACCAAGACGACTTTCCAAATCAAGCAGATGTTCACCTGCACATCTGCTAATGTGGTATACTGTATCTGTAGTTCCCGTTGTGGCCTCCTCTACATCAGGGAAACCAAGCAGAGGCTTGGGGACCGCTTTGCGGAACACCTACGCTCGGTTCGCACCTCCCAGTCGCGAACCATTTCAACACCCCCTCCCATTCCTCAGACAACATGTCCATCCTGGGCCTCCTGCA
Organism: Rhincodon typus; assembly: GCF_021869965.1. Lineage (NCBI taxonomy): Eukaryota > Metazoa > Chordata > Chondrichthyes > Orectolobiformes > Rhincodontidae > Rhincodon > Rhincodon typus. Next base: position 42,487,574 of record NC_063350.1, on the reverse strand, counting down.
GTGCCACAACGATGCTACCCGAAGGTTGCAGGAACAGCACCTCATATTTCGTTTGGGAACCCTGCAGCCCAATGGTATCAATGTGGACTTCACAAGCTTCAAAATCTCCCCTCCCCCTACCGCATCCCAAAACCAGCCCAGCTTGTCCCTGCCTCCCTAATCTGTCCCTCCTCCCACCTCAAGCCCCCCCCCC
>NC_063350.1:42403376-42467381 GCF_021869965.1 Rhincodon typus | reverse complement strand
TCCTCCCTGGACTGACCTATCCCCTTCCTAACTCCCTACCTACACTCACCTTTCCTGGCCCCATCCCCGCCTCTTCGACCTGTTTGTTTCCTCTCCACCTATCCTCTCCTCTATCCCTCTTCTATCCGCCTCCCACTCTCTCCCTATTTATTTCAAAACCCCCTTCCCCTCCCCCTTTTCTGATGAAGGGTCTAGGCCCGAAACGTCAGCCTCTCTGCTCCTATGATGCTGCTTGGCCTGCTGTGTTCATCCAGCCCTGCACCTTGTTGTCTCTGTGTGGGACCTTGTCAAAGACCTCACTGTAGTCCATGTAAACCACATCAACACCACCACCCTCATCAATATATTTAGTCACCTTTTCAAAAACCTTAATTAGTCAGACAGGATCTGCCTCTCACCAATCCTTGCTGACTATCCCTGATCAATAACTTCCTTTCCAAGCATTAATTAATCCTGTCCTTCAGAATTTTTTTCAATAATTTCCTTACCACTTACATAAACCTAACTGGTCTGTAATTACCTGACCTATCCGTGCTGCCCTTTGAATAAAAGAACCACATTAGCTATTCTCCAGTCATCTGGCACTTTACCTGTGGCCAGTAAAATAATAATTATATCTGTCAGGGCCCCAGTAATCTCCTCCTGCCTCCCATGGCAGCCTGTGATATATCTCATCAGGTCCTGGGGATGTATGCACTTTCATGCCTGCTAAAACAGTGAATACTTCCTCTTTATTAATCTTAATGTGCTCTACCTGTAATACCTTTGAAAGATTACTGCTTTCCAAATATAGACTTACCTGCAAGCATCTGCTTCCTGTCTAATGATTTTGAAATTAGCCTTTCCTGGACTATTTTCACCTCTTTCCATAATGACTTTGAAACTTACAGAGTTCACAGAATCCCTGCAGTGTCAAAGCAGGCCATTTGGCCCATTAAGTCCACTCTCAAAAGCATCCCCCCCAGACCCACCCCATCCCCGCATTTCCCACCCTAGACACTATGGGCAATTTAGCATGGCCAATCCACCTAACCTACACATCATTGGACTGTGGGAGGAAACCAGAGCATCCAAAGGAAACCCACACAGAAACAGGGAGAATGTGCAAACTCCACACAGACAGTCACCTAAGGGTGGAATCAAACCCAGGCCCCTGGCACTGTGAGGCAGCAGTGATAACCACTGAGCCACCATCCTGGATAGCTACTTTCCCCAAAATATTTGCCCACTGAAACTTCAACTTTCAATGTTAATCTGTCCACTTGTAAAACTTTCCTCATGCAAATAAATTTCTGTTAGCACTCCAAGGCCTATCTATCTCATACTTATTTAAAACAAAATAAAATATAGCTGTAGATATACTGACAAGTTCATCATTAAAAACTCCATCATACATAAAGGCCAAAACCTACACACCACCGGTTAAAAATCCAAACTCTAAAATACACATATAACACTTTTCAACTGTACAACATTTTTCACTGTATTTTGCAACAAAATACACATAACAATAAATAAGTCAAAAAATCAAATAAATACCGTCAAGAAGGGGATCAACTCTTGTTCAATTAAAATTGCAGGAGGACATGCTAGGAGCAGAGCCAGGCATAACTAATTAGACAAGCTTGCTATTTCAGCTCTTCATTAATAGGAAGCAGGTCAGGTATGAATCCACCGCTACTCAACAGCTGAAACCAACTCACTTCCAAGCCCATTGAAATGCTTTCTCCACTGCTCAGCAAATGAAGCAACATAATTTTGCTCCCCCCCCACCCCCTTGCCTTCACATCCATGGGAGCTGAAACTAAGCTGATCCCTCTCACTTTAGCCCAACCAAACCCTATTACATAAAGTCTGAGGCTTTAAAATAAGGTCACACCAACTAACGTTTGACCAAATTTGTGGTCATCTGTCCTAGTGTATCCTTATATAGTTCAATGTCGAACTGTGCTTATTAATGTTCAGTAAAATGCCTTGGGACCTTTTGTTACTTCAAAAGTGTAATATAAGTGTAAATTGCTGTTGCTGTGAGGAATTTGATTTACCCAGTAATATCCTATATTCGCATAAAGCGTATACACTACAACACATCATTCAACACTTGTCAGCAATAAACTTTTTTTTTTACCCAAGTCTTCAACTAATCAGCAGCAATAATGAAACAAGCACGATGCACTACTTCTTATTGACATATCCGAGGGAAGAACATCAATAAAGTGGTTAAGCATTCATGCCCACCCATAGCGCTGGTTGATAAGAAACATATATTCAGAACAGGTGATGAAGGTCAGCTAGCTGATACAAGCATGGTGTTTTCCCAAAAGGTCAATAACAGTCTCTGCTGAGTAGAGATAAACATCGGTTTTCTCATCTGCCTTCTTCACAGCATCTCCTTTACTTCCTGCTCTCAGAAATCAAAAAAAAATAACAGCCAGAGACTCTCAGAATCCTAAATTCAACACTGAACGAATAAAGACTCCCTGCAGACATGGAACCAAAATGAACCACAACCAATGTTTCCCCATGTCTTTCTGTTACACATTATTCTACTGGCGTCTGACTGGAGATTTAAACCTAATCCAAGAATGTAGCTGAGACATATTCCAAAGCTGCAGGGCATTGTACTCTATGTTGGAAGGATAATAATTTTTGCAAGCTCGTCTTCTTCTATTTGCCCTCTCACCAAACTACAGCTCTATTTGCTTCTTTCTCCTGCTGTTGCTCCTCTCTCACCTATTCACAGTTGTCTAGAAATCCCAGATGAGTTCTGATGAGGCGCATTGCCAGAAGTAATGCAAATTATTTCAGAATGTTCTACAACAACTGGCCACAGTTGGAATTGTCTAAGTCACACATAGAAGAAAATGACATTCTAATAAAGGTAAAATACTTCCCAAATCTTTCTGCAGTCTTACCTGAATGCAATTTATGGTGCCTTTAAAATGGTTGAAATGAGCGGCGACCTGGCATGGTTTCTGAGCAGGACCAGGAATTATTGATCACGATACAAGCCGAGATGAAAATGGCACCTGTTGTTGCGACAATGCCATCGGACCGTGCTTTGCATTTTGTTCTATTAATCCACGGGATTAGTGCATCACTGGTTAGGCCAGCATTTATTGCCTGCCCCTAATTGCCCAGAGGGCAGTTAAGAGCCAACCACATTGCTGTGGTCTGGAGTCACAGGTAGGCCAGACCAGGTAAGGATGGCAGATTCCTTCCCTAAAGGATATTAGAAAACTATATTTTTTTTTCCTGACAATCAGCAATGGATTCATAGTCATCATGAGTCCTAATTCCAGATTTTTATTGAATCCAAATTCCACCATCTGCCATGGCTGAATTCAAACCCTGAGTCCCCAGAACATTCCCTGAGTCTCTGGATTAGTAGTCAAGTGATAATAACACTAGGCTGTTCCCTTCCCTATTTATTCCTACTTGGATCCAGCAGGAGCTGTGTTTGCTTAGATCAAGGATTCAAGCAAAAATTTGAATAGATGGAATCCACAAATTAGGTTGGTGCTGCAACAATTGTCACAAGGTTGTTTGGGTTATAGGACAATAAGAATTGAGCTCCAGAACCAAGAAAGATAAATGGAAAAATTGCACAATATTTTTATTTTAACAATGGGTGAAATTCAGCCGATGTGGGAAGGGTTAGAACCTGGATTCATCAAGTTTCTCTCCCCTTCAGAAAGCCAACACAAATCCTGATTCAGTGTGACTGTGCCCAAAAGGGTGCCTGACAGGGATCGTACCAAAATAAATCTGCTTGTAAAACAACAGCTGGACATGGCACAGAAAATTCCTTCCATTGCACTTTTTTAAAGTTATGCTTTTGCAGGTTATTTCTCATGTGCCCTGCACAACGTATTCGGGGACAGTTCGTAAACACATGTTTATTACTGCTACTTTCACAAGCTCAATTTTAAACAATCTTCGCCAAGTTGGAGAAACACAATATTGGGACAAAATAATTGTTCATTAGTTGATCAATAATGGTTGTTGTAGAGCCACCCAACCACTAATCAATTGAAATGAGAAATTAACCTCCAGATCCAATGAAAAAGGCCCTTTTTTTGTCTTTCCTCGAGAAAGTTAAAAGAAAAGCAGAAATTGCTGGAGAAACTCAGCAGGTCTGACAGCATCTGTGGAAAGTAGAGTCAATATTTTGGGTCCAGTGGCCCTTCTTCAGAACTGAGAAGTTAATACAATTTCAAACAGGGGCAAATTCAAATTATCCATGGTTTGTAAAGTGTCTGCCATCACTAGAAATTAGTTTCATTAAAATGTGTTATTCGAAATTAGTTCTTTGGAAAGTCAGCACTTATAACCAATCCCTTGAATTAAGTGGCATAATAGACGTTTCAAAGGACAGGTTAAGAATCAAAAATTTTGGATGGGTCTGGAGCCACATTGGAGACTAGACCAGGGAAGAAAGGATGATATATTTTCTTTTGGGTTTTTATGGCAATTCAGTAGTTTCATGACCATTATTGCTAAGATTAGCTTTCCATGATCATTTCTACTAAGAGCAACATGTAGCTGTAAAATTACTAATTAAGCGAATCTAATTCTGTTAGCTGCTGCAGGATTTGAACCCATGCCTTTGGAGTATTAGTCTGAAGCTCTGGATAACAAATCGTGTAACACCACCACCAGCAAATGTCAATCGAAGTTACATACCATTTTACCATGAAACTATATTCCCTTTTCTCATTGGCTCCAGGTCAATGTTACAAATTCACTTCTGTATAGCACTTGGGCTCTGCATACACAGCATGGACAGGAGTGGTGCGTTTCACTATCATCTTTGGAAGTGCAATTAGGCATGCAGAACACATGATGGCCTTGCCAGGGACACACACACATACCATGAAAGAATGAAAAATAGATTAAGTTCCCTAATTATTAAAATTCAAATAATACTTGCATGCAATTTCAGACATCAGTTGACGTGCTTTCCAATGGAGGACGATGTAAGTTTGACAGCAAAGGAGGGTATCATTTCACTCCATACACACTCAGTGAAAATTATTCTGAAAATCAGAGTGAAGTTTATCCACTTGACACGTCATATGTGAGTGACACTTTCGAACAATAAGGTCAAATACGTATCAGGACGAAGGTAGAAATGTGTTCATATCTGGAGCAGATTTCTGTGATACCGGCTACACAGCTGTATGCACATCTTGTGAAGATAGTGGCCTCTGGTGGTAACAATGAACGGCTGCCTTCAATTTGTTTGTCTTTCAGGGAAAGGATTAAAGAATACTGACTTATTACTTGGAACCAGATGGATGCATTTTAACTTTCCAATCTAATTGCTACTGGAGGATCCGGATGGGTAATCCAAAAGTTTTCAGAGTGTGCTTTCTCATGGCATGTTAACTAAATCTCAACATCCAGCTTTCATGACCAAACAGTGGGCGTGATTGCAGTCTGCACAAGTGTGTTGAAACCTCATTAGTTAAATGGACCCTGGTGAGAAACATAATGGAAGTATTTGCTAATTGTCAGAAATTGAACCGATGGAGTTACAAAGATGGAATACTGTCCCGCAGGTTGTATATGCCTCCAACGTGAACAACTTTCAGGGATAAAACTCAGGCAGAAATATTGTTCCTTGCAGGTGAGAGGAAGCTGAACAGGGATGATTGAAGTTGGTGAAGGAGGTGAGCACCAGGAGTGCAGGCCCTCCATGTCAGACATTGCAGCAAGAAGTTCAACAAATTCACCTGAGCAGGAAATGTGAGTAACATGTTACATTCAAGTACCACTCCACTTCTCTGACATCCCAGCCTTCTCCAAGCAACAAACCCATAGAATTAGTTAAAATGTTCCTTTTTGGCTTGCCAGGACATCCTGTTTCTCAATTTCCTTTCTCCAGGTTCTTTCTCTGCTTCACAGGAGGCACAGGGCAGTTAGTACGCTAACTGCAAAATCTTGTAGTCACTGATTAAAGGCAAGGGATTACAGTGCTCACGGCAGAAAACTGACTTTCTTCAGGTTCTGGGTATTTTTACTGCAGAGACATACACAACCTGGCCCTCCAAAAGTGTGAAGGCTTCTCCATGTGTCATTCCCATCTACAAACTGGAACCAGAGAACTGTTGCTAGGCTGATGACCTTCGACCTGACTGCAATTGCACAAACCAATCAGCTATTTGTTGCAGGCCAAATCTCACTTGCTACAAAGACCCTATAATAAATATCTTGCCGGCCACTGCTTGAAAGAAGCAACAGTGTAAACACTGCAAACAGTGAATTTCAACAACTTGTGTTTTTTAAAATGTGCAACGATTCCCTCCACGGTCCTTTGTTTGAAAAGAAGCCTTTGTCTCATCTTAGTCCACAAACAAAGGTATAGAAAATCTTTGTTACCAACAGGGAATAGTCTGAAAGGTACGGGCCAACCCAATTGTTTGTTTCTAATGCTTTATCTGCCACAGCAGTGTGTCATAATCATGGTCACTGGTGATAAAGTGGGTGGTGGTGTCACCCAGTGACAGAACTAGATAGCACAGAGTGCAATAGCACATTCATGTTGACTTGAAGTTAGCAGGTACCATGTTGACATTGAAGTCTTGCATCTTGTCAGTTCTAAATTATTTCTTTCTTCTTCCACAGCTCCTTCAAGCATAATACTGGATCTGAGGGCTTGTTGCACAGTGGCAATATCCTTACCTCAGGCCCAGGAAGTCCAGTTCCAGTCCCACCAGCCTTGGAGGTGTCATAATGCATTGTAAAAGGTTGATTTAAAAATACGTTAACACTGGAGTTGGTCCCTGCGGAAGAGGAGGAATATTCCTCACATGAGATTATGCACTCTGAGGAAGCACCATCACATGATTCCTGACTACCTTGCTCTGGCTCATATAAATACACCTCATTGGGGCCGTTAAGACAAGTAGTTGGTTTTCACATAGTATCTTGCACATCTATGTTGAGCAGTAAAGATGTTAGACACAGGGGCAATAGCAGAGTCTCTGATAGAAGGCGCATGATCCCTCTCAGGTTCTGCTGAATTAGATACAGATGCTAAGCTGTGGGATCATTGATAAAAAGGATGATTCTGAGCAGCAATAGGATATGTTTTAGATTTTGTCAGAAGGTACAGAAGAATTCTACATAATTTTAGAGAGGTTGGAGCAGTCCATCTCCATCTTGAGTGTCACAGTGTCTCAGGTACTTACTCTGGTTTTGACCTCTGTGGAAAGAGTTGCTATCTACACCTAACATCAAATATCTCAATCAACTGAGTGCAAATGGCCCTTTATCATTGGCGTGTACACTCAGTCTCCCAGTTTAAATACAATACAGAAAACCTCACCTTGGGCCATCAGTTCCTCACTGAATTGCTAAATAGTGCTCTCCCATTTTTGGTGGGCAATGAGAAGAAAGATGGAGAAAAGCAACATGAAACTGGGGACTCTTTCTAAAATCTCCTTCCTCTCTTGCCCTATCCCAGTCAAAAGACTACAAGCTGCCATGTCTTTGCACCCACGTGGGTGCAAGTGGGGAAAACTTTGACAGAGATACCATGGGTTCCAAAACCCAGAGAACATCAGCTATGAGGATCCCAGCAATCTGAGGAGGATGATGAGCATTCTGCATCAAACTCTGCTGAAGCCATAGAAGTTGTACGGTATTGGTTTCACTGAAAGCAATGAATTGTTGACTTTATGCTGCAGGCTGGAAGTGAGAATAGTGGCTTCATTAGTGTGTCAAATATACCAGAGTGAGTCTGTCCTATGTATCTCTTGTCGCTAAGTTTCCAGTTATAGGGGCCCTGGCCATGGTGTACAGCATACGGTATTGGTAGGAATGACCACCACATAGTCTTTGTAGGACCAAAGCCCCAACTTTACAACGAGAATACCCTCCATTGAGTTGTGAGACAGCATTTACTGTGTTAAACGTAGCACGTTCAGAACAGATGAACTGGCTCAAAATTTGACATCTATCAGGTGTCATGGACCACCAGCACAGCAGATAGCCATGGTGTGATGGATGCCCAAAATCAGCAGAACAAAGCTACTCTGCCCAAATACCACAACCATCAGTCTACTCTCAATTATCGCAAAATAATATCATACAGTCATAAGACACAGAAACAGACCCCTCAGTCCAACTTATTCATGTAAACCAGGTTTCCCAAACTAAATTAGTCCCATTTGCTTGTGTTTGGCCCATGTCCCTCTAAATATTTCCTATTCATGTACCTGTCCAAATGTCTTTTAAATGTTGCAGCTGTGTCTGCATCCACCACTTCCTCTGGCAGAGTATTCCATGTATGAATCACCCTCTATGTGAAAAAGTCACCCCTCAGGGCCCTTTTAAGTCTTTCTCCTCTCAACTTTGACTCTCCCACTCTAGAAAAAAGACATTTGCTATTCACCTTATCTATGCATCTCATGATTTTATAAACCTCTGTAAGGTCACTTCTCCTACAGTCCATTGAAAGACATCCCAACCTATCCAGCCTCTCCCTATAGCTCCAAACCTCCAGTTTTAGCAACGTCCTAGTAAATCTTTTCTGAACCTTCTTCAATTTAATAATATCATTCCTATAGCAGGGTGACCGGAACTGTACGCAGTACTCCAAAAGTGGCCTCACTAATCTCCTGTACAACCTAAACATGACATCCCAACTCCTATACTCAATGGTCTGATTAATGAAGGCAAGTATGCTAAGTGCCTTCTTAACCACCCTGTCTACCTGGGATGCAACTTTCAAAGAGCTATACCTGAACCCCTAGGTGGCTCTTCTACAGCACTACCCAGGACCCTACCATTAACTGTATAAGTGCTACCCTTGTTTGCTTCACCAAAATGCAATACCTCACATTTATCCAAATTAAACTCCATCTGTCACTCCTCAGCCCATTGTCCCAGTTGGTCAAGATCCCTTTGTATTTTTAGATAACCTGACTGCTATATCACCAATTTTGGGATCATCCACAAACTTACCAACCATGCCTTCTAAATCCTAATCCAAATATTTTATATAAATGACAAATAACAGTGTAACCTGCACCGATCCCTGCAGAACACTGCAGGTCATATGTGACCAGTCCAAAAATCAACACTCCACTGCCATCCTGTCTCCCACCATCAAGGTAATTTTGTATTCAATTGACAAGCTCTCCTTAAATCCTATGCGATCTAACTTTACTAACCAGTCTATCATGTGGAACCTTGTCAGAGGCTCCACTGAAGTCCACGTAGACAACGCCTACCATTCTGACCTCGTCAATCTGTTTGGTTAGATCCTCACAAAACTCAATCAAATTTGTAAGACATGATTTCCCATGCACAAAGTCATGCTGATCATCCCTAATTGGTCCCTGCCTCTCCAAATGCAAGTAAATCCTATCTTTCAGAATGCCATCCAACAACCTACCCACCACTGATGTCAGACACAAAGGTCTATAGTTCCCAGGCTTTTCCTTACAGCTTTTCTTAAGGCACAACATTAGCCACTTTTCAGTCCTCTGGCAACTCAACTTGAGACAGTGCATTGCTCTTACTTTATCAGATACACAAAGAACTACCATTCAAACTTATTTTTATTCCTCTTTATTCTCTCTTTCTCTAGGGTTCATAACCTGGATTTAGGCATCGATTGAGATTAGGGTCTGGCTTTCGCTAAATTCCCGTTCCAGTCCCTCTAAAGCAAAAATGTATCAGCAAAATGCATCGCACCCCTCTGAAACTCTAGGAAATAAGTCTTAGCCTACAGTGTATGAAGGGAGCAGAACAGTCTTGTGTTAGAGACACCTGTCACTTCTGAAGATAGAACCCATAGAACCCCAACAGTGTGGAAACAGGCCATTCAGCCCAACAGGTCCACACTAAGGATCCGAAGACCATCCCACCCAGACCCATCCCATCCCTGCATTTCCCAAGTCTAACCCACCTACATTGCCGAACACTATTGGCAATTTAGCATGGCCATTCCACCTAACGTGTACGTTTTTGGACTGTGGGAGGAAACCCATGCAGACACAGGGAGAATATGTAAACTCCACACAGACAGTTACCCGAGGTTAGGATTGAACCCCGGTTCCTGGTGCTGTGTGGCAGCACTACTAATCACTGAGCCACCGTGCCACCTTTAAAAGATGCATTCCTTGACTGGGAATCATACCCAGAGTGCTGCAGTGAAAGCACCAAATCCTAACCACTAGACCACCAGGGACATATATGTAAAACCATTAATTGTTACAATAGTGCAAAATATTGGAGTGATCCAAAGCGTTATCTGGATGGAAGTTAAGGAGGTTCTACCTTATGCGGTAGAGAAGAGGGGAGACTTGTGAGGACAGCACTTAAAGAATGCCAACAGACCAATAAAACTATTGTTTGTCCCTATCCCATCTACACTACTGGGCAAACCACATGTGGTTTTGAGTCCACCGGTAGTGAAACAGTTAACTGCACTCTCAAAATTTCAAGCGCTACTCGCGGGAACATAATGCAGGTGAAGGAGAATACGGTAACACAACGTCCTGAAAAAAATATCATTAATCATGAGTTGTCTTGCCTCATCATCAATACTGCAGAAATTCACCTCTATCAATTCGAGTCATTGTGGATCTATTTATACCAAATTGGTTTCAGTGATTCAAAAAAGAAACTGGCTACCACCTTCTCAATCACAGCTAGACATGGACAATTGATTCTGGCCCAGCCAGCGATGTCTATTTCCCAAGAATAAATTTAAGAAAATAACACTGGCCAATTAATGGTATCTAAAGGACTTATTGAGACCCTATGGGTATTTCAGCATATGGCAGGTCAAAGCATGAGTTGGTCTCACAGTGGGGAAGCAGGGAGGGTCTATGGTTAATCGCATGATGGAACCGCCTCCTACAACTGCCATGATCCTTGGACCAAAGCCCTAGCCAACACATGGACAAAATTGTCCTTCCAAAACAATGGCCAGGTTGGTGTGGCTATCTTAATTTTTAACATCTGATATTTCCATGTTATGGTGCTTTCTCTGTCTCACTCCATGAGATGTCTGCAAGAAGTCCTCCCAACCGTGCACTTGGTGGACATATTTGGAACAAGTATTGCAGGAATTGTACATGGAATTGGTCCCAAGTTTGGATTCCTGATGCTAAAGTGGAAATCCTGGTCATTAAACAGTTTCTTAGCGAGTTGATTTTGATGGAATAAAACTTGATTTAATCTTTATTGCATAAACAAAAAAATCTTGTTAAGTTTGGAGAAAACAAACAGTAAATTGTAGAGATTGTTCTGTTATTTCTATCAGTTGTTCCAATAAAAATATAGAAATAAAGTATGTAAAAGATAAAATTTGATTTGTTCACTGTAATGATTTTTTAAGCTTAGAGAAAAGAATGCTAGACATAGAAAGTTCCATTAAGACTGTGCCCAATGGTACATGTATGCCTTTGTCATATAATAATTTTCCAATTAATCAGAAGCACAAGCCAGCTTATGTAGACTAAGTATCAATATTTGATAAGATATCAACAGCTAGGAGTGTGTGGTGAAAAGAAAAATCCTTCCTACTAAGAACCCAATTGCAACATATGAGATAAGTCTACAGATTACTGTGATCATAATCCCTGTACATTGTTAAAAATAACATATTGCTTATAATTTATTTAAACTCACAGCGTGGATCTTCATCAATATTTTCACCAAAACCTCTAGTCATCTACATCTCAGCTATACAACAACCACATTTTCGCTATTCATACAATACATTGGAGAGAATAAGGACAACATGAAAAATACTCATAAGAATTCTTTCTGTACCCAGGGAAAATTGCTAATGCATAATTTGACAAAAAAAAAAGTATCAAAATCAAGAGTGGACAGGAATGTAGTTTTTTTTTGGAATTTATGGAATAGTTAACATTCTAATGCGATGTAACTAGGTAGGCTATAAAATACACAGACGTCTCAGATTATTTATTGTAACTTACCCACAGAATTTAAGTAAAAGTAGTTTCTTTTTCAACGAGGCGAAATGTAGGGCTTATAATTGCTATTCAAAGCCATTCAGAAAGATGATTTTGTTGTTCGACCATCACTAAAGATTTACTTAACTACAACTTAATTTCAAGGGACTATGGAATATGTGGAAATAAAGGAAATCAATAATCATAAGGAGGTTGTATTAGAAGAGCTAATGGGACTGAAGTTTGTTAAATTCCTGGGTCCTGATATTTTACATCTTAGGATGTTGAACAGGTAGCTATGGAGATTGTGTATGCATTGTTGGTCATCTACCAAAATTCCACAGATTCTGGAATGATTTCTGCAGTTTAGAAACTGGTAAGTGTCAGTCTATTACTTAACCAGGAAATGAAAGTGAGAATAGCTTTGGCTAGAGTTTATCATAAGGAATGTCATAAATGGATAATAATGATTTGATTGGGCATAGTCAGTGTGGATTTTGAATGGGAAAAAAATTGAGGATATTTTTGAGGATAAGAGGGAGCTAGTAAATATGGTTTACTTGGATTTTCTTCATGCATTTGATAATGTTCCCCACAGGAGCTTAGTTAACAAATTAGAGCACATAGGATAGGTATAATATATTGGCAAGGATTAAGGACTGGCTATAAGCTTTCACATGCTTTCTGTTATTCAGCCACATGATACAAATACATTATGCCAATCTTACTTTTATCGCTTTTGTCGTTACATTAAGGTGACATTTCAATGGAAGTAGGTTCCAGTGAGTGGGAGTGAGGCGAGATGGGAGGGAAACAGGAAGCGGTACTTTCCATCATTGTAAAGGATAGGCCATGAGCTTGTAAAGGATATGTTATACCTGATGAATGATGAGGTCACTGAAGTCATAGTCAGGGGAATGTCTATGGATATAATCCTTCACATTATTAGCCATCCACCTAAATCTCCAAATGTTGACCTTTATAAGTTCCTTCTGCCATTTTGAATGACTGAAGGTGCATTCAAAAACTAGGCAGTACCAATTGCCAATCATATTCATGTACTGGTAGTCAATTTTTTCAGAAATAAACAAAAATTACATTCAAAACATTTCAAACATGCTTGTTTTTGTCCTTGCACTCCATTACAGAGCTTCATTTTACAAACTTCCTCAGAAACCAACAAATTTGTGCATTTATCAGAAATTCACAACGGCAATTGATTTGGTCTGATTTATGGCCATTTTTGTCTGCAGGATAACTTCTGGGTGTTTGTTTTGATAAACTAATGCAAAAGATCAGGAAAATTTGATTTACTCTGAATTTCATTTGTGTCATGACACTCTAAATGCCACAATTGGAAACTTCTTGTTTCTGCCACCTTTGCCGATATGAGGTCCAGACTAAGCATTGCTTCAGATAGTTCACTGCCACCAATCCAGCTTTGTTTATACTTTGACTAGGACCTATCTGATCATCAACGATTGAGGATACTTTAGCATAAAGTCTTTACAGAAGAGATATTATTCGTAGCTAAAAAGATGGTTTATTGTATCGTAACAATAAGTACAATTATATTGCTGGTCAGCATAATCACAATTATGACTGTACAGTATAAATCTGTCACAATGAAGGGAAACATAGAACTCATCATCTCCACCCACAGGCTGTATGACATCATTAGATTTGTTGGAGTTCAATGTAATATGAGCATTAACTCATTCAGAAGCTTTACCTTACACAACAATTTGTTCTTGAAATTCCATGGTCTTTTGCACTTTTTCAGACAATTTTTGGTGCTGAGAGATAAAGAACAACCTAAATGACTCCCTAGACTACACTATTTGTTATCTGTTCTTTCAATAAAGCTTCTTTCCTACCACACATAATTGATCTATAATTCTGTGGATTAGTTCTATCTTTTTTGAGGATGAGAATTACATTCATTGCTCACTGATGTTTTGACACAACTGCTCTTTCTTCATTGATTTTTTTTTATATGTCATTTGTCCTTGTTAACTCCTCACCAGTTTCCTTTTTTTCATCTTTTTTGACCTGAGGTCCTTGGTTTTATGGTTAGCTCTATGAGGGCAGCACAGTTGCTCATTGGTTAGCTCTGCTGCCTCTCAGCACCAGGGACCCCAGTTTGATTCTAGCCTCGGACAACTGTAGGTGTGGAGTTTGCACATTCTCTTCGTGTCTGTGTTGGTTTCCTCCAGATGCTCCGGTTTGCCCCAAAAATGTGCAGGTTAGGTGGATTGGCCATGCTAAATTGCCCATTGTCTAGGGATGTGCAGGGTAGGTTGTTTAGCCACGGTAAATGCAAGGTTACAGAGTTAGGATGGGGTGTGAGTCTGGTAGGGATGATCTTCAGAGGGTTGGTGTGGACTCAATGGGCCAAATGGCCTGCTTCCACACTGTAGGAATTCAATGATTTTGAAGGTTTGTTGAATTTCCTTTTGTTTCTATTATACCTCGTGTTAGATCCTTGTTGATTTCTTCTACCGTTGTCATTTACACTTTGTCAGCCTTTTCAGTGAAATCTAAGAGAAATAATCTTTCAGTATCCATACCATTTTAGTGCGAACTCAGAAGCATTTGCTCGCTCATCTTCTTAGCAGCCCTATCTCTTCTTTCATTGTATTATGTACTTTGTACTCACACGTCGATATTTTCAATTCATATTCTCCCTTCACATTCATAGACGTCTTTTTAATCCCTTTCCTAAGCTTAACATATTTTGTCTAGGCATGCTGTCTTAGTCTTATGTGCTTTGTGAATACCTTTTCTTCAGATTCAATATTGTCTTCACCTTTGTATTTATCTACATCTTATTCTTGAGTACATTTTTTAAAAAGAAATATATCCTTCCTGAAATCTATTGATCTCCCTTTTAAATATTGATCACTTTTTTTTTGTTTGTCAGTATTTTTCACCATTAATTTTCCCTTTGTTTTGACTTTGTTTCCAATGCATTACTTTGACCATTGAACTACCTATGGCTCTCTCAATCATTAACTTAAACTTTATGGCATTGTTATCATCACATGTCCAATGCTCTCACATGTACACTACTTTTATCTGATCAGGTTTATTTTTTATTACTAGGTCAACCAATGAGTCCTCTCTTGTTGAGCTTCTTATGTATTAGAATCATGAGCCCCCATGAGTTTATTTCAATGTTTTTCACTGTATTCCATACATTGCTTTCTTGTAGCTCCTGCCAGTTCCTTTGAATAGTGCGGGCAATGCCTGGCTACAATTTATCTCAATGCATATGCACTTGTTTGTAGACCTTTGTTATTTTTGCCTTTTTGTATTACTGTGTTAAAGTTGATATATTGATTCTGATTAACATAGCTGCTCCACAATCACTTTATCCTATCCTATCATTCCTTAAAGCATTATAGACTACAATATAAATCTACAAATCCTGTCCTGTCATATTTCCAATCTCCTCATCACATAGTTCCTCAATTTTAATTGGTGTTGCTGTCTTAATTTGCTTCATGTCCATTGTGTCTGTGCTTGTTGACCTTCAATTTCTCCCCACAAGGTAGCATCTCAAATTTAACATCCTCATCCTTATTTTCTAATCCTTTTTTGGCCTCACCCTCCTCCTCAAATCCAAACTTTACATGACTGCAATGCTTCTCTATTTCTGGCCTTCTGCTCATCGTTTATTGCAATCACTCTGCCATTGGTGGCTGTGCTTTTAACTGCTTTGGCCCTAAACTCTGGAATCTCTCCTTAAGCCTGTCTGCCTCTCTTTCTGTCTGTCCTGAGATCAGATGCTGCTTAAAACCTACGTCTTTGATCAATCTCTTGATTATCTGGCCTGATCACTTTTGTGTTCAGTGCCGAAACATATTGACTGAGAAAGCTCTTAAAATTCTTAGGAATTTTAACTACATGAAAGGAACTAAATAAAAACAATCTCCCTGGTTTTGTTGTTGAGGCTTTGTACATTTGTACATTTAGTATACAGTATACTTTATGTTCTAGCATTACTGATGTCAAGTACCTTATTGCTACTTCTTCTAACTTTTTTGATCCCCAAATATTCATGTTACCTTCCTCTCTGTTGGTACTCTGGCCTTCATATGTTTTATTTCTTACTTTTAGTTAATACTATTTCCACCTAAATCCTCCCTTCACCTTCATGTCCTTCATAAATTGCTCATTGTATTTACTGCTGGGACTTTACTTGGCAGGTTTCTGTACAGCTGATCCCAGCTTTCAGCCTGCACCTGTCCGTTGACTGATTCAAGTGTCCCACAGACTGGAACTCCTACTTCCCACACCACTCCTAAGTCACACATTCACTTTCCTAATCCCTTTCCCGATGCCCCCGAATATGTGGTTTTGTTAATAATCCAGAGGTTACCATCCTCAGGGATGAAGCTGCTGTATTCCAATTGTCCCACAGCATTATTTTCTCCCTGTACCGATCTTAGGTTAATAGTTTCAGTATAGACCATGATAACTGGTTCTTCCACATCCCTTTCCAAGATCTTTTCCAAGCACTCTCACATAACTATGTCTTTATAATCAGTTAAATAATATACACACACTCATGAACTCTTGATTGTGACTGTACAAGATACCTTATATCACCCTAATAATTGAATACCCTAAGATTAGAATATTTCTATATTTCCCAACTCCCCGGACACTAAATTATCAGTAGATGGAATTAAATTGATTTGATGTGGTTATTTTGATCCTAGATGTAGTATATTTACTCTATCAGGTTTCTTGTTAACATCCCCTTTCAATGAAATGCTTATTTATTGCTGGTACATTTTTGCCCTTGCCTCTTATGCTTCAGTAATTCCAAAAGAACCTCATTTATCGAGCACAGAGTTTAATATAAAAGTATAAATAAATAATGAAATGTTTTTAGTCCTTAGGCACTGCTGTTACTTGCTCTATATTGCTAGAATTCTGGAAGATTTCCAACTTTCCTGAAAATCAAGAACATTTTAACTTAATCAAAAATAAGTGGTTTTATTGCAATTCACTCACCCCCATGCAGCTCTAATTAAGTCAGTTCTCTGAGGCATGGGGTTGGATTCAGTGGGTTAAGCTGAAGAAAAATAGTGGTCAGGGTACTTTTCTGCAAATCCCAAAAAAAAAGCACTTGCAATGAGGACATCAAGAGAGCAGCAGCTCCTTTACCTGCATCTGCACCACTACTGTGTGTGCATGAGCTTCCTGCCAGCCATTTGGAGGCTCTGCAGTCCATGATAAATTATATTTTTATTGCGTGTGTACATTTGTGATAAATGGTCACTGTATTTCTATAGGCTATAGTATAAAGGAAATCAGTCCAGAACTTTGATATGCAGAGAAGCAGCTAATTTTCACTCTAGACCCAAATAACAATTAAGAAAGAGCACATGCAAGATTTTTTAAAATAATGAAATATTTTGATAATATAAGCACAGACAGCAGAATAACTCTTTGAAAGAGCAACCTTATCAGACCCACTTCTTTGCTCATGCCCCAGAGTGAAGAAATGGCAGCAATTGGCTTCAACTATTCCTCCATTTCATTCAACTCTATCAGGTCTCATTGGGTTGCTACCAAGTGAGAGGCAAGGAAGACATTTGATACGAGGCTTCCAAAATGCCAAGGATCATTGAGAATAAGAATAATGTTACTGCACATCATTTGGACTTGAAGCATAGAAAAATGTTCTTACAGTAAGACTGAAACAATCATGAGGCAACTTCAAGCCATTCACAACATCGATCATCTTGAAAATGATCAACTAACAGGAGGTGGAGGTTCCACTAACCTCCCCATCCGCAATAATGACAAAGCTGGGGTATTTGCAGCCATCTTCAACCAAAAGTGTTGAGTGGATATTCCAGCTCAGCCTTCTCCTGAGGACCCCAGCATCATAGGTGTCAGTCTTCAGCTAATTCGATTCACTCCACTTGATATCAAGAACCTGCTGAAAACAAAGACTATTGGTCCTGATGACATTCCAGTAGCAGCACTAAAGGCTCTGTTTTGAAACGAGCTGTGCTCCTAATCAGAGAAAGCAAGAGCTGCAGATGCTGGAGTCAGAGTCAATAAAATCTGGAGCTGGAGCACCACAGCAGGTCAGGCAGCATCAGAGTCCTGAAGAAGGGTGTAAACCCAAAGCATCAACTTTCCTGGTCCTCTAATGCTGCCTGACTCGCTGTGTTCCTCCAGTTCTAGACTGTATTGACTCTGACTCCAGCATCTGGAGTAAATGGCAATCGGGGGGAGAATACTCTATGGATCTATGGCTATTGAAAGTCAATCAACCCAGCTGATGGGCATCTCTGCAGAAGTTCTTCAGGGTAGTTTCTTAGGTCCAACCACCTTCAGCTGCCCGTTTGGTCTTGTTTCTATTATGAGCAAGAACAGTTTCTCCTTATCCACTCTATTTAGCCCGCTATTGATCTTGAAAATCTCTATCACATCTCCTCTTACCCTTCTTCTATCCAAGGAAAGCAGTCCTAATTTTTTCAATCTACCTTCATAACAGAAGCTCTTCATTCCTGGAACTACCCTTGTAAACTGCTTCTGTACTCTCTCCAATGCATTTACATCCTTTGTACAATGTGGCACCCAAAACTGAACACAATACTTCAGATGAGGTCTAACAAGTGCCTTATACAAGTTCAACATTGCCTCTATGCTCTTGTACTATATGCCCCTATAAGAACGCTGAGGATACTGTCTGTTTTACTTCCAGCTCTCTCTGACAGCCTTGCCTTTCAATGGTGTGTGCGCATATACATTCATGTCTCCCTACTCCTCCACCTAGAATTGTACTCCCTGTTTTATATTCCTTTTCAATGTTCTTCCTACCAAATCACATCACATTACTCTTCATTGTATCGAAGCTCATCTGCCATATTTCCACCCACTCCACCAATTTGTCTATGTCCTTCTGGAATTCTACACTGTCCTCCTCACAAGTTATAATTCTTCCAAGTTTTGTGTTATCTTCCTGTCTGAGTAAAGATGGTATGCATATTCTCAAAGTTGGAGGATCACTACAAGACCATCCAGCATTAAATAATCAGCAGCTAGGAGTTCAGGTAACTGAGAGAGAGAGGTGCTTTTGCATTTTCAGTGTTGGAGCTGATTTGCTCAAATTCTAGGAGCAGCAATTACTGTTTTATAAGCTATTTCATTGTTTTGGAATTTTGGGGGAAAAAAAAATCAAAAAAGTGGCACTTTCATTCAGAGGAAGACAGACAAAAACACTGACTACGTGAGAAGTGAATCAACCGGAGAAATAAACCTACACAGAGGATGATACGCATATGGAATGAGCTGCCAGCAGAAGTGGTTGAGGCGGGTACATTAACAACATTTAAAAGGCATTTGGACAAATACATGGATAGTAAAGATTTTGATGCACACTCTCACCATCTTTTTAAATCTCTAAAATGTAAAAGTGCCTTAAGAAGCCCAGTTTCCTTTGTGGAGGAAATTCTACCTCAGCCCATCCTGCAACTTCACTGCTGAGTGGTATGGGATACAAGTGAAGCATGCCCTTATGTCTATTTCCATGGCTAGATTTTCCTGGAGCAGGGTACCAGCCTTTAGCTACAGGCCACAGCACAATGGCCACCAGTCTGAATCTAGTGTGACTAGGAGATTAATTCTTTCACCTCACCTTAGGTACATCAGATCGATTTACATGTTCAATAATTAACATGTTTGCCCACATTACAAACATACCTTTGATACCATGAAGTCTTAGTGTGAGACTCTAACCTAGAGCCTCCGACACAGAGGCAGAACCAGCACCCAAGACCTATGATAGCCTACTACAATGCAAAATGAAACTGTTGTAAACATGGTTGAGTTATGCTAATATTCACTATCTCAGGGCCAATTACATCCACAAGCAAATTTGTGATCTAACAATCCTGGCCATTGAGGCAACTGTCAAATCCCTACCTTTATAATTACCAATTCCAAACCTACAAAAAGTGGCGTTTGGTATTTTGTTGCTGGTATTCCATTTTAATTTTTTAGATAGATACAGAATCAAGTACAGGTGATTATGCTCTTGGTACTGAATAAAAGATTGATTTTAGCTTGGCCATTGTGATTTTTTCAGCAGTCTGAAAGTCACTTGCACCCACAGATGTGATGAACGTGTCCTTTAGTTTAAGTAAAGCAACATCTTGTGTTGTCTGATCTCCAGTTCTGAGTTGTAATTATGAGCTGCTTTATTCAAGTATGACAGTTACAATTTCTATGATGATATTTGGAGATAACTATGCCTAGCTTTTGAAAATTAATCTTTCCTAAACAGTTAGCTTTTTGTTAGAAGAGATATTTATCCACTTGGTACTCTAGCATAGTTTATAACAGTGCTGGCAATATTGCCAACATTTTAATGAATTTCATGATTTAAAGATCTTTCTACTGCCTGAACTTTTTTTTTCAGTTTTGCAGTCATGCTTTTCAAGGTATCTACATTTCTTAAATGAATAGTGTGAACCACAAGAATTAACTAACATGTTAAAATGCAATACCCAGATTTGACATTTCATTTACAAATGTTATTACCTCCTAGAATCTCCATCCTAAGTTCTACCAACATTAGGATCACCCTGGAAAAACAGACCCAATCCTAGAATGCTGCCTGGTTATTCTTCAGAACTGCAAATTTGACATGGCTCCTGAAATAAGTCTCCCATAACTCCTGAAATAAGAGGTCAGTATCCCATCCCAAAACACCCTTTATTTACACATGGAGAGTCATTGACAATGATCCAGCTCCCTCAGAGCTAGCTGTCAGAGTAAACAGGATGTCAGATACTGTTTTCCTTATCTGTCAGCCAGGGCTCCCTAATTGGGCCAGATTACCGCCCCCAATGAGGGAACTCATATTCTATGAGGTCCACCTGGCTGACCCCGTCAAAATCACTACACTTCCCTCTTTGCTATTATTCTTTAAGGCAATCTAAGGAATTGCTGCAAAACTGTAGCATTTTCCTTGAATTTCTGCCAGCATCACATAATTGTTGAAGTCCAAAATCCTTTCTCATCATCTCAGCAGAACAATCAACATCTGTCAGATTGTCAAATTGCATCCCAAGTTCAGCCAATCTGCAAAACCATCTCCTCCATGCTGATAGATTCCAGGAATATCCAATTCTAATTTCCAAAGCAATAGACATTTATATCTCCTTGAAAACATACCTGCATAAATCCAAAAGTGAGGTAAATGGTGACAATGTGGTTAAAATAATATAACATAATCAAGTTTGCTGACTTAAATTTTCACAGAATAAATAGATACTTATGTAATGGAATCTTGAAAATGGCATCAGCATCAGTACATTACAAATATTTATTTTATGGTGGATGAGAATGCATTTGTGACTATTTACCAGAATATTATGTGGAGGAACTAACCAAGGAAGAGTCAAATAAAACAAAGAACTGCAGATGCTAGAGTGGAAACAAAAAAAATGTTGCTGGAGAAAAGCAGCAGGTCTGACAGCATCTGTGGAAAGTTTAATATTTCCAGTCCCGTGATTCTTCGTCCAAACTGTTTGTAAATGAGGAACGGGTTATTTTAGATCTAGTGTCGGCTAATGAGGCAGCTAATTAGTTATCTTATAATAGAGATCCTCTAAATAGGAGAGTATTTCATATCTGTTTTGAAAGCGATGTGATTAATTCAGAAACCAGAGTCTTAAATTTAACCTAAATTAATCACAAAGTTACAATGGTGAGCTGAGTAAGGTAGATTAGAAATGTAAATTAAAATATTTGTTTGTTATGAAGCAGTACGAAGCATTTAACAAACTAACGCAGAATTTCAAATGTATATATATATATTATCTTCTGAAGGACAATTGTGGACTGATATTTGAGGCTACCCTGGACTTATTTTGCTGGAACACCCAAAGTGAAGACTATTACTGTTGACATGACTTGACTGAAGCCTGCTGACAACTCAGTTGATTCAATGGTCATAATAATACCAGCTAGGTAAGTCTGCTTCTCATTCCTGCTGAGATAGATTTGGGATCTGCTTCTTTGGCTACTCTTGAGAATGGAAGGCTATGGCAGACCAGCACTCACAAAAAAAAATACTGTTTAAAAAGAGGAAAGCTCAGGATGAAGCATCAGTGGACAATGAGCCTACAATGCTTTCCACCAGAGCACACATGAATGGTTTCATTTCCTACAGGAATAAAAGCTTCACTCAAAAGGCAGTACACCTATCAACTACTTGAAAATTTAAGGACGGTATTAGATTCCAGGAACAGGCTCACAATGTTATGAAAAAGAGCCCAAAACCTGATGATTTGGAGTGTGTTAAAGTCAGAAAATTTGATGAAGTGGGATAAAATAGGATGTGATAGCAAAATAGATTTTAAAAAACCAAGAGATTACCAAAACTAAACATGAGCAACTGACAGTGTGGAACAGGTGATATTATTATAGTAGGACACATTGAACAAATATACTGCAACCTTCCTCTCAGTAGAAGTCACAAAGAACATGCTAACAATTATGTGGAACTACAGTTCTACTAGAAGTGAGAATTAAGTAGTTAATATTAGGGGAAAAAATGTACTTGATGAAAAAATGACAATTCCCTGAAAGTGATAGCCTGCAAATTGGGTTGTAAGAGAGGTGGGTGCAGAGATAGTGGATGCATCGGCTTTGAAATTCCTGAACTGCCTACATTCTGAAACAGACGCTGAGGATTGGAAAGTAACAAATGTAGCTTCAAGAAAGAAGTGAGAGAGAAAACTAGGAACTATAGATAATGCTTCTGTGAAACATCACACAGACGCAGTCATGCAGTAGTCTGAAAGCCAGAGCAGCTTCTGGTTCCCATGTGAAACACCATGCAGAAGACTTTAAAGATACCACGTATTTTAAAAAATGGCTATCACAGCAAACTTTTATGGAATATTGACAAAATGTCAGTTCACTTGACACCATTTGTAAGAAAATGTTCAAATTTATTATTAAGTTTAACAGGCGCTTGTAAAATCATAATACGATTATGTAGAGTCTAATGCCTTTATTAGTGGGATGACATGTTTGACAAATCTATTGAATTTTTTTGTAGGTGCTGCTGTCATGATGATATGCTTTATGCCGAATAACTCATTTTAATCCACCAGTTTGCAACATGAACTGAATTTTTAAAAACACTTTTTCAGGCACAGGTTAAAATTACTTGAACTCACAGTCAAAGTGTTTACCCAATTTCCATTACAATATATTGTATATTCTAACCCCACAAATGCAAGCAGCATATCTACAAAAATCCACAAGAAAATTTATTCACAAAGGAATGCGTATGAATTGTATTTCCTATTCCATGAGCTCAATCTCCAGATCTTCAATTGATTGGAGACAACCCATCAAATCTGATCTCTCGAACAATGGGACCCTAGCTATGAAGGGGATTTCCTAACTTTGATTGAATCAAGTTTCAATTGAAATACAATAAGTCTGAATATGATTGAATTACTGATCAGTTGGAGATAATGGCCAAATGACAAGCAAAACTTTTGTATGTTTAAACATATATTTTCTCAGTAGAACTGAGAACAGCCAAGAAGATGTGAGAGATTCATCCTCCCTCTTTCCTTGTTTCTCCATCCCACTTGCAGATTTTTACACATTATCAGCTATTGTTTGTTTGATTCTCTCACTGTTAGGATTGCAAAGCAATTATATACAAGCGTCATCCCACTCAGCGAATATCGTTCAAATGACCAGCACTTCTTTCACCCATGCCATTTTGGAAAGCTCATGGTTGTACAGCCAGACTAGCACTGTCAGCCTGGAGCTGCCCTTGAATGGTTAATGATTTTTGCCCTAGATATGACAGACAGGGCAAAGGCAGTAATCTGCTTTGCAGGCAGTGTTCTGGAGGTCCTACTGGTTGAGGTAGTGCAGACATGGGACTCTCTTTTCTCCTATGAACATCAGTGAAAGCCACAACACTAGACCATACTAGCCTAGACTGTGATTGTCACCAAAGTTAAAGCAGTCAGAGCCACCTCCTCCCACTTTCATGCAATGTCTGACACCATTAATCCTGCATACCCTCTGTGCTGCCTTATCTCTCACTCAGGATACAGCCCCACCCACCCGTGCTATGTGATTTCCAATCCTGTAATACCTGCCCCTGTCATATTCCAGGACGGAAACAGTACCCAGCCAGGCAGAAAGTCAAAACGGATAGTGGGCTGTGCTACATTCAGCTCTCCATCCCTTACAGCCTGACTGTGACTAGCCTGGCCAGAATGTGGACTGATATTTGAGGCTACCCTGGACTTATTTTGCTGGAACACCCAAAGTGAAGACTATTACTGTTGACATGACTTGACTGAAGCCTGCTGACAACTATGATCAGCTTCCTGACTTTGTGTCAGCGATGGGCAGTAGCGCAAACGAGCAGAGCATGAGCTTGGTATCTCTTGTTGAGAGCGAAATGTGCAAAGAAAAAAAGTCAAGGCATGGCATGATAACGCAAGGCAGGGATTCTGAGACTGTCCAGGTAGGCTCAGATTGAGGAGTATTAAGAGAGAACGTGAAAAACCTGGAGATGCAGCTTTGTCCAGTCCGTGAGCTGGATACGTATCCCTGAGGGCATAGTGTCTTTGAAGCAGCATTACAATGGCAGCTGCCAGAGGTATAATATTGACATGCAAAAGTGTCCTGTAGGTAGATCAGAGATGTGCCATGAGAGTTCTGTTGTATGTCAATGTCCATGGAGCTGAGGTGTGTGTGTGTGGCTGGTGTCCATGGAACATGTTCTGAGACCATGTTGCCCAGTGTTTAGCAATAATATTCAAAGTAAGCAATGAGCTGAATCCAACAGGTACACACTTTGGTTTCCTAATCGAGTTTTCCAAACATAGAGCTTGTTTGGCAAGTTTGGTAAGATGGGAGGCTGAATGTTAATGAGGTGAGTTAAGCTGTTGACAAACAATAATCACTGTCAATTGGCAATTTACTGCTGCCTAGAGAGAATCTCAGCATGCCTATTGCATAAAGTTTAGAAGATGGCACAATTTGGTCCCAATGTTGAGATGCAGCCATAGTCCATGGTACTCAGATCCCTATAAAGTTCTACTTGTGATGTCAGAATCAGAGCTGCTGACATAGAAACACTCAGAGCAGTGAGTGCTGCCGTAAGCAATTTAAATAAACTAAAGTATAACCACAGAAACAGGACAGACCTGAAACACAGGTAAGAGAAAAGAGCTGCAGCTTTCCCTCTTCCAGGTCCAGTTGAAATGAAAGGTGACATGAAGCCAGACTGGTCATTTTTCTACATACAATAGCAACATTATGAAATTTTAAAACCAATTTGCTAAATGTAGCAGAACACTTCACCCTGTTGGAAATAAATTTTCAATGATTTCCACCTTGACTGTTGCTGAAGGACATAAAATACACACTGCCAAAAATTTTGAAAACCTTGAAGGCATGAATTAAACCCTGAGTAAATGCAACTTCTGATGGTACATGTTTAAATATTAGGGCCCAGGATGGAAAAGACTCTCAGCTCATAATAATCTGTGAATTTGCACAACCAAAAGACAATCAAATGCAAAAATTATTGTAATTAGGCATAAGAGATCCTGCATCGGGAACATGTCTACTGGGAGAGGAGAAGCTCACTCTCAGGGAAGCAATTATTTTTCTTTATTTATTCATGGGACAAGGGCGTCGCTGGCTAGGCAGCATTTATTGTCCATCCCTAATTTCCCAGAGGGCAGTTGAGAGTCAACTACATTGTTGTGGGTCTGGAGTCACATGTAGGCCAGACCAGGTAAGGATGGCAGTTTCCTTCCCGAAAGGACATTAATGAACCGGATGAGTTTTTGCAACAATCAACAATGGATTCATGGTCATCATTAGATTGTTAATTCCAGATATTCATTGAATTCAAATTCCACCATCTGCTATGGCGGGATTTGAACCCTGGTCCCCAGAACATTATCTGGGTCTCTGGATTAACAGTCCAGCGATAATACCACTAGGTCATTGCCTCCCCGTCATTGGCAGCAGAAGCACTGAGAGTGTAAATCAGCAGCTAGACCATATTCATGCACAACGGACCATGTCTTGCATTATATTAATACATATAACAACCCCAAAGGAATAACAATCACAGACAAAGGCAAATACTGTGGAAGACATTGTGCAAAGGAGAAGACAGATCCAGCGTAGAGAAAGTAGTGTTCTCAATGCAGGAAGATGAATCATTTTGCAGACAAATAGCGAGAGGGAAGGATGAAAAGCAAGTATATGCATGGCAACTGTTGATTCTGATTAATCACTCTACAACAGGTTAGTTCATTCAGGTCAAAAGTGATACATGTTTCGGTGACCCTTGGAATGATGACTTCAGAAAGAAAGCATATGGTCAACATAATGTTTTTCACAGCAGTGTATCATGCAATGTCACGACCTTCACAGAACTGCGGAAAATGGCTCAAAATAGAGATCCAAAAATAAAGCCATCAGAAGTAATGCTCAGGCTACACGATGGCACCAAATTCATGCTGAGAAGGCTGATTATTTTCTAATCCAATGCAATAACATGGACAAATATCTGTTCCAGATCATAGATGCCAAGGAACGATCACTTATCTGGTGTAAGTCTAAGGCTTGGACTGGTAACCTGTCTGTAATCCATATCCATACTTAGCTGACTGTGCATAATTTATCACTTACTTAACAGCGTATGGATAGTTTGGAAAGCAAACTGTGATGCTTGGTTAAAGGAGGTGAAAAACAAAAGAGACCAGTGAACCAATTGGCAAGAACATAACAGATAGAATTTAATGTGGAAAGAATGAAATTGCCCACTTTGGTGGTGTGATAAAAGCTGTCTGATTTCTACATTGAATTTTAAGAATTTGGATTTTAATTGGTGCCGTGCGGGTGTTGGACAGGGTTTAATAAGTAACTAGGTTAAGGTTTCCAGAACCATGATTTTATGTCGGTATGCATCAGACATTAGAAGATTGAAGGCCTTGTGCAGTGTTAGTAGAGGTTTGTTTATATTATGGGGATTTATGACAGAACAGCAAATAATTTCGAAAGACATTAGCTGGTTTTTGAGTTTGTGATAATCAAGGATTGATCTTAACTTTGAGAAAAAGACCCTCAGAGGTTGGAAAACTCTTTGTCAGTAGTCACTCCTAGTAAAAACGAGATTGATAAGAGCAGTTGAGGAAATAAGTTACCTCAGGAAAAGAATGTAATTTGAGAAAATGAGCAGTTTCAGGGGTATTAGGGTTTGAAATCTGCATTGGTTATTCGAAGCTAAGAAAGTCTAAGATCACAGTTGTATAAGGATTCAAGGCAAAGACTGTGCCATTATGAGGAAAAAAGTAAAGCAAACCAACAGGTCACTGTATTTTTTAGAAAAAGCTGTAAAGCAATGATGTTAGAGAATAAATGGGATTTTGTTTTGCTCTGTATTTTGAATTTGTCTTCAACATGTTTTATTTTTAGATATCATGATTTTATTTCTTTTTTTATTTCTTTTATGTAATAAATTTATGATGTACTATTAAAACCAAATCTGCAGCCTTGTGTATGTATGTTTGAGTGAAACATTAAATTATAAAAATTTATCAAGCCAAATTTTATTCTGGGATCTGAATTGCCCAGCAGTCATCTTAGCTGGGACCATAACAGTAGGGAAAATGGAAACAGAATACTCCTTATGTGTTAAGATACTGGTAAATTATATTTG
This sequence comes from Rhincodon typus, assembly GCF_021869965.1. Taxonomy (NCBI): domain Eukaryota; kingdom Metazoa; phylum Chordata; class Chondrichthyes; order Orectolobiformes; family Rhincodontidae; genus Rhincodon; species Rhincodon typus. The sequence goes on along the minus strand of NC_063350.1, from coordinate 42,439,676 downwards.
GGGAGTCCTTGTACACAAATTATAGGATACTAATATGTAGAAACCACAAACATTGTTTATTTTCAATTGAACACCTAGTAAAATGATGCCACTCTCACCTAAATCCATATAAGACCTAAAAACAATGGTTTTACGAAAAAAAGAGAAGAAAACAAACATTGATTACAGAAACAATGAGAATAAGTGCAGAAAAGCATAAAGAGGGGGCAATACAAAGTATGAACAAAGTATACAGGCAGTAAGGCAACAAGATTTTGAATTTGAGGTGGTCAAAGTCACACAAATACAATTTTGCCTCTGAGCAAAGCCCTAAAGGTTAAACTTGGTGAATCAAAAAAGAACATTAAACATTATCAACAATGAGGCACACACAGTTTGTATTTTAGTGCATCTGTTCCCTGGGGAGCACTAAATCAAGTTTTAACTATTTGATTTCATTCTTTGGAAACCCCAAAAATGCTGCTTTGGAATAAAATAAAATCTTTTAGATCCTGAAAGAAACCTCTCCTGGACAATTTTATCAGTAAAGGAAATATATGCCTTCACTAAATGATGGCAGTGGGAAACCTATTTACAATGTTTCCAGTGGATTTAAGTCACATTGGACTTCAAGTCAATATGTCCTTACTTGTTCATTTCGCACAATACCTTAGGCCTAGGCCACATTCTCCATTGGTATTGGTTTTGAAGCCTCTGCATTCCTTCTGCTGTTTCAGCTCATCTGTGATGCTGCATGGATCGTGTGAACAAATTACAAGAACCATTGAAGCCTGCAGCGAAGCTTTAGACCAAAGGTTGAAAGTACAGTTTTACATATATCCGATCAAACTGTGGAATCTAATTTTTGAACTAAATTTTTTGATGAAAATATTTGACAAATATCCCATTTAATGAAAAATTTAAAAAACACAATTTATGGCTAAATGTATCAAGAACTACTTAATCGCATTGATATGAATACAATTTGATATTCCTTGACTTTGGTGAAGGTTTTAGATTTCTGCACTGAGTCAGATGATAGTTTCAGAAAATAAAGAACACAAAAAAGTTCCATTAAAGCCATAACTGATAGCTTCAGGTTTACACATGGCATTAATTTAGAAAGAAGATATTGTATTGATCCAAAACCTTTACAGGTAAATTGTGAATTAAGAAATTCAACTGATTTGCACATTTTTGGAAATGTCTACTTATTTTACAGAATTTTTGGAAGCATCTGTTAGAATGAAATGAATTAATAGCACAAGGGTATACTCACCTTATACAGTGACTTGCAAGTTGTCTTTTAATGGGAATGAACTGATGAGAATGAAATTATGTAATTCATAATGGTTTATCACAGCATGATAACATTTACCCTAAATTTATTTTAATGGATGTGATGTAATGTGTGTGATTTATATATATTTTAATATAAAATATTTTTGAGTTTGAATTTTGAACTAGTGGCATATAAGTTTTGGTCTGTGACAGTGAAGGTTTTAATTATTAATTAGTAAAGGTTCCTGAAGCCTACTGTATATTAAAAAAAGGTATGAGAGATATGGTTCTCAAAGGTTAATAGGAATTTGGTTACATTGGGAGAGATTTTGTGAATGAACAATGTAAACAATGTAGGGCATTATACTTCAGTTAGAAAGGTCCAAAATTGTGATTTTTTTTAAGATTAAGGGAGACATCCATTGTTTGAAAAACCCTTTTGGTTTTAGTTTGTAGACATCCCAGCTGAAGCTTGAAGTATGAGACGGTTTTGTCTGAAGAAAGAAGACTAACATTAATCTAATACATTATTTTGTGTTGTAAGAGGCAATTAAACACAATACAAATTTTGCTATGGCATGCAATGCGTCATTTTTGTGAAGAACCACATGTTGCTATTTCTTTTTCTAGGTCCTTTCTTTTCTGATTATACAGCATCTTTGAGAAACATATAAGAGCAAAGGCCAATTAGCTCTTTTTTTTTTCCCATTCCTCTATTTCATTACCTCAGAGCAGATCTGCAACTTAACTCCACACGTTTGCCTTTGCTCTATGCCTCTTAATAGTTTCAGTTAACAAATATCAAACTCAAATTTCAAATTTGCAATCAATTACAGGAATGTTTTTTCTATTACTCTCCACTCCCCCACCCCCACCAACAAATGTGTAGCCTTTCATTGGTGGAAGTAAGTTAACAGTTTAATGTGTACAAATAGCTAACTTTCTATTGCTTTAAAATAAGCAATTTATGCATTATAAGCATTAATAGCTGAATTTTCTTATCTTAATTTCCATAAAATATATTTTGAAGATGAGAAAAAAATCAAAACTTTGGGATTTTCATGAACAGAAATGGTTTTAAAAGGGAATAAAAATCTCTGACTTAAAATGGCAATAGGTATTACCTGATCCACACAAGCTGGCCATGCTTTTGAAGCCAATGTAGATCAATCAAGAGACATTCTGTGCTGATATTAACATTTTCCCAAAGGCAATGAAACTAGTCGGCCAGATTCTCTGGGAGCTTTGAAAAGGTCCTTATCTCTTATTTAATTTGCACCATTATGAGAATCGTCACATGTTGGAGATGAAGCATTACTGACAATCATCAAACCAGGATACAATGAACTCAGTAGATGGAATAGATACTAAACTATTACTTCAAACATTTCTTTCTGATAGGGAAGAAGCGATGGATGTTAAGATTGTAGAACTCAACCACGACTGTCGAAGGCTGTCTGCCTCTGAAGAACAGCACCAGTGACAACTCTTTCAATCCCAAATGTGACCAAGAAACTTATGTTACAACCTGAATTGTAAATCAGGGCCAGTGAATTTTATTTTTAAAAGTGTGAGATCCAGAGGACTTTCTAAGAAAGTAAAATAACATGATTCCACAGTTTTGCGTAGACAACAACATTTATTATACTAGTTGGAACAGTAATATGATCTACAGTCCATGAACAGTTTATGTCTAACACCAAGGATTAACATTTGGCAAAAGTGGGCAATGTATGTCATTGAACACCCACATTAAATAGCAAAGGTGGTCAATATAGATTTCCCTCTTTCCTAATAATACAATGGGTCATCAAATCTTATGAAAATCATAAGGAATTAGGATTCTTCAGACTTGCCATTTTAACATTGAAATACCCTCTTAACAACTGCTTTGCCATTGACTGCTTCAACTGTTGCTACTGTTCTGGTTGATCATCTTCCTTTCTTAGATCTACATTCCCTTGGACTCTGAAACTACACTCTAGTACTGATTCACAAGTATAACTCCAGCTCGTTGCCAAGCTAAAGCTATCCCTATATTTTAGCTCAAGCTCTTAACTTGTCTAGTCACATTCAGCAAACACTGCTTGTGAATTTTACAACCCTATCTCTCTCAACTGCACCAAGGTAGTAATGCTCACAGGCTTCAGTTGATTCCTTCAGAATGTCCCCCGACACAGAACAAGTGAATCTCCCAATTTCTCAGCTCCCAAGGATTTCTGAGTCCTGACTCCAGCATGCAACTGACTACTAATTCCTTGAAATTCTTCCGGAGTTCTAATAATGCAGATTCTTGATTCGTCATTGTGACCCCAGATAGAATTTTGTAATTCAGATGCCTTCCCAGTAGAACAGTTAACTACTGCACATCATATATGGAATCTCTTCTGTCTGTCTGTCCATGACCTCTCTCTTTCTCTCTCTCGTGCGCATCCTCACTCACTGCCTGGAACCTTTTGGCACCTCCACAGCCATCCTTCAATTGCCCTGAATAACCTATTGCACAGGCCTTCCCCTATTACTGAGCAGAATTGAACATAGCCAGCATGCTCTGAATGCCACAATTCACAGATTTTTGGTCTTCCCTGCACAATTGGATACACCAGGAAATGGATAACATCACACAACTGAAACTGAAAAGAAATGTCAGGAAACTGAGAGCTTAAAAGGTAACTGCAACTAAAAAGACCAACAAAAGTCTAAGAACTCAACTGACCGACTGTGATCTCCAGTTAAAACCTCATGCTTTCAGGAAACTCCACAGAGGCCAATATCTTGTCACCATGCCACCTTTTATTTACACATGAAAAGTCTTTGACTTTAGTACTGCCTCTATAGAGTCAGATCTCAGAGTCCAGATTCCCTGAAACTCCTCCTTTTATCTGTCAGCTAGGCCTTCCTGATTGGACCAGATTAACAGCTCCAATCAGGAAACTCATAATCTAGGAGGTCCATGTGGCTGATCTCATTACAATCCTACATCCTGTCCCTTTGAATCCAAGGACATAGGCTGGTCCTTTTTCTTGGAAAGCCTCCCGGGGCGCTTTAGCACTGGGTCAGGTTCTTCCACTGGAAGTTCAATGTGGGTGGTGTGTAATACACTGGAACATGCCCCTCAAGCCAGGAGCGCCTTGGCAGAATTTCATTTTCTTCTTCCGATGGCAAAGGCATTCAGGCAGCTACATCCGTCACATCCATCTCTGATTCAGAGAACTCATCAACATTTGAGGGAGGGAGTGAACCCATGGATTCCAGCAGTCTTTCAGAGTGTTCCAAGGGGCAGGTCACATTTTGTTCCTGCACTGTTTGAGAATCCGTGGCTTTCATATGGTCCATGTGCTTGTTCAGGACCATCGCACCTATCTGAACTCTATACGTCACTGGTCCTGACCTTGTGTTGACCATACCTCTTACCAAGGCAGGGCCATTCCTGCGATCCTTAAACGAAACTTCTTCCCCTGCACCAAAGTGTCTCTCTTGCTTGACACAGTCTTTTGTCTGGCATTGGCATTCCTGATGCTGTTTCACCTCCCTTGCTCTTGGTCTGGAAAGACCAGCCTTAACCTGGGTCTTCTACTCATTAGCAACTGTGCCGGTGCTACCTCTGTTGTTGCATGTGGGGTGGTCCTATAACCAAATAAGAACCATGACAGCTTGGTATCTGGTGAGGTTGTAGGCTGTTTTTTTAAGCCTGCCTTCAAAGTTTGGGATTGGTTCGATGATTCCTTCATTTTCCACCCTTCTGATTTCTGCCTCTACCTTTGCCTTAAGGCAAATGGCACTGTGTGGAATTGCTTCCTGGTCAACATGCAAGATGGCCTTGGCTTGTCTGATCATCCCCAGACCTTCGTGGAAGACTTCCAGCTATGAAATTAGGACTTCACTCAGGCAGCCATTTTCTAATCGAAAAAAATTGAGCCAATCCAGGTGAATGTCTCACAACCAATTTCGCCACATCCAGCTTGGGCTTGAGCCTGTTACTACAATCACTAGTGACTAAACCAGCTGCTTTTCAAAAGAGACTGGATCGGAAGTTGTACCCTTAATCTGTAAAGGTTGCATGGTATAGGTTCTCTGCCTAGCTGAGGTCTTGCAAAAACTTAAGAACTGGAGTCCAGAGCAAATCTGTTGAAAACTGGTTCTGCGATGACTGAGATGGCCATGGCAAAATCAACTTCCATTAGAACTGAGTGACCATTTAACCAGATGTTGACTTTGATGGGTTCTCATTTGGATGTTGCTAAGCAATTTAATTGTTCCAAACCAGATACAAATGCACATTCCAGGGTATGAACTCTCCTGGATTCTGGCCTATGAGTTGTCTTACTTAATTTCGGTCTCTTTTGCTGTCTCAAGTCTGCATACCGGCAGCAACTCTAATGGCTTGCTGTCCAGGGCACAGAAGAAAATTTTACCCGTTTGGCTGAGGCTGGGCTTTGTTTTGGGGATTTGCTGTGGGCTGACCTAGACTCTCTCTGATCAGGATATGTCATGAGTCAGGTTATGCAATTGCCTTCAGTTAAGTGGTGTTGGTCAAGCTCAGTTGAACTGCCAAGGGTGTCCCTTTTAATCGGAATACCCTGCATCTCATATGCTCCACTTGCCATATTTTCCAAAACCAAAGCCAGTTGTACTACCTGCTTGAAGTCCACGTGGGATTCAGCTAGTAGGCATTTTTGCATGGTTACATCATTAATCCCATATCCAAATGGTTTCCAAGCACATCAAGAGTTAAACCAAAGTCACATGCTTCTGCCAGTCATTTTAACCTAGTCAAAAATCCCGATACAGATTCCCCTGATTCATTGAATTTGTGTGTGTGTGTGTGTATGTGTGTCTGGGTGTGTGTCTGAGTGTGTGTTTCTGTGTATCTGTGTGTTTATGTAGGTCCAAGCAACTGCATGATGGCCACATTCTTGATGCCAGGTCTTATTATTTTCCCGAATGTCAGCAAATACTTAAGTTGCATTTTTTTCTCAAACTCAACAAGACCTTGCTATTTGCTGCTTCCTTCTGTAGTAAAAATAGTTGATTACATTTTAATTTGTCAAAGGTATAGCCTCGCGCTAAAAAGAACTTTAAGCTTCAGTGTGACTGACCAAGAAGGTTGATAAGAAGGAATTAGGATCCCTTTTTTCATCTGGTCAGTAACATAAATATGTATGAGAAACCCTCAACAGTTCTCTACCAATTATCTTACACTCTGAAAATACAAATTTTACCTGGAATGTTCATTGAGCGTATAATATGTCAGTCTAAATGTACAGCAAGAGACATAAACCATATTCATAATATTAACTAAATATATGAAGCTAAACAGACTGTAAATCTTTGTCTAAATATATAAATCAGAAGAGATTAGCAAGAGTAAACATGATCCATTAGAGGAAGAGATAGGTGAAATCATAACAGGAATAAGGCAAGTATAGAGCCAATAAACAATTACTTTGGAGTAATTTTATAGGGGTCTGTGCAATTTAGACAATGGGTGAGATTTGTGACAGAAGCAGACAACAAGTGGAACAAGGCCCATCACGACACTGAGGTCATTTCTGTAAATACTTTATGCTGCTCACAAATAGGGTGGTGAGATTCGAGAAAATTCAGTAAGAAACCAGAGCATGTACCTGGTAGATTCTTCCAGACCATCCCAACATCTTGGTAATCTGTGTCCACAGGTGTTGCACTCTCGAAACACAGACTACTTTGCTTGGTGTTACCAGCAGCTGGCAGCAAGGAGACTTTATGCACAGAGATAGACACTCAACTAGCATACTGGATCAGGCTGCATCTTAGAGATGTTTGCTTGATCACTTAGCGCTCACTCACTTAGTGCCTACCTGCTTGCTCACAACATTGTTGCCTTGCACTGCCATGCCATGTGAATCAGTAGTGATACAAAAACAGGTGGCTTGCCTGGTTGCTAAGCAGCGTTCAGACTTGGGTCGCATATCTTGCAGTGCGGCAGTATGCAATGTTAATCTCACACCTGCTCCATGTGCCAGCAGTTCATGCAGCAATCGTACTGTACGCACAGTGGAGAGGCAGCTAGGTATCCAACTTTAATGGGAGTAGTCCTCAATGATGGCCATGGAGGCACCCATCAGTCAGGGGTAATAGCACAGTCAGTCAAGGGCTGCTTCCCAACTTAGCACAGAGGATTGGCTCCAGTCAGGTGGATGGCCCTGGGGGTCTCTGTCATGTGGTGGGCAATAGTCAGTGCATTGAATCCTTCTTCCGAGACTGAGCAAATGGGGTGGGAGATTAATTGGGATGAGGGCTGCAGGCTATGGGCAAGGATGTAATACAATCATAAAGGAGTGGGGAGGGGGGCACAACAGGATTTTGAAGGTGATACTCTATGGCCTGGCTGGGAAAGGTGTAGGGAGGTGAGAGTACAGTGACAGACATGGTGGGAGGTTGGTACACTGGCATAGATAGGTGCGTGTGCGGGATGGCAGAAACAAGAATGTGGCAGAAACCCCTAGTGGAGCAAGGAAGGTCATTGACTTCCTTTCTGTATTTGTGACCATTCCTCCTCACCCTGCAGATGACACTGACTCAGGGAGTGACCTCACACCAGGCTGGCAGGATCTGGTGGTTTGGCTCCTCTCTTGCCCCTTTTGGGAAGAGAAATTATTTCCTCAACATCACCCTGTTCTCCAGACCTCCGGGTTCCTGTCTCAAAATTCCAGTGCCATCTTCTCCCATCTCCGGCAGCTTTGTAATCTGTACTTGCCAAGCAGGGCAGGTTCAGAGTGCTGATGCAGGTCCAGGGGCACTACGGCATTTTAAAGATGGTGCAGGCATAAGGAATGCTGGTGTTTTGGTGGATTTGGTAGTTGATGAGTGGTTAGTCATTCCAGGAACAGCATGTGGTAAGATGGAGTGGAAATCAGATACGAGACACATTGTTGGGGCTGGATAGCTAATTACTCAAATGAGCTTGGAAAAATGCAGCAAGAGGAGTCTCACAGCAAAAACCCTCCAAAAAACTTGATGCAACTTTGACATAAATAAAAAAAAAGGAAGATTCAGCCTGATGTATCTGTCTTTACAGCAGAAGATATAAAATAATTCTAGATATATTGGGGAATCAAGGATCTGGTAAAAATGAGCAATTTTAAATAAATTAATCTTAAAAATAATCCGAATTACAAAACTAAGGTAATAAGTGGCAAAAAATTACTAGACCTGAGGATCTGCCTCCTGGAAATTGAAAAGGTGTCACTGCAGAAATAGTAGATACATTGGTTTTAATTTTTGAAAGCTCATTTTTAGGTTCCAGAACAATCCTCAAGGATTGGAAGGTAGCAAACGTAGCCCTGTAATTTAACAAAGGAAACTAGTAGCATGAAAATATGCAATGTCTATTATTAAGGAAGTGGTAAAAGAGAATTTCAAAAATCATTGTCTAATTAGGCAGTATGAACACAGATTTAAGAAAGCAAAGTTATATTTAATGAATTTATTAGTTTTTTTGAGCATGGAACTTATAAAGGTGAACCAATTGATATAATGCAGTTGGATTGTCAATAAGCTAATAATAATTATTACTAATAAAGGGATTAATTCATAAAATTATAACTTATGAACTTATCGTGTTATGTTAACCTAAATTGCGACTTGGTTCATGAACAGAAAGCAAACTGGGAATAAACATTTATTTTCAGTGATCAGGCAGTAAGTAGCAAGTTGCCATGAGGATCAGTGCTCAGGCTTTCGGTATTGGCAATCCATGATGAAGACTTAAATGAGGGAACTGTTTTTAATGTATTTGAGTTTGTACTTTCAGCAAAGATAGGTAGGAATGTAAATGGTTAGGAGGATGCAAACAGGCCAAAGGAGGATATGGAGCAGGCAAAAGCAAGAAATTAACAGGAATATAATGTGGTAATATGTGACATTTTCCACTTTGGAATGAATTTTTCAAAAAATTAATAACTTTCTTGAAGTAGGAGAATACATTAAATGTTTTCATTCCAAGGGACCTGGATGTTCTTGTGCACAAGTCAGGGAAAGGCAATTAGCAGGTATAACAAGCAATTAGGAAGGCAAGTGTAATGCCAGCTGTTGCTGTGCAAGGAGCTAAGAGCAAAGGAGTTTTACTACCATAGTGAGGACTCATTTGGAACAATGGGCCAAAACTTACCATATTTTGGCTCTTGTCAATTTCAGGGAATTTCATGGAAGATTTCATTCCGTGAGCCAAGGTAACTTTTCTCACACAATGTTATGCCAATCACCTCATTCATTATCGACATCCTGTGAGAAGGTGAACTTCTTGTTGAACTGTATGATCGTAAAGGCACCAGTTCAAAAGCCGCAAGCCAGAAGTGAACATTGGGACATCACATTTAGGAAAACGATGGCCAGGAGAAGAATTTAGTAATGCCAATTTGCAGACAGGAACCCAGAAGTTCTGGAGGATTGGGTGCTGATGAGGAAGGCAGTACTCTTCTGTCAGGACCACCAGAGGAAACCAAGACACTAGACCCAGGACAGCATAATGTCTTCAGTCTGGAGGAAGGCACTCCACAAGAGTAAGTGCCATCACCTTCTCTCCACTATTGCACACTCACTCTAACTCTGGTACTGCACACATCTCCCACCAAGGGTGATGGTCAACCACTCTTGCTATTGCATGCAGCATCTTCACTCAATGGATCTCACTCTCCATACCCCTCCAAACTATTCATCCTTTCTGTCCACTGTGCTTCCTACTCACTCAGTCAAGTCAACTAGCAACTGTCCTGTACATGCCTGCTAGTAACCGCTCTCCCAACCACTTTCATCTTACTCAATGCACGCCCCCAACCCCCCACCCCCGTACTCCATTTTTCTTATTGCAGGAGAAACCTTTGCATTAGTCTTAAGAAAGGGCAAAAGCGATGGCAGGGTGTTTCACAAAAACACAACTCTCTTTAGTAGAGACTATGTAGACCAACATATAGAAAACAACAAACTGCATCAATTAAATGGAATGAAACTGGTGCTAAGGACCCATGTTTTCTGGCCAATGAAAGGAGGTGAGATTGCAATTCAATGTAGTTTAAATATCATTTCTTTTTAAAAATATGCTCAAACAATAAAGGCATAAAAGGTTGAAAATATCACGGAGCTGCCTAAATAAATGCACAACCAGTATAGCATTGAATCATGTAGACCAGGATTAACCAGGCTATGACACCTTTCCTCTGGGTCTTCCTACCTCATTCTTAATTGTATCAAATGGTTATAGACTTCAGTCCCACCACAATCTAGAATAACTAGTGCAATTACAGTTGTAGTCATTCAAATGAGACATTCAATGAACTTCTTGTATAATAGAGTTCATTGAAGAAGCTATTTGAATTTTCCTGGCCAACATCCCACCCTCAAATCAATACCATCAGAAGAAAAAAAATTAGACATTTAACTTGTTGTTGTTTTTGGACCTTTGACACCTTTCCCATGCAACAGGAATCAATGTAGTCCAAAAAAATATTAACCAAGGAAAGCACTTAAAGGGATAATTTCATTCAATACAGGTTGATAAAATGTGCATCCTAAAGACCAAAAGGACAAATTACCTTTAGGGAAATAGGCAAATAAGTGTCAAAGATAGTCTCCTCATAAAGAAATTTAGTGTCATGGTATGGACTGTCAAACTGGGAACATTAGGACAAAGATTTTCTTGTCTACAACTGATTTTTGAGGAAAATGAAATTCTCATGTTTACCTGGCTATGGCTGAAAAATAACTCTCTTAAGTTAGAGTAATTTTCTAAAGATTATGATCCAAATTACCAAATATAGAATAACATAACTTCTTGTGGCACTGTGAAATAAAGTAACTCCCCAGACAAATCATCACTATATAAGTAAGACAATGACAAGATCACATAGAAACTGTCACCATATAAAATCTGAATGAGCCGAGACAAACAGAACATGTGACAAAAACAAAAGTTGCTGGAAAAGCTCAGCAGGCCTTGAATCATCTGTGAAGAAAAAATCAGAGTTAACGTTTTGGGTCCAGTGATCCTTCCTCAGACTGTGACCCCTGGTTGTGGACATACCCACCATCGGGAACATCCTTCTTGTATCTCCCTGTCTAGCCCTGTTAGAATTTTATAAGCCTCTATGAGATCCCCCCGTCATTTGTCTGAACTCCAGCAAAAACAATCCTAACCTAGTCAATCTTTCCTCTTACATCAGTCCCGCCATTCCCGGAATCAGCCTGGTAAACCTTTGCTGCACTCCCTTGAGAGCAAGAGCATCCTTCCTCAGAAAAGGAGACCAAAACTGCACACAATATTCCCGGTGTGGCCTTACTAAGACCCTGTATAACTGCAACGGCACATCCCTGCTCCTGTTCTCAAAGCCTCTCACAATATAGGAATACCCTCCAAAATAGTGAAAGTATGTGTTCAGAAAAAAGTCCTGTGAGCAAATTTAACTGAGTAAAGAGCAGGTAGAAATCACCATTGTTAAAAGATTTTTCATCTGTCACCTATAGTCTCCTATAATCCTGCTGCTTGCTCACTTAAAATTCTGCGGTGAGTTTCCTGAAGCCTGAGAAACCCAAGCACAAACAGTTCAATTCCAAAATCCCAGTTAAACTAGAATTATGAGAGTGCTGCAATTCACCTACCCCACAGGGATGACCACATTCTTAGATCATGCAGATTAAATGGAGAAGCCAGAATATTGCTGTCTGTTTCTTGATATGCTGCTAATTTACACTTCATTTTTATCCATCTGCCCATATCTAAACTTCCTTTTGATACTGTTTCTAAATCAAGGCTCAAAAGGACACAAGAACTAGTATTTCTTATTATCGAAGAAAATTACAATTGACCCATTCACAATTGACGCAAACTCTTAGAAGTATTGTTAAGAAACAGAACAATTTCATTGACATTTATAAAAATTACTGATTTTCCTCATTGTAGTGCTTCTGGATCAAAGGATGTCACAACAGATTTTTCCTAACTGGCATTATCACTTTTCAGAAAAGTAGCAATTTTAAAACATGAGGGAATCATTACTAACTTCTTTAATGCTGTTTGACAAGTGACACTTTTCGACATTTTTAATTTTCTGGTTGAATTTCTATGCGCTATTTATCAGTTTTCATACAATCATCTATAAGAAGCATTTTTCAGATTAAGCACAGCATGATGTTGAATAAAGTTGCCTTTAATTTGCCAAAACAGTTGATGTCAAACACAATCTTAGAAGGGCACTTCCAGCTGTAAAAATTCTACTCCCCATACTATTCATGGCTGTGAGTTTCCCAAATGCACATTATAGCCACTGACTTCATGTAGGAGTTCAAAGATCAGCAAAAACGAGCAAACTTGTAATCCATTAATCCAGTGTAATTGTAAACAAGATTGCAGAAGTATGTAATTGGCCGATGATTTAACATTAATATCTACTGTTAAGGAAACTTTATTACTTTTTTGGAGTTAAACTATTTTCTTCAGCTTATTACACTGCTACTGCATGCACACACACAAGAAGTTTGAATATAATTCCAGACGGTGACAGCACTCATGTTTGCATCATGGTGATCAAGACAATGGATTGAGGTTGGTTATAGATAAGATAGCATTGGAACCATGTACAATCTTCAGTTAAATAGGAAGTATGTAGAGGATTGAGGGATGTTTGATTTTTGCTTTGCACTATGTATAGCAGGATTGTTCTCAGTATAAAGAGACTTTTAGTTTGCATATGGCACATAAACAGAAAATCTGTGTACTTGGGCCATTGGATAATAATTCTTGTCTCTCTCCCCAAGACTCCAGCTCAAGGATATGAAGGGTAAGTGCAATTTTCCCATTAAATAATATTGCGCAGGTTGGAGATCAAACTTGAGATCTTTCTGGAAGGAAATGTAAAGCATCCAAGGAACCTGAGGGAAATTGTTGAACAAATAGCACAGGCATGAAAATTTGGGACTGTATTTTGTCTTCTCCCACTGGTGGGATTGCAGGGTAGGGCAGGTGATGTAATTTCAACAGATGGCACCTGTTTTAAGTGTGTGTGTGTGTGTGTGTGTGTGTGTGTGTGTGTGTATGTATGTTTTGGGGGTCATGATGTGGAGATGCTGGTATTGGACTGAGGTGGACAAAGTCAGAAGTCACATGACGCCAGGTTGTAGTCCAACAGGTTTATTTAAAATCACAAGCTTTCAGAACACAGCTCCTTCATTGGGTGAACTCACCAATCCGATGGCCAGCTGCTCTGAAGTCACCTGATAAAGGAGCAGCTCTCCGAAAGCTTGTGATTTCAAATTAACTTTTTGGACTATAACCTGGTGTCCTGTGACTTCTGATGTTATGTTTGGGGTTCAATCAATGGCCATTTGAAGGCCTCAACTCAAACTGCAGTGAGGAGAGGTCCACACTATGCAGAATTCCCAGCAGACTTTTCTGCATGGACTAGTGTCACTCAAGGGGAAGTAAACATTCTTTGTGAGTAGTCCTCTGCCCAGCTGAAACACACAGGCCTTAATGTCGTCTCCCAAACTCAAGCCTCCCTTGGGTTCTCAAACCCAGACCACCCAACATCACAAACATCATTGGGAGAGACTACTGGACTTACCCAGGCTCCCCAAATAGTATATAACAGTGGTCACCACTCCCACCTGGTGATGCTGGCACTATAGAGCAGCTAGCCATTGGATTGGTTGGTAGGTATCTAAATTGGGATTTATTGCAGAGATAGGGTTGAAGGTCTTGCCTTAAAGGAATTAATCTGCTCCCAGCATTAAATTGATGTTGGCAGCTAGCAGGATCGTAGGCAGACTGTGTCAAACAGGACAAGGATCACAGTGTCCCATATAATCAATCTCTAGATTTCAGATTTGTAACAAGATGTGATGGTGCTGGAGCACAGATGTGTGTTGAATGCAGCATTTATTGTCAAAAGCAGTGATATAACTAACCTAAGTAGCTAGCTAGTTGGACTTACATCTGTAGAAGGGAAAATTCCGAAATTATTAATTGTCGAAAGAATTACTACTATATCTACAAATAAAATAAAATAAAATCAATTGGACTATCCAGCAACAGTATTTTCAGAAAGGAAGATCCCATAACAAAACTGCTAACGCTTCTTTGAGTACCAATATGGTGAGTAGGAGAAATGCAACAAATGGACAATGTGTGCACAATGTTGACAATGTACCATACAGGAAATCATTAGAGAAGATTAATAAGTATGAAGTTAGATGATTACTTTATGATATGCTTCGTGTGAACTCCATTGCTAGGATCATTAGATACTTCACCTCAGTATATCTGGACAATGGGTGGCTACACATATACTCTTAGATGCAGCTCTCTTTTATTAAGTTACCGCTCTTGGTGGTCATAGCATCAACGGTCTGTTCTAATCTTAGAGTAAGGTTCCCTCCCTTTTTTCAATGCTGTAACATTCCTTACTTACATCTCTACAAAGATAGATGTGAGCATACAAATCGCGAGCAGGAGTAGGTCAATCAGCCCTTTGAGACTTCTTTACTATTTAATAAGAGTATAACTCCGCTGATTGTGACCTCAAATCTATATTTGCACTTATTCTTGATAACCTTTCACTTACTTGTTTAACAAAAAAATCCAGTATTGTCTTAAAAATATTCAAATTCTCTACTTTTACCATTTTTATAAGAAGAAAGCTCCAAAGACTCTTAGCCTTTGAGAGAGAACATTTAAGCTAATCTCTGCATTGAATGGGTGTCCCTGGATTTTTAAACAATCACCACATTTCTAGGTTCTCCCATAAGAGGAAACATCTGCCAACATCTACCCTGTCAAGGCTCCTTTGGATCTTATATGGTTAATTTCAGTCACTTCTTACTCTTCTAAACTCCAGCAGATAAAAGCCTAAAATGTCCAACCTCTTCCTTCCATGTATTATTCTAAAAAAAATCTCTGAACTGCCTCCAATGTACATACATCTTTCATTAAATCAAATGGCCAACACTGCACACAGTATTCCAGACACCATCTCACTAGTGCCCTATATAAATGAAGTATAACCTTCCTAACTTTGTAGTCAATTCTGCTCAAGATAAATCATAACATTCTATTAAATTTTTTAATTACTTGCTTTAGCTGCGTATGAACCTTTTGTGATTCATGCATCAGTACATCCTGATCCCTTTGAATCTCAGAGTTATGAAATCTCTCATTATTTGATTAATAAGCTTTTTTTCCTCTGATTCTTTCGGCCAAAGCAGAAAAATTCACTTTTTCCCATATTAACTCTATTTGCCTCAACTTTGTCCACTCACTTAACAGATCTGTATGTTTTTGTAAGCTCTTCATGTCCTTTCCACCTTACATTTCAACTTATCTTTCTTTGTGTCGTCAGCAAATTTGGCAACTGTGCCTTCTATTGCTTTATCCAAGTCATTTATATAAGTTGTAAACAGTTGAAGTCCCAACAACGATCCCTGTGGCATACCATTCTTTACACCTTTGCCAACCCGATAAAGATTCATTTATTCCAACTACTTCTCATTAGCCAACCATTCTTCTATCTATGGTAATTTGCTAAAACCTACCTAACAAGCTTTTATTCTCCATAATAACCTTTGATATGTCACCTGACCAAATGCCTTCTGGAAGTGGAAGTACAGTATATCCACAAGACCCACCTTGTCAACAATATGTGTTTCCTCCTCAAAGAACTCAAGTAGTTTGGTTAAACATGAGCTCCCTTTCACAAGATTATGTTGACTATTCATTCTAGTCTACCATATTCACTACTCATTCTAGTCTACTGTATTCACTGCTCACAATGTGGTTTCCTCTACACTGGGGATACAAAAGCAAAGATTGGACAACCAAATTGTGGAGCACCTACAATCTGTCTGCAAAAGATGACCCCGAACTTCCAGCTGCCTGTAATTTCAATGCACCATCATGTTCCCTAGCCAACATTTCTGTATTGGACCTGCAGCAGTGAAACTCAGTACAAACTGGAGGAACAGTATCTCATTGTCTGCTGGGGACCCTACAGCCTCCAGGACTCGATATTAAGTTGAATAATTTTAGGGTCTGAACACCTTCATCCATGTCCTGTACCCACCCCCATTCTAGGGCTGCTTTCAGCACAGGTAACCCATTTTCACCTAAGTAATGGCCCCCATTATTGACTTTTCTTTCTCCTTGGGTTCCCATTATCCATTCTTTTCTCTGCCTAACTGTCTTTCTCTTGCAATGAGCTCCATCACCACCAACCTGCATGCTTTTTTCCACCATTTCCCCCCTCCCAACCCCTTGTATTCAGCACATACACCATCTTTTCCTATCCACTGTCAATTCTGAAGAAAGGTCACTGGACTTGAAACTTTACCTCTGCTTTCTCTCCAAAGATGCTGCCCGACCAGCTGATTTTCTCCAGCAATTTCTATTGCTGTGATAATCACTTTTTGTCTCACCTCTTGCTCTGTATGTTGTGATGCCTAAATGCCCTTCATGTAGTATTTGTTGAAGTTCTTGAGACATTGACTACATAATAACCATTCAATGGTCATATACCAATAGGTGTTCCGCAACTATTTACTTTTGCTTCTGTTTGTGATATCTTCCAGCTGATATTTTTCATAACCTTTCCAGAAAGAGTTCTCCAACCTTCATGTACTTTCTGCCTGCTTTCTGGGCTGCCTGAAATTCTCTGGGTTTCCCCAGCTTGGCTGGTAGCATTCTCAGAAGTATATTCGAATAGGTCTCCTCTTCTTCAATTGGAATTAAATCTTCTTTGTTAGTTTGATCCAGTGTTGCTATTGATTGTGTTTCGGCTGTTACTTGTGTCTTTCTTGGAAAGTTTAGTATCATGTAGTCACCCATTAGTTGTCTGAGCCTGAATTTTTCTATTCCCAATGACAAATATGTGATCTGTTTTGATCCTCCTAAAGTAATTCATGGCTTATAGCCAGTGTCAACCCGAATTTTCAAATCACGTATGTAATCTTTCATCCCCCCATATAACTTCCAATGCTTCTTCTTTTGCCAATTGTAACATATCTCTGTCAGTTTCCATCAATGGGTTTGATGTACAGTTGAAGTGATTCCATGATCCTTCATTCTGTTCCTGAATGCGAACTCTTCCTAGTCTTGTGAATAATGCATCTTTGGCTAACATAGTATATAATTCTGGGTGATGGTGAACTAATACATCTATAGAGAGTAGCTTTTCCTATATCTTCCGAAAAGCTGCTGTCTATACCTAAGGCCAGTACAAATGCTGACCTTTCTTCAAAAGCTTTCATATTGATTGAGTAAAATTGGTGAAGTTGGGACAAGGTTTCCCATTTGGCCATGCCTAAGAAAGCTTTGTACATTATTTACACACTTCAGTGCTGAGATTTCACTTACAGCCCTTATCATGCTAGAATATTTTGATATTTTGATGGTTGTATTCAAGAATTGACATTTCGAATTGGGTATAATGCCTGAATATTCTTATATAATCCTCTTAATTTTTCCCTATAGATATACTGCCTTGACTCACATCTTGAACTGCTTAATTTGGTCAATGACATTAATTCCCGCTCAATTAGATTTTGTACGAGGGTATTTGGGGATGTAGAAACACCATCTTGGAGCCTACCCATCTTCTGAGGTATCAGAGAAATCCCTGAATGTTTCCTGAAGGAATATATATTTTTGAACCCTGATCTCCATTTGAGAAACATATTGGATCACCTGTTCCAATGTGCACTCTCCTTCAGGTTGAAGGAGATCTGAGAATTTCTCATCTCTGACGCTTACAATAACGCAATCACTAATGAATTTGTTCATTAGGCCTCCATATCCACAACATCCTGTCAATTTGTATTATTTTATTTAAAATGACTCAATCAACTCTTCTTGCTGCTGAGATTGCTGATTGAACCTCAATCTTTCCACGGCCAGATTTGCTCTGGGTTAAAGCACATATCAAATGCTTGATTAACTTTTTAAAGTCCTTAGAACTTCCTTCCACACTTTGGCTTAGCAGTGCATCATCTACGATTGGACCTACATCATATAAAGATACTCAGTTGCGATGCAGCTCCATTTGAGGAATTGCCATTGACATAGTCAATTTAAAAAGTGAATTGCCTTTTAAGAGATCAGAAACGGGAACACTGGAAGCAGCAGTCTCAGCGATACAGAACTGTATCAGATGATCAGGTAAAGTCAGTATAGGGGTCCCCATTTGTTGCTGTCAGTAATTGGCTTTTGGTTCTGCATTTGGGTGAGGATGATAGGTCCTTGAAGAGGGGCAACAACAGTCAAGTCCATGGCACTGTAGGAGAGGAGGAGCAGGAGTGGAAAGTTGCTACTGAAAGGGAATATTTGACTTAAGAAAACAGTCAGGCCTTTGCACAGCAGTGAGTGTAATGCCAGAATGGCATGTTGATTCCCTGGTGCTTGGGTCGAAGATGCCTTTCTTGTGAAGAAAGGCAAACAACCAGAGCTCTTGGTCCACAGTGTCACTTATGATATAGGTATGAATGAGGCTGTGGAATTTACAGAGATGGGTAGAATGCTAGCAAGCAGGATCCCTAAAGTACATGCAAGTGAGCACAAAATTAGGAAGACAGATGAATGTGTGATTGTAAGGATGATGCAGGAGGGAGGACTTTAGGTTCCTGGGGCAGAGACTGGCTCTGGGGGAGATGGCACTTACACAGTAAGATGATTTGCATCGAAACAGAGTCATGATTGAATTCTTTGTGAGGCATTTTGGTGGTGCTGTTAGGAGAGTTTAAATTAACTCAGCAGGGGTGTGGAAAGCAGGAAAGAATTTTACAATGTAATACCAGGGTGCATGAAATGCTGGGAGATGCAGATAGCACTAAAATGGAGAATAATATGTAAATTGTTGAAGTTGGAGCAAGGGAGAAAGTAATGAATTCTAAATCAGGGTCACACAGTATGCGTGTGAATGCATGAAGTCTAGTTAATAAGATTGGGGAGTAGCAAACAATTTGATTTGTGGGATTCTGGTGTTGAGGCGATAATGGAGATCTAGCTTAAGAAATAACAAGTCTGACTGTTAAATATTCCTGGTTACAAGGTGTTTGGAAAAGATAGGAAAGAGAAGAAAAGAGGGCTGGCATTTTTGGTTAAAGAGAACTTGCAGTACTGGATGTTTCAGACAGCTCAAGAACAGAATCAAGTTGGCCAAAGCAAAGGAACAAGATGGCTATAATTATATTGCTTGGTGTAATTTATTGACCACCAACTTGTGGGTATAAAAAAGCAACAAATCTGAAATGAAATGATATAGAGATGTAAACATCACAGAGTAGTTACCATGGGGGATATTAATCACCAGTAAAGAGACTGGGATAGTGGCTCATGTAAGGCACAGTGAAGGATAAGCACCCTGGAGTATGTTTGTGTGAATTTCCCACAATACCCTGTGTCCAATAAGAAAGGAGGCATTGCTAGACCTGGTTCTTGGGAAAGAGGTGAGCGAAGTTGATCAATTGACAGGAGCATTTAGAGGGCAATAATTATTGCATCATAACATTTAGGAACACAGTGGAAAATGACATAGGTGACTCTAATCTGCATCCAGATTGGGCAAAACAATCAATACCACAGAGAAGGAATTCCTGAGATGCACACACGATGGTTTTCTGGACCAATACATTGAGGGACCACCCTACAGGTCATCCTAGACCAGGTACTGTGTAATGAGAAAGGAATATTTGGTAATTTAATTGTGTAAGACCCCTTGGGATAAGTGACCACAACATGACAGAATTTCACATCAAAATAGAGAATGACGTCATTGATTCTGCGACTAGAGTCCTAAATCTAAATAAAGGAATCTACAATGGTACAAGCTGTGAATTGGCTATAATAGATTACGGAACATTACTTAAAGGGATGATGCTAAAAAGACAATAGCAAACATACAAAGAGTGCTTGGATGAACTGCAACAATTGTTCATTCCTGAAGGTTCTGAAGAAAGATTACTGGACCAAAAAGTTTTACTCTGCTTTCTGTCCACAGATGTTACCAGACCTGCTGAGATTTTCCAGCAATTCCTGTTTTCATTTCTGATTTTCAGTGTCTGCACTTCTTTCGGTTAATTGTTCATTCCTGTCTGGAGCAAAAGTAAACCGAGAAAGGTAACCAAACCGTGACATACAAGGGAAATTAGAGATGTTATTGGATTCAAGGAAGAGGCATATAAATTGGCCAGAGAAAGAAACAACAGACCTGATGATTGGGAGCAGTTTAGAATTCAGCAAATGAGGACAAATGGATTGATTAAGAAAGGGAAAATACAGTACAAGAGTGAGTTTGCAAGGGAACATAAAACTGGCTGCAAAAGTTTCTGTAGGAATGTGAAGAGAATATGGTTAGTGAAGACAGATGTAGGTGCCTTACAATCAGGAACAGGAGAATTTATAATGGGGAACAAAGAAATAGCTGACCAACTAAATACACACTTTAGTTCTATATTGACAAAGAGGACACAAATTATATATCATAAATGTTGGTGAACATTGGATTTAGTGACAGTGAGGGACTGAAGGAAATCAGTATTATTAGTGACATGATGTTGGGGAAATTGATGGGATTGCAGGTCAATAAATCCCCAGGCCCTGATAATCTATATCCCAGACTACTAAAAGAGGTAGCCCTAGACATAATGGATGCATTGATGGTATCTTCCAAGATTCTATAGACTCTGGAACAGTTCCTCCAGATTGGAGGATAGCAAATGGAATCCCTCCATTTAAGAAGTGAGTTGGAGAGAAACTCAGAAATTATTGATCAGTCAGCCTGATGTCAGTAGTGGGGAAAATGCTTAGAGTCCATTATAAAATGATTACTAGCTGAGCATTTCGAAAACAGCGGCAGGATTGGACAATGCCAGCATGAATTTATGAAAAAGAACTCACACTAGACAAGTCTGCTGGAATTGTTCAAGGTTGTAACTAGTAGAGTTGATGGAGGGGAGCAAATGTATGTGGTTTAATCTGAATTTCAGAAGTCGTTCGACGAATTTCCACGTAAGAGATTAATGAGTAAAATGAAACCACGTGGAATTAAGCGTAGCGTATTGAAGTGGATAGAAAATTGGCTGGCAGACTGGAAACAAAATGCAGGAAAAAACAGATTTTTTTTTTCTAAATGACACATGAGGTACTCTCCGGTGCTTGGACACCAGCTGTTCACAAAATATATTAATGATTTAGATGAGGAAACTTTCTACAAATATGCAGATGGCACAATGCTGGCTGGAAGGGTGAGCTGTAAAGAGGATGTAGAGATGCTTCAATACAAATGGGACAGGCAGGGTGAGTGGGCAAATGCATGGTAGATGCAGAATAATGTGGATTGCGACTCTTTGGAAAACCTGGCCCCTTGTACCCCTCTCTTGGTCTCTTGCACCCTTCCTCTCCGGCTCTCATGATTAGAGATATGAGTCTAAAGAACACTCATCTAATCCTCTTTCTGCTTTGCTTATCAGTCAGTTTGGAAGAGGACAAAACAGAGAAAATTCATCAACAGAATTTTTTTTTTACAGAGGCCAAGCCAATGTCATCAGTCACAAATAATTAGCAAATTAATCTAACTATCATTTGGCTCAATAAAGAATTTCTGCAGCAGTGTTGTTGTTCTTTGAAACATATTTGCATGGATTATTAAATTCAGGAATTTATTCAGATCCTCTCAGTCATACTTGCATGATGGTGAAAGTCCTTTCAGAGGATTTTCCATCATTTAAGTTAATCCTTTTCCTATTTGTGTTTCATGTTCCCTTTCCCCATGGAGACTCATGTGTTGTGTTGTGGTGTGTTGTGTCTCAGTTAGTGTTGAGTGACAGCAACTAACTGCAAGATAACAGTTATCAATCAAAAGCAGCTAAACACAATATGTACCTCTTTAAACAGGTACACAGAATCTGGATTAGGACCAATTGTCAAACCTCTAAAATGTTACACTGAAATTTGACTTGTTAATCCAGTAAACTCTGTTTTAACTGTTTATATCATTATAAAATTGCAACATATGCCTATTTACAACCATGTATATCTGTTTCGGGATAATTTCTTACCGTTGGAAAAAATAAAATGTTACATTGTTTCTCACAGTTAGCATACAGTAAACCTTTAAGGAACATGCACATGGCATCATTAGTGTATCATAGCATGTGACCTGAGGGTATAAAGGTCTCAGATTCCATCTTAGTCCAGTCACTTGAAGTGTGGCATGTTAGTAAAACCATGCTACACTTTGTAACTGAACAACTTAATATTTACCCAGACACTGAAGTGCCTGTGAATGTAGTATATATGTATATTTGGAACTGTAATAAATGTTTGTTGAGTCTTTCAATGCTATACTAAATATAAAGTTCTTATGTTCCAGGGTCTAATGTGAGAATAGCTACAGGGAAAAATACCCTCCTGAAAGCGAAGCCCATACCACGTTGGCAGATCAGATGCCTCCACATGTGCTCCTGAAGAGGAAGCAGAAGGCAAACATACACGTGGTTATGAAGTGAATGTGCAGATCATTCATGGTAAATCTGTTCACTTCTGAAGGAGATTTGACATTGTACTTCTATTTCTCACTTCTCAGATGCTGCCGGATGTGTTGTGTATTTACAGCATTGCCTGTTTTATCTTATTTATATTATTCTTATTTGATTCTTATTTTCAATGTTAGTTTGGATTGATTCAATCCAAGTTAAGTTCTTGCAACAAAGAACATTTGAAATCTGCCAAGTGAATGGGCTAAATATCAACTTTCTGATTGGATATTCCTCCAATCCTGATGGACTCTAAAAGAGGACTTACTTTCTGGTCGTCTTCTACATCATATCATCTATTAATTGCACAAGGCCATGTAAACTTCTTCCCTGTGTTTCAAAGCTAATCAGAAATTAGAAATTTGCCCTGAACATTCTACGTGGTTAGAGTCCATGGGTAACTTAAGTAGACAGACCTTTTAATTTTTTTGCATGAACATGCACACACAATAACCGAGAGGGATTGAATTGCCTGTGGCCTGCACATAGATCCTTGGGTTGCTACAGAGTCATTTAGTTTATAGAGAACATTGCCACTGACCGAATTATGAACAGGAATTTACTCTACTGCTGACAGATTATTTGGCCTCCACCCTCCTGTTTGAGAGCATCTAGAACCTTCTGGTCCCAAATGAATAATTATTCTGATAAAATTATTATGATGGACCACAAAAAGCCTTAATGATTTGTACTGTCTCACACTGAAATGTTGTTCAAAAAGCAGAAATACTAAAGTTCTCCTACCCCAAGACATAGGAGTGGAAGTAGGCTATTCAGTCCATCTTCCATTCTGTGAGATCACGGCTGATCTGATAATTCCCAACTGCACTTTCCTGCCTTCTCCTCATAACTCTGGAATATACTTAACAACCGAAGCTTCAGCAGTTCTCTGCAGCAAATAACTCCACAGATTCATTACCCTCTGACAGAAGAAATTTCTCCTCATTTCTACTTAAATGTGTGATTCCTTATTCTATGTTTACATCCTCTGGTCCTAGACTGTCCCACAAGGGAAACAACTTTTCTGCATCAACCCTGTCAAGACCCTGATTCTCACCAAACTGTCACCCCATACGTGGTATCAGCTTCATAAACCTCCATGGAACTGCCTCCAAAGCCTGTACATCTTCCCTTAGATTAGAGTCGCAAAACTGTTCACAGAATTCCAGCTGTAGTCTGACTAGTGCCTTGTATAGTTTTAGCAAAGCCTCCCTACTTTTATACTTCATTCATTTGAAATAAAGGCCAATACTCCATATGCCTTCCCTATTACCCACCGAACTTGGACTTTTTGTGATTCATGCACAAGGACTCCCAAGTCTCTCTATTCTGTAGCTTTCTGTAGTCTTTTCCATTTGAATAATATTCAGCTCCTTTATTCTTCCTGCTAAAGTGCATAACCTCATACTTCCAACATTATATTCCATCTACCAACTTTTTGTCCACACGTTTAACCTGTCCATGTGTTTCTGAAGACTTTGTATGAATCTCGTCACTTGGCTTCCTACTTATTTTTGTGTTGTCCACAAATCTGGCTATAGTACACTGACTTATCTCACCCAAGTAATTCATGCATATCACAAATAATTGTGGCCCCAGAAGCGATCCCTTCGGCATTTCCCTAATGCATCATTTGGTTTTAAAGAATTTAACCCTTTCGTGGTTGAATGCCACAGTAACATTCTACATAATCTCAAAAACTCTTTGTGATATAATGGTCATGACAAATTAAATTGACAACTTCCCTCTGTTTATTCCTCAGTACTATTCATTTTCCTAATTTTGGCACCTTTTATTAGATTTTAAGGCAACAATAATTCATGTAGCTTGACATGGCTTTGTATGGGGCTGATTTGTATTGAATTGTTTTTCTTAAAAACTGCTGCAGCCAACAACAAATGAAATACAAACAGTCTGCGTACCCTTTTGGGTTTGTTTTGATATTCATATTAGATTTGCTTTAACTACATGTCAACTCCAATTTAGCTATATTTTCTCTATAGTCCTCAACACCTTTGCTCAACAAGAATCCATCAATCTCAGTCCCCATGACTTCAGTTGTCCCAGTATTCACAGATTTTGTGTGAGAGTTTCAAATTTCTCCTACCATGTGGGGAAAGGAATGTTTCCTAACTTTACTCCTGACGTAGGTCTAATTTTAAAGTTAAATGTTTTGGTCTTGTCTCCTCCACCAGAGATATTACTTTCATCATTTCTCAAATGTCAACAATTTTAATGCTTTGATTACTCTTAAAGCTCCAATATTTAAGGGATTACAGCCAAATTTGTATAACTTCTCACCATTATATAACTCTCCACATTGTTTGTAAAAAAAGATGATTGTGAGCTACCTTTACTCTAAGCTATGAATTTGTTTTTGTTGACTGGAAATGACTGACAGTATTGGTCATTAGTGCATCACAAGGGAAGGTATCATCAACACAAAGAATTAACTGCTCATCTGAAGTCCAACTTACATTGTAAAGAGCTTCCATAAAATTCAATAAATGTTAATCAGCCTTTCATCTGTTAAACCTGCTTTAAAAATGACTACCCTGCTCAGTTTTCATTGTAAATTCTACAAAAATCAGCTTCAGGTACAACTTGATTTATATATGATAGAGAGAGAGAGAGAGGAAGAGAGAGCGAGAGAGAGTGTGAGAAGGAGAGAGAGAGAGAATTTGACAACTTATACAAGGCTTTGAAGTTAACTAAAAAAAATACATTGCCAAACATCCTAAAATAACATCCTCTTCCTGTTACTTCATAATGAAATGCTGACATAGTGTTATTCTAATTCCTGTCAAACCTGAGTGATTGACATCCTACATTTATAAACTCTTAAGTTGCCACGTGTATGTTGTCAACAATTATCACATCAAACATTATGATCTGTACTACTCTTTGTATACAATGAAGGTCGGCATACCAACAAAATGTACATTTTAAATTATGATGAAAAAGTCTGATGTAAAAGCACACATTCATATAATTGCTGAACTGTGGATTTCACATCTTTTAACTTCTTGGAATATGATTAACATGTAGCTCTGACTATGGATGTCAGTGTTCTCTCTCTGATGGCGAGAAATCCTATATGACCTAAGTTTAAGCAATTTCAATAAAAGTATTTTGGCACTAGTAGAAATAAAGAGAGATGGGCAGGAGAAAAAGACAAGAAAGAACACTGAGAAAGAAGAGGCAAGACTGACCAAGTAAGAAGAAAAAGAGCAAAAATGTAAGAAAAAGTTCAGAAGAGACAAAGACAGTGGAAAGTATTGTATTCTGCTTTCGGTACTTCACTGTGAAGGCCCAAAGATGGTTGATAAGATGTCTAATGAAAATCATGAGATGATAATTATCAAATCTAATGGACAGAACATTCAGTGCACTATTAACAGGAGAGACTTGGGGGATGGTTGGAGGAGTGGGAGGCCAGGTAGGAGATGATCCAATGATTAACTTTCACTGGTGTCTTTAAGACTCTGTTATTGGTTCAAAACTTTGCTTCTCAGCACAGTGGCTCAGTGGTTAGCATTGCATCCTCACAACACCGGTGATCCGGCTTCAATTCTATTGTCCGGCACATTCTCTCTGTGTCTTGGTTTGGTTTCCTCCCACAGTCCAAACATGTGCAGCTTAGGTGGATTAGCCTTGCGCTTTTGCCAACAGTGTACAAGAATGTGCAGGCTAGGTGGATTAGCCATGGGAAATGGAGGGTTACAAGGATAGAGTGGGGAGTGGGTCCAGGTGGGATGCTCATTGGAGGCTGGGTGTGGACTCTATGGGCCAAAGGGCCTTCTTCCACACTGTAGGGATTCTATGCAGCACTATCCACGGGCTGATCACATTGCTACATGATGCCTAATTATTAGCTTGATTGGATATCTATGCAATCAATTAATATTGTGATTGGTTTGTAACCAGCTAGGATGGGCTGACGTAAAGATATATGAAGTGTATGATTTCCTTTGTTCAGTGGAGATGTGCAAGGTGAGCCCAGCGAATTACCCCGCACCAGTGTAAAATGATCCATTTGATAGTCACAACGGAACCTGGGCATTGAGTGTTTATTTTAAAATCATTCCTCCCTAACGCTCCCAATTTCCTTGTAAATGCTGATGTCAGTGGCTGAGAAGATTCCACCCACTGTTTTCAAACCTCAATGAATCTCTCATCCAGCCCTATTACTTATCTCGAATCATGACTGATATAGCCAATAGCTGCACAATGTAACTAATTGCTTTATACATGACAGTATATCAAATGCAATTCTAAACAGAAATATATTCCAATCATAAAACTTTTGAGTCACTTGAATTGTCAATCAGGACCTGTCCTCCTGGAAGTTATGTTAAATATCTGGAGTGCAAAAAGATGCGTTATATACCCACATGCACTATCATGAGGGCATCATCTTCAGATATTCGTAACTGACACTTGAATTGAAACAGATTTTCTTTAAAACATGTACAGGCACTTTAAGACATTTAACTTATTCACCTTCTCAAACTTAGGGCTTAGAGTTCAAGTTAAAGTAGAAAGTCTATGTTGATTAGCATCACAGGAAAACACTGAATCCCTGTTACCGCTTCCTCAGATACAGGCTCAGCATCAGGTTAGAATACTTCCCCTGTGTATTTCTCATCAGCTAATTAGCAGTTGGCAAAGAAACTAACCCCTCACAATATCTTTACAAATGTTCATTTGGTGTGTGATGAAAACTGGTAGTGATCCAGAAGGTATGGAACTGAGAGTCAGTGGAATTTAGTTGATATCCCAGCACCAACTGCTGACTGCAATTGTTTGTTTTTTTTCACACCTGCTGCTAATGTTTCTATTAGTTACAAACCTCTTTTGGAAATCAGTAATACTATCCCAGAGAGAAAAGAGATTTGAAAACCTCAACATGCACTTCTTTCAAGCAGAGATCACAGATATTTCAATCAACAATATTTGTGATCCCTGAAGACCTGACTCCTGTGGAAGAACTGAGGCAAAAATGATTACTCATGGCAAGCACATCAGTAAAAAAAATATTTGCCAGTTGAAAAGTATTTGGTGGATCAAAGAAAAAGATCATAATCCACCTGGTTTGGCTTCTCTCATGCTGGTAGTGAAATGACACGAATAGTTGTCAGCTTATCTATAACAGAACGAGACTTGAGCAAAGGAAACCTCACTGGTTGAAACCTATACAAATTATAGTCCAAAGCATGGCTTTATGGTGTTTGTTGTTATGGCATTGTGGATGAAACTCCAGAACGAAAACGGTGCAGGTACCACATGCATCAAAGCTCATCGTGAAAAAGGTATGGCCTCAGTATTAAGAATGTGCATTGGAATTATCCAAAATAAGCAGGTCGGGATATAAGACACAGTATAACACTGAGTTGATGATAACATTGCCTCTGTTGTCTTCATAACTTCAGCTAACACTCTCACTTAAACATAGAAAGCTGAACATCTGTCCAGAAACAGGAAGGATCTCAAACCCCTGTTATTTAACGGAATCAGAAACAACTTGCAGGATAGTTGATGATTATTTTCAATTGGCTTTGTTCGGTTTAGTGCAAATATTTGGCGACCTCAAATTATTCATATGCCACTTTAAAAAATATTAATAAAGACTTTGCATCTACATTTAAATCAACATTTTCACCTTTCACTGTCTCTCCAGAGAAGCTGGTGGTTGATTTCTCAAACATTCACTGAAATAATGCCATGACATTTTACATCCAAAAGTGGACATTCTGAGAAAAAAAACTGGTAAACCTGTGCAGACCAACCTTCAGCGCATTCACTTCTGAGATTAGAGTCAGAGTGTCAGAAGGATCTACAGTGCAGGAAAAGGCCCTTTAGCCCATTAATTCTGTGCCAGGCAGAAACAACTATCTAGAATGATAGAATCCCCACAATGTGGAAACAGGCCATTCAGCCCAAACCAACACTCCGAAGAACATCCCACAGAGACTCACCCACCTACCCTAGCCTTGTAACCCTACATTTCCCATGGCTAATCCACCTACATCCCTGAACATTATGGGCAATTTAGCATGGTCAGTCCACCTAACATGCACATCTTTGGACTGTGGGAGGAAACCAGAGCACTCGGAGGAAACCCACACAGACACAGGGAGAATGTGCAAACTCCATACAGGCAGTTGCCTGAAGCTGGAATTGAACCCAGGTCCCTGGTGCTGTGAGGCAGCAGTGCTAACCACTGAGCCACTGTACCTACTAGCCTAATCTCATTTTCCAGTACTTGGCACATAGCTTTGTATGCCTTGGCATTGGAAGTCTAAATACTTCAGAAATGTTATGAAGGTGGATGCCACTAGAGGCAGCAAGTTCCAGATATCCCCCACCCTCTGGGTGAAATTTTATTTCCATGCCTCCCCTCTAAACCTCCTGCCCTTTTCTTTAAACTTATTGCCTGTGGTCACTGATTCCTCCACCAAGGGGGAACAATTCTTCCTGTCTACCCTATCTATGCCTCTCTAATCTTTATACATCTCAAACATGTCACCCCTTAATTTTCCCTGCTCCAATGGGAAAAAAAAACAAACCCCATCTGTCCAAACTCTCCTCACAACTAAAATTTCCATCTCAGGCAACACCCTGGTAAGTCGCCTCTGCATCTTGTCCAGTGCTATTATGAGTTGCAGCCTGACCAGTGTTTTATACAGTTCCAACATAACCTCCCAGCTCTTAATCTTTATGCCTCGACTAACATAGATAAGTATCCCATATGCCATCTTAACCACTTTATCCATCTGTTCTGATATCTTAAGGAGCCAATAGACATGCACACAAAGGTCCCCCTGATCCTCGGTACTTCCCAGGGTCCTACCATTCATCATGTATTCCCTTGCTTTGTTTGTCCTGCCCAAGCACATCATCTCACCCATGTCCAGATAAAATTCCATTTGCCACTGATCAGCTCATCTGACCAACCTGTATATAGCGTCCTGCAATCTAAGGCTATCGTCCTCACTACTTATCACCCCGTTGCAAACATACTGATTAACCCTCCAACATTCAAGACTAATTCGTTGATATATAGCTTAAACAGTGAAAGGCCCAAAACACTGATCCCTGAAGAATTGCATTGGACATAGCCTTCCATAAAACTGTCCTTGATCATTATCCTCTGTGTCCAGCTACCCAATCAATTCTGGATCCAATTAGGCAAATTCCTTTGAATCCCACAGCCTCTTACCTTTGTTGTCAGTGTCCCATTTGGGACCTTACATAAAGTTTTGCTGAAATCCAAGTAGATGACATCAAAAGCATTGCTGTGATCTACACACCTGGTCACCTCTTTGAAAAGTTCAATCAAGTGATCAGACATGACCTTCTCTGAAAATATATTGCACAAACTGTTCTTGATTAAACCCTGCCACTCCGAGTAGACAAAGTCATAAGTCACGTCACACCAGATTATGGTCCAACAGGTTTATTTTCTATCACAAGCTTTCGGACCATGGCTCCCTCATCATTTGGAGTGAAGAGAAGCACACAGGCACAGAATTTACAGGCAGAGAGATCAAAAGATCGGACAAATGGTGTGGGTGGAGTGTCAACAGGCTGAATAACCAGTCTCTGCAGGTGATCAAAAGTGTCAGACAGTGTGAGTAAAGCAACAGATGAATGGACAGTGTGCAACAATCGCCATACAGAAATGTTCCTTCCCAGTCAGGGAACATTTCAGCAGTCAAGGACATTCAGCATCTGATCCTCAGGTAAGCATCCTCCAAGGCAGCCTTCGAAATACACAACAACATAGAATGGTCGAGCAGAAACTGATAGCCAAGTTCCGTACCCATGAAAATGGCCTAAACTGTGATCTTGGGTTCATTTTGCACTACATGTAACCCCACCATACTGTTCTGTATCTGTAAAATCTTCCTTACTGCACAGTTTGATACCATCACCTTGATAACTTGTTATGATTTCTCTACCTTCATTTGTTTCTTCTGTTTTGGATTACTTGTTACTTTGCTCGATCCTCAGCATGTGACTCTTATACCTATCATGTTATTCCAGCCATTTGGTTTGTTTCCAGCACCAGCTTATTTTTATCTTTTTGTAACTATATCTTTGTCTTAATTAATCAGGTTATAGGTCATCCCTTCACTTGTTATTCAGCTGCTGAGGACAGGATGTCTAAGTGGAGATTAATTCAGTCCTTCTGAGCAGCTTCCAATAGTTTCCCCACTATTGAGGTAAGACTAACTGGCCTATAAGTTTGAGATAACAAGGTGTAGAGCTGGATGAACACAGCAGGCCAAGCAGCATCAGAGGAGCAGGAAGGCTGACGTTTCGGGCCTAGACCCTTCTTCAGAAATGGGGGAGGGGAAGGGTTTTCTGAAATAAATAGGGAGAGAGGGGGGGGCAGATAGAAGATGGATAGAGGAGAAGATAGATGGAGAGGAGACAGACAGGTCAAAGAGGCAGGGATGGAGCCAGTAAAGGTGAGTGTAGGTGGGGAGGTAGGGATGAGATAGGTCAGTCCAGGGAGGATGGACAGGTCAAGGAGGCGGGATGAGGTTAGTAGGTAGGAGATGGGGGTGGGGCTTGGGGTGGGAGGAGGGGATAGGTGGGAGGAAGGACAGGTTAGGGAGGTGGGGACAAGCTGGGCTGGTTTTGGGATGCGGTAGGGGGAGGGGAGATATTGAAGCTTGTGAAGTCCACATTGATACCATTGGGCTGCAGGGTTCCCAAGCGGAATATAAGTTGCTGTTCCTGCAACCTTCGGGTAGCATCGTTGTGGCACTGCAGGAGGCCCAGAATGGACATGTCATCTGAGGAATGGGAGGGGGAGTTGAAATGGTTCGTGACTGGGAAGTGCAGTTGTTTAGTGTGAACCGAGCGTAGGTGTTCTGCAAAGCGGTCCCCAAGCCTCCACTTGGTTTCCCCGATGTAGAGGAGGCCACAACGGGAACAGTGGATGCAGTATACCACATTAGCAGATGTGCAGGTGAACATCTGCTTGAGGTGGAAAGTCTTCTTGGGGCCTGGCATGGGGGTGAGGGGGGAGGTGTAGGGCAGGTGTAGCACTTCCTGCGGTTGCAGGGAAAAGTGCTGGGTGTGGTGGGGCTGGAGGGGAGTGTGGAGCGGACAAGGGAGTCCCAGAGAGAGTGGTCCCTCCAGAAAGTAGATAAGGGTGGGGAGGGAAAGATGTCTTTGGTGGTTGGGTCAGATTGCAGATGGCGGAAGTGTCGGAGGATGATGTGTTGGATCCGGAGGTTGATGGGGTGTTACGTGAGGACGAGGGGGATTCTGTTTTGGTTGTTATTGCGGGGAGGGGGTGTGAGGGATGAGTTGCGTGAAATGCTGGAGACACGGTCGAGGGCGTTCTCGACCACTGAGGAGGGGGAGTTGCGGTCCTTGAAAAATGAGGACATCTGAGATGTACGGGAGTGGAATGCCTCGTCCTGGGAGCAGATGCGGCAGAGGCGAAGGAATTGGGAATAGGGGATGACATTTTTGCAGGAAGGTGGGTGGGAGAAGGTGTACTCCCCACCCTTATCTGCTTTCCGGAGGGACTACTCTCTCCGGGACTCCCTTGTCCGCTCCACACTCCCCTCCAGGCCCACCACACCCGGCACTTTTCCCTGCAACCGCAGGAAGTGCTACACCTGCCCCTACACCTCCCCCCTCACCCCCATCCCAGGCCCCAAGAAGACTTTCCACATCAAGCAGATGTTCATCTGCACATCTGCTACTGTATCCGCTGTTCCCGTTGTGGCCTCCTCTACATCAGGGAAACTAAGCAAAGGCCTGGGGACCACTTTGCAGAACACCTACACTCGGTTCGCACTAAACAACTGCACCTCTCAGTCGTGAACCATTTCAACTACCCCTCCCATTCCTCAGTTGACATGTCCATCCTGGACCTCCTGCAGTGCCACAACGATGCTACCCGAAGGTTGCAGGAACAGCAACTTATATTCCGCTTGGGAACCCTGCAGCCCAATGGTATCAATGTGGACTTCACAAGCTTCAATATCTCCCCTCCCCCTACCACATCCCAAAACCAGCCCAGCTCGTCCCCGCCTCCCTAACCTGTCCTTCCTCCCACCTATCCCCTCCTCCCACCCCAAGCCCCACCCCCATCTCCTACCTACTAACCTCATCCCGCCCCTTTGACCTGTCTGTCCTCCCTGGACTGACCTATCTCGTCCCTACCTCCCCACCTACACTCACCTTTACTGGCTCCATCCCTGCCTCTTTAACCTGTCTGTCTCCTCTCCACCTATCTTCTCTTCTATCCATCTTCTATCCGTCTCTCCCTATTTCTTTCAGAACCCCCTTCCCCTCCCCCATTTCTAAAGAAGGGTTTAGGCCCGAAACGTCAGCCTTCCTGCTCCTCTGATGCTGCTTGGCCTGCTGTGTTCATCCAGCTCTACACCTTGTTATCTCAGATTCTCCAGCATCTGCAGTTCCTGCTATCTCTGGCCTCTAAGTTTTCTGGTTTATCCATTCCTTCCTCAGAGTACACAGTACCACATTGGTTTCCTCCAGTCATCCAGCACCTCTCCTGTGGCTAGAGAGAAATTGAAGTTTGCATTGTGTCAAGAGGTGAGTTACCAATACACTCCCAGAATGCAGAAGCCAGAAGCAGCTTCCTGAGATCTGGTTTACTGCAACATGAATTTCAAGAAAGTTTACCGTATGAAGGAAACAGGCACACCATGCTTACTGAGAAAAAAAGTCGGTATCAAAGCAATAAATTGATAATTTAAAACTAAGCAATTCATAAAAATGTCCTTTAAAAAGTGCCAATCATCAGAACTAATTAGTAAAACCTATTTTAGCCTTTTCATTTCAGAAGTCAAACAAGGGAGAGACAGACTAGACCCCACATTCTGGTCATTAGTCAACAGAAAAGGGACTCGGCCTAAGCTAAAGAGTTGGGTTTGACTAACATCAACCTTGTGTTCACCTCTGGTGTTGCACATTCCAACCAGGCCTTGGTAAAATTTCATTCAAAACAGGCTCAGAGGTGAGCCCAGGTGTTTATGTCGTGTGGAGATGTTCTGGGGAGGATCCCGAGAGGTTTAGGATCCTGGTTGTGGTATAGACACTATTCCACAATACTGGAGCAGAACAGTTCACTAACGCAGTCATATTTCTGCCCCTTTTTTCTTTACCTATGTAAAAACTAAAGGTGCTAAATACAGAAAAAGCATTTTTTAGATCCTTCCAATGGGAAATACATGAATTATTATTCTGGCAATGTTTGATCATTGATGGTCAGTGATATCTTAAAGTACCGTACCTCTTATTTTGAATATCCCTTCTCAAATCCCTTTCTCCTTTAAAAGCCTTATTAAAATCCATTCGTCCGACCAATGACCTCTTCTAATTCTTTCTTTCCTACGTCAATTTCTTTATTAACTTCTGTAGGGTAAAAAAAGAAACAAGGAAATCTTTTCATTAAATGTAAAAGGTGTTGTATAATTATGTGTGGTTATTGATTATATTTGTGAGATAAATCATGTTTAAATCAGAAATATCCTCAGCTGAGAGAATTTCGCAAAGCTCTCCAGTCTCAGAGGTTTGACATTCAACCAAGGCCTTCTTGGGATTTAGTTTCGAGGTCTGGTTACAGTGAACAGCAGAGAGGAATTGTTAACAAACATCAAACATAAGACAATGCAGTGAACATAGAGCAAGGGAGTAAATCTGACAGGACCTGCGTGACATTGTCCCCACACTTAACCAATGCAAAGAAACTCTCAAGCAACAACTTTGTAAACTGGGCAGGCCTTCTAACTCTTGCAACATGTGCAGAAAACAATGACTAATCCTGAAAACTACCATCCCTCAGGCACCACAATGCAATAAACTATGTCTTCTTGACTACAAGAGACTCTTGTCTTTACAGCAGGAAGTAGTTTTCTTCGACTACACGAGAACACCAGGCTGTCTAGCTTTGTACAATTAAAGAGGCTGCAACAGAAACTTTCATTATGAGCAGCAACTCATACAGTGTAATGAATTGGCAGACCCATGTAACATACCATCCAATGTGTGGATTTGTCTGGACTGCACATATATTTGGTGTAATGGTGTGAGGCCTTCAGAATTCAGTATCAAAACACCTCCTCATATAGCAAAGTCAGCAGAAGGGAAGAACCAAAGTTTTAAGAACTGTTCAGAAGAAATCCTCGTGGCAATCCTCAAACTGAAAGAATATCCAAAGGAATTATAAATGTATTTCAGATCTGGTAAGAGGCTTTCTGCACTAGGAAGAGTTAGCAGCTCTCTGGAAAAGGAGAATTAGTAACTCCAAAGCAGTTACAGTCTGCAATGGTGGTATGAACGTGCAGTCCAGATTTGGAATTCAATGGTGACTGAATAGACATTGGAAGCTCTGTGAATCATTCTTAAAATCTCTGGTGGATCAAGGGAAATGTTTTAAAAAGCACAACAATGCAGTCTGGAAGATAAGAAGTTAACAAATTACCTTACAGCTTAGATTGTGCGTTGATGTCATAGCGAAAGGCTGCCATGAAGTACAGCTGCAGAAACAGAAGTAAAAGACCATGAAAGAAATAGCCATTGGAGTTCACAAGCTACAGTTATGGGTTGTTGCAGTCCATGAGTGAAAAAGGCAGGAGATCTGCAGGAAGATGGAGGGTGTTTAATTCTCTGGTCTCCTTCACCAAGGGCATCTCCCCTGCTGAAACAGATAGTTTTGTCTTTACAGTGTCTTAAATCATAAAACATTGGTAATCCCTTCTCCATGGTGGTTTCCATGGAGTTTTATGGACCACATCTTCAATCTGCGTCAGCAGATTTCTATTCTCCAATTTAAAAGGGCCTACAGCCCTCAGAATATCATGAAGAACATCACAGTCAACAGTTTTCAAATCACCCAAAAAAAAGCCATCCAATCCAATGTCAATTCATGTTGGGAGCATAGAAGTGACACTTTCAGATCAAAAACCCAGGGGGAGGTGGAGTAGTGGTAAATATAAGTTAACGAACAAATGTATAACGTTAATAATGAGAAAATCACTTGAGAAAAGATGTTTGCTATCAGTCTGGAAGGTTCTGAAGGGGTTGATACTGAGGAATGCCATAAGCACCACCCACAATAATGAGGTTATATGAACTTGTGGGTGGAACAGCTTAGGATCTCAATGGACAGAGACATAATATCTGGTCCTCCTCAGTTTCTGAAACAATGACCATCATATAACATAAACTTTAACTAATTACTAACATACGATAAACTATATCTTGTTAATTACAAGAGACTCTTCTATGATACCAGGAAGTGGTTTTCTTCTACTACACTAGACCAAGAAGGCCCTGTGGTTTGCTGCACTGAAAGAAGATGGAGGCAGAAAATTTCATTATTAACCCACACAGTGTAGTGCATCATTTTGTTATAATGAGTCGTCATAACAATACAACTGGGAGAGACAACAAGGTGCAGGGCTGGATGAGCACAGCAGGCCAAGCAGCATC
>NC_063350.1:42382556-42398376 GCF_021869965.1 Rhincodon typus | reverse complement strand
CTTGGCCTGCTGTGTTCATCCAGCTCTACACCTTGTTATCTCAGATTTTCCAGCATCTGCAGTTCCTACTATCTCTGCCTAAGGACTCTGCAGCGTCACAATTATAATATTCTTCTAAAACATTAACCCTATCATAGGTGCAGATATCAACTAGATTTCCACCCGAAGGTGCTGTAGCAACTGGTGAAATTAATATGTTCATTTTCTACTGCATTTGCACCACTGATATAATAGTCATACAGTATTACTTCTGATTGTCTTAGGCAAGAATTTTTTAAGAACTAGACTGCAACCATCAGAAATATCAAAAACTTTGGTGAAATTTTCCCATTTTCAATTAAAGTGTTTTGTTGAATGAGATTTATGATGTCTGGTTTGACGAGACCTGTTGCAGCTTTTCTCACATAATCTGCTCTTTACTTCATTAGTCATAGAATCAGGCCCTTCGGTGCCTCTCTTGGGGAATTGCACAGATGGAGAGGCAGAAGAGCTTTCCACAGCTAGTGTTCCCTGTAAGCTGTGCAGTCCCACAGAAGCTGAGAAACACTGCGCTCACTGCATCCTCCTCCTTTCTACGACTTCCACTCTGGTTTAAAAATACCGTGCACATAACTCGGAACTCTATGTGGAAATAGTTAACATTAAAGGGAACATCGGCTACTGCTGAAGTTTTTTTGCCATTCTAGCAACTAGCACCAAATGTAAAGTTTGGCTGCACTTTCGTTTGTATGCTTCAAGCCAGGAACAACCTTTCACACAGTGCTGCTCAACCTTTATTAACAAAGATGTGTCCCAGAGAAAATGAAATCTATCTCCCCACTTCATGCACAGAGAACTGGAGGTGCTGCAGATTAGAGCAGTGGAGCAGAGGGAATTCCTTTCTCAAATTAATCTCAGAACAATGCAACATTAGATCACTGCCTCAATGACTGTTCCTTTTTCCCTAACAGTCAGTAAGATATGCAAATTGTAGATTTTTGAAAGTGGACGCATCTGAGGATATTAAATGTTCAATCACATGGATAATGAGGCATTTATTCAACAACACTAAAGGTCAAGGACTTCAAAATAACAAGGTCCACACATTCTTTCACTAACCAGGGGCTGCTTGCCATACAACCAACAGAATGTTAAACAATTATACACCCAGCACATTCATAGCTCTGGTGGAGTGAACACTTTTTCCATTAACAAACTCTGCAGGTTGGTGATAGGGTGCTTTCAAAGCAATATTGATGCAGTGGATAATATCCTGCCCCTGGGTATGTCATCAATGGTCTAGAATCTCACTGCCCGAGCTTCTTGATTCTCCTCCTAATGGGAGAAGGGTAGGAGAATCTGTGCTCTGGGGACAGTGACATCAGTTGCATTCTGGATGCTTTCATGGGCTGAGAATCAGGAGATGGCACACAGGTCCTCAGTGCTCCTGGCAAGGAACAGCTGGAATAAAACATTTGGTGCAGCTGTGACCTCGACTGCCACCGAATAATATTGTCACCCGGCCATTCTGCAAGCAAAGTACTGCTCCAGCAGGTAACAGTTTGTTGATGAAGGTCTGAAACATTTTAACCGATGCCTGCACTATCTTTCAGATATTGGAAGGAAATGACAGACCTATTGCTCCCGATTCTCATCGTTCTCCTCCACGTCCTTGGAGGATCTTCAGCTGCTGTCTCTCCCTCACAGGCTATGCAGCAGCTGTTAGAGGTGGCTGTTCCTATTAGGCTCGCTGACTTTCTCCTTTTATATTTCTTGCGTGGTTGGATCTAGGCCACATGGAGTCCAGCTAAAGCAGTCTCCATGAGAAGTCCGTGAACAGGTCATTTCTGAGGGGAACATCAGAAAACTAACACAATTTTATTGAAGGAACTCTTCAGCATGCACATTGCTCTCAGTGAAGCCTCATGTTATACCTTCACACAATGTGGTGTAGAAGCTTCCCAAAAAGGTGATTGTCAAATCTCCATGAGGAGATCTGAGTTATGTGACCTTATCCAATTATATATTGCACAACCAAAGTTGAGATCATAGATTGGAAGAGTAGAACTCTTCTTCTAAACCACCATGGTAGCACCTTCCCTTTACAAGGAAATATCTCTCTTCCACATTAAAGACCGTCCTTGTGCACCAATTGCTGAAGGTAAGCATGTAGGTGCAGCGGGCGGTAAAGAAGGCAAATGGTACGTTGGCCTTCATTGCGAGAG
This sequence comes from Rhincodon typus, assembly GCF_021869965.1. Taxonomy (NCBI): domain Eukaryota; kingdom Metazoa; phylum Chordata; class Chondrichthyes; order Orectolobiformes; family Rhincodontidae; genus Rhincodon; species Rhincodon typus. Next base: position 42,396,172 of record NC_063350.1, on the reverse strand, counting down.
GTTTCGAGCACAGGAGCAGTGATGTCTTGTTGCAGTTGTACAGGGCCTTGCTGAGACCACACCGGGAATATTGTGTGCAGTTTCGGTCTCCTTTTCTGAGGAAGGACACTCTTGCTCTTGAGGAACTGCAGTGAAGGTTTACCAGGCTGATTCCAGGGACGATAGGACTGACGTATGGGGGGGAGATTGACTAGGCTGGGATTATTTTCACTGGAGTTCAGATGAATGAGGTGGGGGGGGTGGGAATCTCATAAAATTCTACTTAAAGACTTATAAAATTCTAACAGGACTGGACAAGGGTAGTTGCAGGGAGGATGTTCCCAATGGTGGGTGTGTCCAGAACCAGGGGTCAAAGTATGAAGATTCGGGGTAGATGATTTAGGACGGAGATGAGGAGACATTTCTTCACCCAAAGAGTGGTGAGCCTGTGGAATTAATTACCACAGGAAGTAGTTGATGACAAAACATTGAATGTATTCATGAAGCGACTAGATATAGTACTTGGAGCAAATGGGATCACATGTTATGGGGAGAAAGCAGGATTAGGCTACTGAGTTGGACAATCAGCCATGATTGTGAAGAACGGCAGAGCAGGCTCGAAGGGCCGAAAGTCCTCCTCCTGCTTCTATCTTCTATGTTTCTATGTTTCTATTCTTACAGTTCAGATTAGAAATGAAGCAGATGTGAAGCATTGTCTTCCAGTGCTATCTATGGAACACGTTTGTGAACCAGAAGATTCAGGTGCTGCTTTTAAGTACCTTGTTCTCATCAGAGTTGTTTAGCCAACCCAACAAGGAGGCAATTAGTGTACACAACGTCATTGTCATGATTGCCTGAGGCCATAAATTTTAACGCACATTCTTGAACAATAAATGACTTGCTGATGAAATAGAAGCTGGAAGGAATGCATTCCTAATTTAATGGAGGCAAAATTATTGCAGTTGCCCCCAGTAGGACACCAAACTTTAAACGTTTTATTCTGTTGGAGAGAAAACATACAGTAACACAGTGCATTCACTCTGCATGTGATGTCAGCCATTTTGTATGGTTATTGTACAGTTGACTTTCAACATAACATGGAAACTCCAGTTTGACCCACACCCTGGACTGATATCTCAACAGCACCGGGACTGACCTTCCTGTAATCGCTAGAGACAGATTGCAGTCGATGTGTAGGACTGACCATGGCACAATCCCCAAATTGCAAGGACATGGATCCTGGACTCTGGTAGGATCTTGTGCTGGTCAGGCCTTGGTCATTCTCCAGCCTTGAATAAAACCAACTTCTTGACAGAATGCAGCAGCACCCCATGACTGATTGTAGTCCCCTTTTACTGCACCAAGTACTGTTCCCTTTTGAGTTTCACTCATTGTCATTAGCTTTAACCAAATGCAGTCTTTCACATTAACTGGTGGCACATGCTGCAGTTCTGGCATAACACAATGCTACATGGCGACGTATCCACCCCTTTGACTATTGAGTGTTCACCATCATAACAAGCTGTGGGCATCTCAGTAAAAAAAACAATGCAAGCCACAGAGACTAGCAGCCTATAAGTCAATGCTGAAATAGTGAGCATGTGGACAGCCCTGGCAGGCTTCAAGTATGCGTAAAGTGAATTAATACTAAGAAGCCATGCTTAGACGAATCCTATGCAGACCAGTAGTGTGCAAGTCATGAGTGTTCCTGAGCTCGAAAGAATTGTAGGGCTGATGCAAAGTCAGAGTTGGTCTGAAAGCAGCACGATGATGTGGTGTGATTTGCTGACGCTGACTTGTGTAGACAAAGGGTCAAGCAGATGGTGAAGCTGTTGTAGAGAAAGAGTTGGACGGTGTTTTGGACAAACATTTGGTGAGCTGCAGCCACCAGGCACCTGCTCTGATTTACATATTGGGAATTTGCACTGTCTCATTTCTTGGTAGAAGAGAGAAGATTTGAATGTGGTGTTTAAATGAGTTGTGTTGGGAGCTCATTGCATAGAAATAGGCAATCGCTGCTCAGTAGTGAGATTTTGAAGTCATTAATTAAAGCCTATGGCAAAAGATTTAAAATGTTTCTTTTGTTATCGAGAATCTGAATGCTTAATTCACTCTGTATTTTTCAAGTTTCTTGTTTGTGCTAACACCACAGCGGGGAGACGAAAATTCCACCTTACATTACCAACTCTGAATGATTTCAAAATGGGATCAATACTGTTTTTCTTTCAAAGAAATAAATAATAATGAAGCTCAGAGTTGCACAGCTTTGAAAGGTATGATTTCTAAAAATTATATGTTGTTAATGGAAATAGGGAAAATAAGGATCAAAATGTATCTTTAATAATAAGCCACTAACATAATCCAAGCAGCATAATTCATTTAAATGATACAACTGTTGAAAAAGTTAATTGAGTTACAGTTTGCTTAAAAGTAGAACAATTAAATTTGGGAATATTTATGTTATGAAGTACTGATACTAAATCACTCACTAATTAGCCCCTTAAAGAGAAAGAGAAACATAATTTCACTGGGCGACAGTAGCATAGACCAGTGGTATCTAATACATTACTAGTCATGTGTGGTTAATTGGGAATCTGGCTAATTATTTGAAAATAAAACTGAATAATTGGCATTATTGCTAGGTTTATGTTTGCAGTGCTGGGAATCACATGGTGTATTCACCTGTCCTTGAAGATTCTTGTGTGTATTTTGGTGAAATGATAAAATGAAGAGCAGAGCGGGGAAGTTGACGGTTTCCTTTCTTTCTGCTCATTAGATATATGTTAATATGGTATTTGCTACATGGTATGGAAACATAGCCCGCAAAAGACCGTAGCTATGTTTTTTTTTTAATTGGTAAGAGACAATTAATTACATATAAGTTTGAGGGAAACTGTTCCAGCAGCATGGGGTAAGGTGAGAAGGCAGGTCTGCTTGAACCAGCACAGCAGATACAGGGAGTGAAACTGATCGTTTTATTTTCCCTAATATGCTAGTCATCTGTCCAACCAAGCTGACCAACGTCCCATAGCCTGATGTATGATAGAGGTGAAAATCCTAAACCTAGCTCCATGTATCAAAAAATGGCAACCATTACTGACCAGGAAGACAGAACAAATGCATCCTTGTGCAAAGATTTAGAATGAGAAAAGCAAAAGAGGGAGAAGAGTTAACTGATCATACTCTATAAAATATGGAATTGACTGATGGGATTTGACAGAAACAAGTACCTGATGCCTTCCAACAATGGCAAAACACAGGACTGTCATTCACACAAATGACAAAGATCATTTGTTCTCAAGACAGTGTAAAAAAATCTTTCTTTCTAAGGTCAATAAATGGTGACAGGACTTAAATGTTAGTTGTTTATGTCAAAAATAACCAATGCAGAAGCAGAAGCAACGAATAATGAACAGCTTCACCAGGGTGAATCATGGCAAAAAAACATGTTGCATCCAAATGTGTTCTGGATGAAGAATTGGAACATTTTTGACAAGTCCCATTTCAGAGTCAAGATTCTCAGCTGTTTTTCTGTTGAATAATTTGAATCTGCTGACAAAAGTGTAGAAGCTGAAATAAGAAAAATGCATGACAGAAATGCAAACTTCTATTAGGGGGGAATGCTGTGAAATCTCACACTTAATGGCAGTAAATCTAAAAGTGTGTGTGTGGTTATGGAGTTAAAATGGTCTTACTAGCCATACTATTGCCTTCAGTCAACATTGAGTGAAAGGAAAATTCAAAGGGGAGAATAAGAATGACAAGATCTGACAGAAGTTGAATAATGTAAATGAAAGTAATAAAGCTACAATGTAAATATTTTAAAATAAAGGAACGGGACAAAGGTGGAGACAAACAATAGTTATATATAATTAATTCAGTCAAAGTACTAGTCACTACTTTAAACTTGATTCAATCATGCTTACGTTCTTACACAAGTTCTCTGCAAACAAAAAATACATTTAAGCTTTGTTCTTTTCAAAAGTAACATACCCAAGAGTTTGAGGATCCTCTATTCTCCTTAGAGAAACTGTCTACACCAGAGTCAATCCGAATCTATCTGTCAACTCGTGGAGCAGGAAAGTCAATATTTCGGCCCAAATTGTTGATTTTCCCACTCCTCGGATGCTGTCTGACTGGCTGTGCTTTTCCAGCTCCACATTTATTGACTCTAGCTTCCAGTATCTGCAGTCCTTATTGTCTCCCAGTTTATCTGTCAACTAATCAGCATCCTTTTCCCCCATTGTATAATTTGTTGTATTACTTGAAATTTGATACTCTTGCAATTGCTCTGATGAGTCTAAGACAAAGGATTGGGCCGACAGAGATAGTAGGAACTGCAGATGCTGGAGAATCTGAGATAACAAGGCGTAGAGCTGGATGAACACAGCAGGCCAAGCAGCATCAGAGGAGCAGGAAGGCTGACGTTTCAGGCCTAGACCCTTCTTCAGAAATGGGTAATAAAAAACAGGAGAGGTCCTTTGCAGGTCTGGGAGAGGGAGGGTCTGAGCTGGGGTAGGCTTGATTGTAGTGCCAGGAGATGCCGGCGCATTGCTGCGAGTATGTGTTTCAGAAGTCGCAGGGAGAAACGCTTCTGAAGGATCTCAATGCTCTGAATGTAGACATTGTCACGGTTGGGGCCAAATTGGGAAGACCTGAATGTGGACTGTAATCCATTGGGGATGATCTGGTTCCATAGGCAGGTACTAAGAAAGGTGATGTGGCTGTAGTACCTGGTTTGCTTCAGGACATGGTCGAGCAGTTTCAAGGCCGAAGAGATTATGAGAGAGTCGCAGTGAGAGAGAGATCCACTGAGGTTTGTCCGGAGGGAGGAGGGTAACTTCTTCAGGGTAGGCATCCTTAGAAGAGGCTTCACAGTGGGGTTAAAATTGTATCAGAGATAGTAGGAACTGCAGATGCTGGAGAATCTGAGATAACAAGGCGTAGAGCTGGATGAACACAGCAGGCCAAGCAGCATCAGAGGAGCAGGAAGGCTGACATTTCGGGCCTAGACCCTTCTTCAGAAATCTTCTGAAGATTGGGCCGACATATCTCTTTTAAAGCAACTGTTAATTAAAGTTTACATGATTTTATAAAGGCTTTTTCTTCCATTTACAATTCAGAAGTGGCTTAATAATTCTGGTGTATAGTTATATGAATTTATACTTACTGTAAAAGGTTATGGTGGTACAGAATGGAATAAGTATGATAGCAGGAACTGACATTTAATCAGAAGATGTAGAATCCATGTGGGTGGCAGTAAGAAATTGCAAAGGGAAGAAGACACTGCTAGTTATCTATTGGCCCCGACAGTAACTATATAATAGGAAAGAGAATAAATCAGAAGATAATGAGGGCATGTAAAAAGAGGCAAAACATTAACAATGGGTGACCTTAACATTAATGTAAAATTGGAATATCAGCTTGGCAGAAGTAGCTGTAAAGGAAAAAGTCATAAAGTGTATTTAGAACAGTTTCCTAGAAAAATCTGCTATGGATTCAGGCAGGAATTGGGCTATTTTTGATCTGGTGATATGTAACGAAGCAGAATTAATGATGATCTCAAAATAAAAGATCCCTAGAAAACAGTGATCATAACATGGTAGAATTTAACATTCAGCTGAGAGTAAGAAACTTCAGTCAGAAACAAATTTGCTGAACATAAATAAGGGTACGCACAAATGAATGAAAACAGATTAGAACTGGAAAGGAGTTTAGCAGCATTGGTGATTGAGGAACAATGGCAGACATTTAAGAAAATAGTCCACGGTTCACAACAAAGATAATTCCAATCAGAAAGAAGGATTCTCGGAAAGGAATAAGAAACTGTCATTAATAAGGGAAGAAACATATAATGCGGCAGAGACTTAAAAGCTTTAAAAATTTTTAAAAAGACAGAAAATAGACTGCATGTAAACTTGCAACTAGCAACAGGATGGACAGCAAGAGCTTCATTAAATATATTGAAAGGAAGAGCGACGCCAAAGTGAGCATAGGCCCCTTAGAGAATGAGGCGAAGGAAATAAAAATGAGGAACCAGAAAATGGCAAAGGAGTTGAATAAATACTTTGTATCAATCTTCATGGCAGAAGACATTCATAGTATTCCAAAAATACCAAGTAATGAAGGGGCTAAATGAGGAGAGGAAATAAATGCAATAACTATCACTAGAGAAAAAAAACTAGGGAAAAAAAGTGAGAGTGAAGTCCAATAAGTCTCCTGGACCTGATCAGGTGCATCCTAGGTTAGTAAAAGAAATTGCGATGGAGATAATGGATGCACTGGTAGCAATTTTTCAAGAGTCCTTACATAGTAGAAAAGTGCATTGGCAAACTGCCAATGTAAGAACTTTCATTCAAAAAGGAATGGGATTAATAAAAAACACGTAACCATAGGCTAGCCATCTTAACATCCGTTATTGAGAAACATTATCGTCTATTTTAAAGATAGCTACATAGATAATATAAAAGATTTAGAAGTGCATGATGTGATCAAACAGAGTTAGCATAGCTTCATGAAGGAGAAATCTTTAAACTTGATTCGAATTTTTTGAGGAGGTAACACTCATGATAAATGCTTTGAAAGCATTGGATGTAATGTATCTGGATATTTACCTGGGGTCAGTTTAGGAGTAGACGCTATAAACTTAAATAAGGCACCACCCAGTTAAAAAAGAGATGAGGAGGAATTACTTCTCTCAGAGGGAGTGATTGTGTGAAATTCTTTACCACAAAGGGCTGCAGCTGCTGGGTCATTGAACATATTCAAATCTGAGACACACAGATTTGTGGTCAGAATCAGAATTAGAATTAGCTTTTATTGTCAGTAAGGGAATCAATAGTTATAGGAAAATGGCAGGGAAATAGAATTAATGATACAAATCAGCACTAATCTCATTGAATGGAGGAGCAAACTCAGTGAGGCTATTGACTTGCTCGCCAAGCTGGCTTGTTTTTGTTCAGATATTTTGTCACCATGCTAGGTGACATCATCAGTGAGGCCTCCGATGAAGCAATGTTATTCTACTCCACTTGGAATTTATACTGTCCGGTCTGTTATGGTGAGTAGTGTCATTTCCGGTTTTAACCTGTATGGGTTTGTACATGGGGTCCAATTCCATATGTTTGTTGATGGAAATACAGGTGGAGAACCATGCCTCTAGGAATTCCTGTGCATGTCTATGCTTGGCTTGAGCTACTGTGGTTACCTTGTCCCAGGTAAACTGATGGCCTTCATTGTCTGAGTGTACTAATATTAAGCAGGTTTGTCGTGTCGTTTTGCTGCTGGCTGATGTTTGTGTATTCTGATGGCTAGTTTCCTTCCTGTCTGTCCAATGTGATGCTTGTGGCAGTAGTTGCATAACATTTTGTAAATCACGTTGATTCTGCATGTTGTGGGAATGAAGTCTTTAATCCTCATGAGTGTCGTAGAGTGGCTGCGGGCTTGTTGGCCACCATGATCCCTAACTGTCTTAGGAGTCTTGTCAGTTCCGATATGTTCTTGATGTATGGCAATGTGGCCAGTGTGTTAAGACATACTGTGTCCTCCTGTTGTTGTCTGTTCAGTAGGCATCTGCGGATGAAGTTGTGGGGATATCTGTTCATAGATTTTGTATAGGTGCTCTTCCTCTTTCTTGCATAGTTCTGGAGTGTTGCAGTGTGTCGTGGCCCATTTAAATAGTGTCGTAATGCAGCTTTATTTGTGGACATTGGTGTGGTTGCTGTGAATGTTCAAAAGAGCCATAACTCAGTGGCTGAATAGCCTACTTCTGTTCTTACATCTTATTTTCTTATGATCATATTTTAAGGTGGGATGTTAAATTAAGGCCTTCTTTGCCACAGCTTTTATTAAATATTAGTATTTTGCCCTTAACTATGATAAACTTAATAAACTCTGGAAAGCCTGTAAAAATACATTGCTCCAAAAATAGATCTTGTACCCAATCATGACGAGTAAACCCATTGATTGGCTGCTTCAACTCAGTGTAAGAGTCTAACTGACTTAGATCTTCCAATTAAAATTAAATGAAATACGAAGTCTTACACCTCCTTCTTCCAGTTTTCACTCAGCTGACATCGGAACCACTTGGATTGTTGGGGAAGTAATTAAGATTCTTAGAAACAAATTAAGAATTATTTTAAGTCTGAATTCTGGATTTCCCAGTCAGGGAGAATGTTCACAAGTTGGTAGGTATTTTATGCGTTGCAGATCTAACTACCATGAGTTAATTTAAACACAAAGAACTGCAGATACTAGAAATCTGAAACAAAGGCAGAGATTGACAGATCATTGCGCTTGAGATATTATTGCTGTTTTTACATCAACAGATGTTGTCAAATGTGCTGTGTTTCTCCAGCACTCTCTGCGTTTGTACCGTGAGCTATTGGTTGTGATAGAATGTTGTCACCAATCCTGCTTTCTATGCCGGGTCTAAGGGCCATTTTATTTAATAGAGGATGAACCAGTCCATGCTGAACATAATCCCAACCATTCTAGTCTCACCTGTCTGCTCTTGGTTCATATCCTTTCAAACATTTTCCTATTCACGTATGTATCTAAGTGTCTTTTAAACATTGTAACTGCACCCATATCCACCACTTCCTCAGGACGTTCTGCACTGAATCTGAGTTGAAGGGACCACATTTCTGCCATTAACTCCTTTGCTCACTTCTATTCCTGCCTGCTCAGGTGGAAAGACTGTTCTTTGGCCCCATGCCTGCACAAGTTCACCTCACGGCAACTTCTCAGATTTCATAGCAAGACCTCAAAGAATGAAGAACAAGTATGAGGGGCTTTCTTCGATCTCTTTCATTCATCAAGTTGTTGCAGCCTCAAAAGTGTACGTACTGGTGAGACTTGTCACCAACACTGTGGTACCTTGAATTAGAAATCCTCCTTTTGATATCCTGTCTGTCCTCTCTAATTGTTCAGGTGTCCTGCAGATTGGCTGTTAATAGCATGTGTCGGGAAAGAACTCCAGCAGATCTTGCTCTTTCACAGTTTTCAAATCACAAGTTAATCTATCATTTCAGCAAGAACCAAGTTGATGGAATTCCCAGCTTCTTTTTAATCGCCTGAACAGAATGAATTTTATGTGGTTCTTTTCGCATTTGTTTTCTTTTCTTCTCCATTTTTCTTTAATTTGGTTAGGGTTATGAAAAATACCTCATTAACTTCAAGAGTTAAATTAGTTTTGTTGTACAGTCTCAGCAGTCTGAGTCAGCCATTAGACATGATCCTTTATGACAGAGTCATTTAGAGATGAGTGCTGCACTGGAATATAACAATAAAATATACAAGTCATCAGCATGATTCAAAATTTAATTGAATTTCTGTTCAAATGCAAAACAATCTTTTGGGAAATTGTGTAGACTCATTGTTTACTGCCTTGCTTTTTGTAGTGCGCTATTTGCAAAGTTCCTAAGTGGTATGTTAAGACATGCATCTACTGCTTAACATAATGAAAACAAACTGATTTTAAGCTGGCTTTTGATTGAAAACACTTAGAAATTTAAGAAGTGGGCTTGAGCATGCTAGTCCAGCTTTGCCCTCTTGCAAGTTAACATCAGTATGCATGAAAAAATTCATACTTTATCCCTCCTACATACTTGAAGTGTTTAAAATCTCTGAACAAACATAACCTGCCAATCTCCAGATAATCACTCGAGCAAGTGGGTTTGCAAAGTGTCTCATAAAATTATACATTATGACAACATTTGAAGACAACAGAATGTGTAATTTAGTATAAAAAGTAAATAGCTTAATACAACTGTGAAAATGTGACACCTCCCACAGCATGTACTGAACATGAAGCACAACATGAAGATAAATTTCCTCTCTCTGCTATTTGTGGTCACATCAGTTTAACGCATTCACATCAAAGAAAAAAATTTCGTGTGAAGTTGCTTTTCCAAATCGTTGATTCAGTGAGGGTCAATGTCCTCTGTATGTTTAGCAACTTACATCTTGCAATATACGTACAGAGGACATCATTATTTTCTTCTGTCGATGTTCACATTATGGAGTATTGCTTTGAACTCCATAGATACACTAATATGGAGACTTAAACATGAAAATATGCTAGTTAACAAGTGCATTGTTTAGCAGGCATAATTAATATTCAAAATGTTCAAGTTTTCAGTGTTACAGAAACTGCAAATTTCGAGAAAGAGATTGCACTGAAAATTGGAATAAAAGGTCATTATGAAGGAAAACTGTTTAAAAAACTTATGACTGTGCCTGTAAACCTGTCTATCCAAATAACCTCTAAGAAAAAAGTACTATGACTGCAAGTCTGGCAACATCTGTGGAGAGAGAAACAGAGTTAACGTTAAGTCCAATGTGACTCTTCTTTGGTATAGAAAGGAAGAGTCATACTGGACTCGAAACACTAATGTGGATTCTCTCTCTCCAGGTCAGCTGAGTGCCTGTTTTGAATGTGTATAGGATGGGCTGAAGGCTAAACTTGTTAATGATATTCGCCAAATGCATGACCTTGAATGAGTCCTGTGAACCTTCCTGTACGTGCCAAACATGGCACAATCAATATTTTTCTGTAATTGTTTTTCTGTGCCTTGCTGTTTGTTACACTGTACAAGAGAGAGAGTTTTATTTCAAGTCTTGGGGCTTCATCTCGAACCAGGATAGTGAACAGTGCCAGGAACAAACCTAAGCCTCCCGATGAGCCATTGATCGAGGGGTCCCTAATGGGCAGAAGGGCATAAGGCCGATTGCTTTCTTTTCCTTCCATTTTCATTTTGTTATTACTTAATAGATATTCATATTTCAGTCTCTTTTCCCTTCCTTTTCCATTGTTTTATTATTACTTAATAAATGTTCACATTTAAGCGAATTGCTGTCGAGCCTTCTCTTACTACATTTAACTGATTCTGAAGAGAACAGTTTGGATACACTCAGTGTTCAAAGACATTTTTGGCGACGAGGATGGGATTCAGGAAAATGTGTAAGAGAAGCGAGAAGCAACCTAATGCTCCAGTGACCTCCCATATTCCAGGGTGGAATGTGGCAGTCTCTGGATTCGGGTCCGTAGCTTATATGTTAGCACAATTAGGATCCCAAAAAGATTGGGGATAGTTATAACTGGAGAAGGAGAGAACTGGAGGCCAGATTTCTGCACTGTGCAAGAGCACTGAACCTTGTAGAAGTGTTAAAACTTTGAGGTCTGGCTTCAATGCACCTTTGTTTGTTGGTTGCTAAATGTCACCTTGTACAATTTGTGTGATTTAGTTTCTTGGAGCTCAAGATTTGGGGATACTTTGAAGTTGGTTTGCATTTTGGGAATATATGGTGGTTTGAAAGTGTGTTGTACGCTTGCATTGATGTGGAACATGTACGGTTAACATAATGTCGTTCATTGGTTGTGGTAAAGCAAAAATCCACAACAAACTATTGATCTCGAATTTGTAATTAAAACATGGTAAAAATTTAATTTTTGAAATTTGTCATAGATGATTAAAATTAATTGGAAAAAGTAGTCATGAAGAAACTTGGGTAGATTTTAATCCCAGAAATTACCATGTTTGGAATGGGCCAGAGTGAGCTTCCAAATACTGTTTGATATGAGTAAATCTTTAATTCCAGATTATAAGATTAACTCATTGTTAAAATTGAAGCAATAGGGAAATTGAAATGTTGAAAATGCAACTCTCTGTGGGTGAGGAGGTTAGGAAAGGCAAATTTAACAAAAGGGTGGGCTTTTCCTTCCTTCAAAGTATATTCACTTATTTTCCTCGTTGAAGGAGGAGATACAGGTGACGTAATTGTGTGCAATAGTTTATGCCCCACCCCTTTTTTTGAATCCATAATAAATTAATACTAATTAATACTAATTAACCAATTCTGTTTGACATGGAATGGTTGGAGCTTGTTTTTGTTTCAGAAATTGGAGACACTGAATGTGGAACCCATTCGCAAACTTTCAATGCCACAATACAGTGATGGATGACGCACCCTCAACTGATCAAGCTATTCATCAACAACATTTTTCAATGCTGGAGAAGTACTGTGGGAATATTAATTGTAATGAATGTCAAGAATTCCAAAATCACGGAGCCTGGGTACACTTAGATATATCATGGCAAAAACTATATTAAGATCCACATGCCCTGGTATTCTAAAACATTTAAAAGGGATAGTTACCTGAAAATTTAAAGGAATTCTGCGAAATGATAAAGTGCATGCATACAGTCTCAGTGGTTTCAATGTGTGAAAATGGTTAGTGACTTTAAGGGAGTAAACAGAATATTGGATTTGAGCAAATTTACATAGAGATATATTGAATATCTAGAACGAATTATCAAGTAGCTTTAAGAAAAACTGGGGTCATCTCAGTGAAGGAGCAAACAAAGTATTTTGTGCCTGAATCAAACAGAAATGTTTGACTTCTGTTTTAAAATACTATAACATTATGTTCCATGGACTACAAATCTCTACAGATCTCTGGAATTAGATATAGCGTTAATAGTTAAGTTGCAAAATTGGATGAAATGAAGTATTAAGGGTGGACACTGGTGGCAGAAGACAAAAAAAATTAGAAAAATGGGTTGAAGCGGCAATTCAGGTTAAGATGTTGCAGTAGTGAAAAGGAGGTTTAGATGAGATCAAGGAACTGATAGCTTTCCTTTGGTGATATTTGTGTCCTTGTCTTTCCTTTGAAGAGAACTGAATTGGTGATCAAGCCACTACCCAAGGCATCAGGAGCATACATGGCAAGATAAGTAAAACTTCATAAATCATTTGATAAGATCATGTGGGAGTCAAGAATGCATGATACGGTCTTGGGACACTGATGTAAGTGTCAGACATGTACACCTACTTGACGAAAGGATTAGTGTGGCTTGGAACAGCACAAAAACCTAGTTTAAATGATAAGACACTGACACAAAATCCATAGAGAAATTGACTTGAAAACAATGAAAGTAGTGTTAGTGAAGGGGATGTAAAAAGAATTACAATCAAAATTTTTTTAAAAATGATCAGCTGTTATGTCAAAATGTTACAGAAATGAAAGAATATAAACTCTGGGAGAAGTAACAGTGGACTCAGTGAAAGGGCCCATCAGATGACATACAAATACCCCATCCTGACTGTTTGCATGATGCAGCGTTTAAACCAGCAGGTGAAATTGTAATGTGTTAGGACAGTTAGTGTATGTGAAAGAAGGCTGAGCTAAGGCTCAGGTGGTGTAGAAGTTTGTGGTAAGGGAACCCCTAGAAAAATAAAAGGCGGGAAGCATAAGCTGAAGGTAAAGCCTGGTGAACTTTAAAGCTGTACTAAAAACCAAAAGAACTGCGGATGCTGTAAATCAGGAACAAAAACAAAGTTGCTGGAAAAGCTCAGCAGGTCTGGCACCATCTGTGAAGGAGAAAACAGAGTTAACGTTTCGGGTCCGGTGACCAGACATGAAACGTTAACTGTTTTCTCCTTCACGGATGCTGCAAGACTTGCTGGGCTTTTCCAGCAACTTTGTTTTTGTTGTTAAAGCTGTAATGTTTGATACTGTGTATATTGTAGCTCAAAGGGGGTACATGCATATGGATAACAAGGTGTAGAGCTGGATGAACACAGCAGGCCAAGCAGCATCAGAGGAGCAGGAAAGCTTACGTTTTGGGTCTAGA
>NC_063350.1:42327077-42382156 GCF_021869965.1 Rhincodon typus | reverse complement strand
TCTAGACCCAAAACGTAAGCTTTCCTGCTCCTCTGATGCTGCTTGGCCTGCTGTGTTCATCCAGCTCTACACCTTGTTATCTCAGATTCTCCAGCATCAGCAGTTCCCACTATCTCTCACCTACATATGGAGGTAGTTACCATTCAGTGATACAATCATTCATAAAATTGACAAGGAGGGAAGCATATAGAAGAAGTATCCTCGAGATAGATACAGATGAAGAGAGCTGGAGAAATTTTGAGTCCATGTACGATGTTATTTTACTGTTGTTGGGTGAAGTAATCTGTGGGTAGGGAACTGGAGGATAAACCAAAACACAAAGTAAGGAACATAAATCTGGAATATAGTGAATCTTAGAAAAGAATTATGTAAAAAAATGTGGCTGATATTCTGGTCGCCTTGGTCAGGTGGCACAACCTGCTGGTTCCATCATAGACTTGACAGTACATTAAGGGTGGGATATATATGTCAGGGTAGGCCCCCAAAGGTCACTGTGATCATTAATTTGATGTTACACTCTATTGTTGTACTGTTCATATTGGTGATGGTTATTTTCATTGTAGTTTTAATCTTTTAGTATAGGTTACATACTGATATACATTCTCGTGCGGCTGTTGCTGATTTGCATCTGCATCTGCAATTGTAACATGTGCTGTCACATATCATCGGAGTGGATTGTATAGGATGGGCTGAGGGACTAAACTTGTTGAGGATATTTGACAGGTGCATGATCTTAAAGGAGTCCTGTGAACATTAATGTATGTGCCAAAGACAGCAAAATCAATGTATTTTTCTGGAATTGTTTTTCTGTGCCTTGCTGTTTGTTACACTGTATAAGAGACCACGTTTCGTTGCAAGTCAGAGGACTTCACCTCAGACCAGGAATGCAAACGGTGCCAGGAACAAACCTAAGCCTCCAGACTAGCAGTGACGGGCAGAAGGGTGTCAGGTTAATTGCTTTCTTTTCCTTCCTTTTTCATCTTTTTTAAAATTAATTAATAGATGTTCATACTTAAGTCTATTTTTCTGCTTCCTTTTCCATTTTTTTTATTATTACTTAATAAATGTTCATACTTAAGCAAATTGCTGTTGTCGAGCCTTCTCTTAACTACATTTAACCGAAACTGAAAATAACCATTTGGATACACTTAGCCTTCAATCTTTCAGCTGTATGTAGATCGCATGAACCAGTCTAATTGGAAAACTTTAATTTGGAAATTATCCCATTGCCTGGGTGTGTCAACTCTTAATTAGTCTGAAGTATTGCTGATCACAACAATGAAAAGGAAAGTTTAACTTTTCCTTGTGTGTGCTTTGAATTACAAACTGCACAGAGAAGCTCAGGAGAGTAGTACTATTTACACTGTTGGTCAAAAGAAATCCAACATCTGTCTCCATAAAGCCTCCAATTATCAAGATAAATTTATGGCTTTTACTCCAATAAAATCCTAGCTTAAAAGTTACATTTCATGCTAGGACTAGCTTTTGAGGCAATATCAGCAGTCATTAGATTCGAACTAGCTTCTCCATGCTATTGGTGAAGCACAATGAATAATTCAAAAACTTGGACAAATGCACATAAACTAGAAATGTAAGTTATAATGTTCCTTTGTGGATGTATCTTACTGATAGCAATGCAAAGATTGAGTTAAAACATAAGGGAAAAGAGCAAACCAAAGTATTTACATCTAAAAATTCCAAATTTTTAGGCAAAGTGAAGGAATGAGGCATGTAGTAATTTAATTTTCAGTGCTATTGTAGTCAACTGCTAGCCGTATAATGTCACATAAGATTAAAACAGTTATTCTGCATCCTACATGAATGGAAACTTATTATTATTCATGGGAAAATGCACTGACATGTTTCATGTACCAAACCAGTGGGCATTGTTCTCATGGACATGAATGTTTGGTCGCAAGCAACTGTCCTCATGCAGGATGGACATTTTCATGATACACCCACTGGTTGAGATGAGGCCATGCGGGGCACTGCTTGGTGAAGGATTTAGCAAGGGGATCATGGACTAGGCGTGGAAAGCTACGATCAAAGCAAAACTTAACGGTGTGCAGCAAAGTACAGTCTTCACAGATCGCCAGAATCCAACAGCATGAAGGAACAGATAAAGTCTGTTCACCTTTTGGTCAATCTGCAACTGAGGAGGAACCAGCAGACCCACCATTGTCCAGCCTATAGAGATGCAACTTTCAGGGCAACATCGAACATTAGCCAGAATTGGACTTGACAGATTTCAATGCATCTTACCTGTTACTGTCAGAAAGGCAATGCCAAAGACACTTCAGGATGTTGTAGGACCTTGTATCTATCTGCTGTTGAAAGATCTGCATGGCATTCCCATGAAGACCACAGTAGCCATCAAGGTTTTTGTGGATAACTTCAGGGAATCACTGGAGACCTTTGTGGAATTTCACAGGCATCCACCCATGAATGTATCTGGGGGAGAACTGATATTCTCTGTGCTAAAGTACACCAGCTTGTGCACCTCCCCTTTGGATGTAGGGAGCAAGGCAGCCAAGGCCATCAGCTTTGCTGCTAGAGTAGGTTTTGTATCGGTGCAAGTTACTATCAATTGTACCCACATTGTGATCAGAAAGCACTGGCAATAATCAGCTATGTTTGTCGACATGAACAAGTTCCACACATCAACATGTATGCACATCATCTATGACCACGCCAGCCAAATACTCCAGGTCTGTGCATAATGACCAGAGTTGCCATATCTCCAACTTTTTGGAGGCTGCATCCTTTAATGCCCCTCATCTCATAGAGGAATAGCTGCTTGGTGATAAAGGCTACCACCTCAATACTTGGCTGGTGATGCTTATCAGGGATCCTCTAAGTGACTCCAATGCTGTACATGCCTCCACAACAGCCATTGTTTAGCAGACCATAGCCTTCTTGAAAACTGGAGTCCAATATACAATCTGCAATACACACCAGACAGAATGTTCTGCATCAGCACTGTGTGCTCTCCCCTCAGGAACTTCACCCACAAAAGTGGACGCTTTGGGAGAGAATAAGCAGGGGGTCTTGTCTGTTGAGAAAAGGGAAGACCAGGATTCCTAGCTGAGCCAGAAGGCCACTTTCAGGGAGAATAAAGCCAGGACAATGGTCTGACAAGACAGACAGGCCCATGATAATCTTATGTTGAACTGATTCCAGGGTGACTAAACTTCTTAGACACATTTGCTTATGTATTATATATTTCCTTGGAAATCAGCTTGTTGGGAGCCCATTGTTAGCTCTTTGGGACGTTACTTATTTAATTCAGAACTTTTAATTTTGCACTTTGTCTTAAATGAAGTCTGCATTTTTAATGTTAATGTATAGCAGCACTACATAGAGTGTTCCAATGACCAGGGGTTCTTTAGGGAAACAGGTTTATGGGCCCTGCCTCAGTCAAAGAGAAATACTGAATAGGGAACATGCACAGTGGAGCATGCTCACCAGA
This sequence comes from Rhincodon typus, assembly GCF_021869965.1. Lineage (NCBI taxonomy): Eukaryota > Metazoa > Chordata > Chondrichthyes > Orectolobiformes > Rhincodontidae > Rhincodon > Rhincodon typus. The sequence goes on along the minus strand of NC_063350.1, from coordinate 42,378,687 downwards.
TTGCTTTCATCCTGGCTTATCTCAGGAGAAACCTTATTCATTCACTATCCCTACAGTTCAGAGAACATTAAATTCATTGACTGTACCATTGCAATTGCTGAGCATCCTCTGTGAATGTGATTGCACCTACTATGGGCTGTCCAACTACACTGAACAGCCCAACTAGAAATCCTTCACATCTCTGTCAAGCTTTGCCTACCTTATATATTGGGAATGTTTGGCCTGACTATGGAGGCCCCAGGCAGAGGAATAACCTTTCCTTCCAATACTCTGAAGATCCTGGATGCATTTCTCCATTACTTATACAAATTGTCTCTGTGTTGTCTCCAACGCCTTGATCTCAGGTCCAACCACCTCATCCTAAACTCATTAATCCAAGTTAATGTGTAGGAATCAATCTCAGGATCAATCTCTGCAAACTCCAAACGCCAGGTCAATGCTTCACTGGGATACAAGAACCATTTTAAACTCACACATTGCTGATGATAAGAGACAATAAAAAGATGTTCTGATGAAAGACCAGTGTCTCATTGTGACAGGGGAAGAGACTCCACTCCTTTCACTTCAGGCCACCATGTTGGCACTTCGTGGTGTAATGAGACTACAATAAATGTTACAACAATCAAGTGTATTTGTATTTACAGACATGCAATCTGTACAGACATGTATTGAACATCTGCACCAGTCCCATTGTCATCTTTCTTTGGCTGGCACTACATCTAACTGCTTTCCTAACATTCCCAACTAAGATGGAGGGAACTGCTGAATGTTATGTGCCAGTGACTTTGATGGCTTAGTGATTGTTTCTAGAATCTAGGGGACTAGAGTGACCCATCCCGCTGAGTCTGCTGCACTCCAGGTTCATTCCCCTTGGCCTAAGCTGCTGGAGGCAATACGGTGACGGGGAGGTGGGACACCTCTGGAGTGTCAGGAGATGAAATTCCTGGAATGGTTGCGTATCCTCCACTTTATTTGTTATGACCTAACAAAAATTTGCCAAGGTGCTTGAGGTGAAGCAGTATTAGGGAACAAGAGATAGTTATATACGGTAATTTAGATGTAAATGAGTGGGAACCTAACAGGATACATGCAAAAGGAAAAAGTAATTGGTATGGGTGGAATCAGTGGTGTGTGACTTGGAACAAACGTCTCACCAGAAAAATAGTGTCTAGGGTCTGTCATACCTTTTAAAAAAAATTTAACCTCTGCTGTGTATCTTCCCTCTACATGCTTTCTGTCAACACTCTTTCTCCTTGATATGAAGGGTCAGCTGGAATGCAGCTGAGGTGCCTTGCCCCCATCCCCCTCTCATATTACCATTGATGCTGCATACCCAAGGCTAATTGATAGAATGTGGGTTCATAGCAACTGAGCATTCTGCTGGATCTGGGTACCAAATTGTCAAATTTCTGGAGTCACCACAGTCAGCCGAGCTTGGATGGACTCTTCTACCTTTTGCTCTGGTCTTCTGAGGGCCTCCAGCATCCTCTGACTGGCTCTGCAGGTTGAACATATCACTGAGGCCAAGTACGGAGGCACATCACCTGAATGAAGCTCAGTGAGTACCTGGTTTCTGAAAGCCCCCTGAGTGGCAGAGAATTTGGGCATTGCTTCCTCACCTAGCTGTGGGGCCAGCTCAGATTATGATCTTGATTTTACTCCAGAAAGTGGACACACTGAAGTGTTTGTCTTTGGTCTCTGTGCTGGCAAATGGAACAGCTGAGTGCTGAGCTGGTGCCTCCTCTGAGGTTTCAGTAGCATTACCCTCAGAGGTAGTGATTGGTGGTGCTGATGGGGTATCTTATACTTCATCTTCCCCTATTGGCTGCTCATGCCTGAGTAAAGAGGAGAAATAATTCATTACTGATCATGTACAACCTCTTATTTAGATCAATGCATGAGACTACTTGTACATCTGAAAGAAGCAGGTTGCAATTTTCCTATTGGCTTCTTGTATTATTCCTATTGTTCCATCAGCACAGGAATAGTCAGCATGCACCCCTGCCATCTGTGTGACCTGGTCATCGAAAGGAGTGAGGATCTGAATGTCCAGAATCTGAGCCTACTCCCCTCCCATTGTGGGTCATCTTGTCCTGCAAACAGATAAAGAGAAAGTTTGAGTGTGATGGCAATAGATACATGAGCACTTTGAGCATACATAGCCATGCCAGGTCCTGAACCGTCCCAGCAAATAATCAGGAGGTACAGTACCAGGAGAACTTAGATTATTGTCAGAATGAAGTGGCCATCAGTCCTTCAAAGCACATCACCTACGTGGTGCTGAATGTTGCAATGTGACATGCCTATGCAGTGGTACGATTTGAAACCTGACACTTAAGTATTTCAAGTATCACTCATTCAATGCTTAGATGGTGCCACTTACCCTTGTGGTGCACGTTAGATCATTCATCCTCCGTCTGCACTTGGATTCAGTTCGCTGACCTACCCGGGTATGATGGGAGGGTTTCCTGTGGTCATCATTGCAGAAGAGGACTTTGTTCTTCTGTAGATGGCTTGGAGCATGACTTCTAGTGGAGTGTTGCTGAACTGTGAGGGCAGATACCATTTCATATGAGATCAGAAATCACACAACATCAGGTTATAGTCCAACAGGTTTACTTGAAGACACAAGCTTTAGGAGTCTAGCTCCCTCTTCAGGTATCAGTGAGAGAAGTGGCATCAGGCACAGAATTTATCAGCAAAAGATCAAAGGATCATAGAACTGATGTGAATGTGTTAAACAAACCCAAGATGGCTGTTAGATCTTTAACCAGTTAGAAAGTATTCAAGAATTTCTTTCAAGTCAGTGCCCCGAGATAACTAAAGGTTTTATCAGCTCCCTCAGTACACCAGAATTGAAATCCCAGGTCAGACAATGCATTTTAGGTGTGAGGCCTTGTTTAGAATCTGGCTGATTATCAACTTGGAGTCAGACTGGTTTTACTTCCAAAGCAGGAATTTATAAAATGACACATTAACCGTCTACAAATTGTGTACTTTTTGAACAAAATAGAATGTATCTGCACTTATAAATCTGCAAATGCAAATTCACCCCATAGATTGATACATGTGGGTTGCATGCGTGTGGGGGAGAGAGAGAGAGAGAAAGAGAGAGAGTGCGTGTGTGTGTGTGTGTGCATGCACGCACGCGCATGCTTGAGAGATAGAGTGTGTGAGTGTGTTTGTGTGAGACAGTGTGTGTGTATGTGTGTGTGTGTGTGAGAGTGTATAGTGTGATGGGGTCATCTGTAGTGCGACATGAACCCAAGATCCTAGTTGAGGCCATTCTCATGGGTACGGAAGTTCGCTATCAGCCTCTGCTCGGCAACACTGCATTGTGTATCCCATGGTCCGTCTTGGAGGACGTTTACCTGAAGATCCGAGGATGAATGTTCTTGACCGCTGAAGTGTTTCCCCACTGGGAGGGAACATCCATGTGTGGCAACTGTTGCGCAGTGTCCATTCATCCATTGTCGTAACGTCTGCATGGTTTCGCCTCGGGGCATTCCTACTTTGGAAATAAATTCTTTGTCTGATGCCACCTCTCCCACTGACACCTGAAGAAGGAGTGAGACTTCACATAAACTGCTGGACTATAAGCTGGCGTCATGTGGTTTTTGACCTTGTCCACCCCAGTCCAACACCAACACCTCCACATCAATGTTTCATACGAGACATCTCAGAGGTTGGTGAGGGTGGAGGGAAGAGTTTGTTGATGGGGATTACTTAGTCAAGCTCCAGAAAGGCTGCAGGCTTGTAATAAGTGAAGCCTTGCCGATTTGGCCTTCAGATATAATGCTTCAACCTTTGACCCATAAAAGGTTATGGCACGGGTGAGAATTTCCTGAATGCCTGCCCTCATTGATTTATCATTCAATTTGCAAAATAACTTGCAAGCATAAGTAATTAGCTGCAAAACGTTTGATGGCATGAAAAATCTTGCCCCACCCTTGGACAAAGTGACAATTTCATTCCCGTCACCAAATAAATTATAAAATTAAAAATCCCAGGCTTTATTTCAGATCAATATTATGAGTTTAGCTATCAAAAAGAGTGACATGTCAAATTCTACAAGCTCAAGAAATGATCCAGAGGGCAGTTGATCCCAATTCTAGGATTTACAAAGAACCGTATTTATTTCTGGAACAGTGAAGCCAGCAATTAACTGAAAGGCTGCACCAGTTGTCTTTAGCAGGTCAGTGATTACTATGACAGTAACACAAACAAATGCAACTGGGAGTTGCACTATGTAAATTAGTTCAATCCAGCTGTTCATTTTAGGTGAAAGGAAGAGTGATAATTAGTTAAGAAAAGTATGTGAGCTTAACAAAGTGTTACTTCAGTTAAATTCCAATCAAATGTGTTTAATTGACCTTTTTTTCAAACAGCAGGTTATCCATATAATTAAAATTGCTCAGCATCTTGATTAAGCAATGCAATTTAACTTGTACTAAAGTGGCAAGTTAAAAATCTTGCACTTTCAGCACTCCAAATAAATGATATAATCATTGTTCAAATTTCTATTTGAAATTAACATTTCAGTTCCAGTGTCCGTCCCTTATCTTTAAGATTCCATGGAAAGTGTGCTGTTAGTATAAAACACAAACATAAAAGGAAATTAGACTTCAAAGTCATTGCACTTAGCTGTACCCAACTGTGGGAGCAGAAATAGGGCAGCCATAAACTCTATGCACTCATGAAACTTTTGCATCTACCATTCTCAAAACCTTAGCTGATGAAAACAACTTAAGATCAAAAGTTGATTTGTGTAATATGTATGCATCAGGGCTTTGATTAAAAAAAACAAACATTGATAATCTAGGATTCACTTTTTTAAGACGTTTAGTAAAATGCACGCCACAATTCCAGCATTATTATTTATCCTCAGTGAAATAATCACAATTCCCTTTCAGTACAGTACATAGAATGCAGCAAATGTTTCTGAAGATCAGCTTCATGCATTCGTTCATGAAAACAGGAAATTAGGGACCTTGCTTATGATAACTATATTGTTACAACCACATAACAGGAATGACTTCGCAACAGTCCATGAACTAAGAATTTATATAACCTCCCATGTGGCACTCACTTAGTTTTGAGTGCTTCAATTTAAAAATAACTAGCAGCATAATTTTTGAAACAAGATGGAATGTCAGCTTTTAAAAGATTAATGAACATTGTTTAAGTAAGAGAAGGTGGTAAGTTATTAGTTATAGTTAAGTAAGCATAAAAACAAGATCACATTCTAATATTGTCTCATGCATTGGTTGCTTGAAAATATCTTTTCCTGAAGTGAATGGTGTCTTTTTCTGGGAATCAAACAGCCATTAGGAGATTGATATTTTGTCATTACCCTGTTTGGAGGTGTTATTACACCTGGAGCAGTTGAGACTTGAACCCACATCTTCTGGCCCAAAAGCAAGGAAATTAGTACTGCATTATAAAAGCCCATTAAATTCCACCAACTGCCATCTTGGGACTTGACCCCTTGTCTCCAGAATATTAGCCTGTGTTTCTGGATTACTAGTCCAGTGACTTATAGAGTCATAGAGTCATACAGCACAGAAACAGACCTTTTGGTAGAACCAGTTCATGCCGAACATAATCCCAATATGAATTAGTCTGACCTGCCTGTTCCTGGCCTATATCCCTCCAAACCTTTCATATTCATATAACCATCTAAATGTCTTTTAAATGTTATAATTGTACCCGCATCCACCACTTCATCAGGAAGTTCATTCCACATGCAAACCACCCTCTGTGTGAAAAAATTGCTTCTTATATCTTTTTTATATCTCTCTCCTCTCACCTTAAAAATGTGCCCCCTAGTCTTGAAATTTCCCATCTGAGGGAAAAGACAACTACCATCAACTCTATCTGTACCTCTCATATTTTATAAACTTCTATCAGGTCACTTTTCAACCTCCTACACTCCAGTGAAAAAAGTCTCAGCCGATCCAGTCTTTCCTTATAACTCAAACCTTCCATATCAGCAGCATCCTGGTAAATCTCTTCTGAACACTCTTACTTGATAATATTCTTCTTATTACTGGGTGACCAGAACTGGATACAGTATTCCAGAAGAGGCCTCACCTATGTCCTGTACATCCTCAATATAACATCTCAACTCCTACACTAAAATGAATGAAGGACAGTGTGTCTTTTTAACCATCACCATTTCTTCCTGCAATGAAGGGATTGAAACTTGAAGTCAGATTCAACACCAGTGATGGCTTCTGTAGTAAATAATTGTAGGCTACTCCCACAATCCTGGTGGTGAGTAAAGACTCCTTTGCTTTCCATCTCCAACACTGCATTCTGCAGCTTTTGGTTACTGATAATAGCAGTTCTTTAGCTGGTTGTTCTGGATATATCAATCAGTCTCCCTGTTAAAAAGTAGATTTTAATTTAAGAATTTAAATTAAGAATTTAACTGAAGTAACACTTCATTAAGCTTACATGCGTTTCTTAAATAACTATCACTCTTCCTTTCACCTAAGACTGAACAGTTGGATTGAAGGGTGGAGGGTTGTTTTTTGGATTGGAGACCTGTGACCAGCAGTGTTCCACTGGGATCAATGCTGGGTGCACTTTTGTTTGTCACTTATATAAGTGATTTTAGATGAGAACATAGAAAGCATGGTTAGTAAGTTTGCAGATGACACCAGGATAGGTGATATAATGGACAGTGAAAAATGTTATCTAAGATTACAAAGAGACTTGATCAATTGGGTCAATGGACTGAAGAGTTGTAAATGGAGTTTAATTTGGATAAATATGAGCTATTACATTTTGGTAAAGCAAACAAAGACAAAACTTATACAATTAAAAGTAGGGCCTTGGGCAGTGTTGCAGAACAGAGGGACCTAGGGATTCAGGTATATGTTTCTTTGAAGTTTGCATCACATTTAAATAAGTGGTTAAGAAGTCATTTAGCATGCTTGCTCAGACCTTTGAATATAGGAGTTAGGATGTTATGTTGAGGTTGTACAGGATGTTGGTGAGTGCTCTTCTGGAGTACTATGTCCAGTTCTGGTCTCCCTGTTATAGAAAGGATATTATTAAGCTAGAAAGGGTTCAGAAGAGATTTACCAGGATGTTGCTGGGAATGGAGGATTTGAGTTATATGAAGAGGGTGGATTATGCTGAGACTTTTTTCACTGGAGCTTAGGAGGTTTATAAAATCATGAGGGGTATAGATAAGGTGAATGGCAGGTGTCTTTTCCCTCGGGTGGAGGATTTCAAGACCAGGAGGCATATTTTTAAGGTGAGAGGAGAAAAATTTTAAAAAGACATGAGATGCAATTTTGTTTTTTTACACAGAGTATGGTTCGTGTGTGGAATGAACTTCCAGAGGAAATGGTGGATGCGGCTACAGCTACAAAGTTTAAAAGATATTTAGATAAGTGCACGAATAGGAAATGTTTGGAGGGTTATGGGTCAAACACAGGCAAGTGGGACTAGTTTGGGATTATGGTCAGCATGGACTTGTTGGACTGAAGATTCTGTTTCCATGTTGTATGACTTTATGACTCTAGTTACTGTTTCAAGATATCTCTCTCTGTCACTCTCTGATGGTTTCCCTCCAAATGGCTGCTCTTAATCAAATAAAAACTTTTGAATATGCTAGCGTTGAAGAAACATCATTTCACAATGTTATGTTGGGAATTCTTGTGATCTCCCTCTCATTTTTTTTGTCCTTACACATTTTGAGCATTCAATGAAGAGTCCACAAATCCTCAAATTTTTTTAAAACCCTTTTGAGTTGTGTTTTATTAAGTATCAATCTGCTTACAGGTGCAGCTGAGTCCACATGAGAAGTCATGTGTGTTTTGGAAGCAATTTTGAGAGACTTCAATCTTTGTCACCTTAAAGAAAGATTAGCTTCCTTTTCAAAATTAATAATATAACTATCATATCACCTGCCACCTATGGCGAGGCTTAAACGGTATTACGGGATACAAAATGAAACAGTGTAAGAGAGCGGACAATGACACTTCCCTCCCTGACACGCTCAATGCTTTCTATGCTCGGTTTGAGCAGAATACCACCGGCATGGCAACGCCTGCCCCAACAGCCCCGGACACACCTGTCACCACTTCAGATGTCAGATCAGTCTTCCTGGGAGTCAACCCAAGGAAAGTGGCAGGTCTGCACGATGTCCCTGGCTGCGCACTCATCCCGTGTGGACCAACAGAAGTATTCAGTGACATCTTCAACCTCTCCCTCCTGCAAGCCGAAGTCCCCACCTGCTGCAAGAAGACCACTATCGTCCCCGTACCCAAGAAAATGCATGCAGTGTGCCTTAATGACTACCGCCCTTAATGACCTCAATAATCATGAAGTGCTTCGACAGGCTGGTCATGGCCCACATCATCTCCAGCCTCTCAACCTGCCTCAATCCCCTACAATTTGCCTTCCGACATAGTAGGTCCACAGGGGATGCCATATCCCTAGCCCCGCACTCATCCCTGGAACATCTGGACATCAAAGACACCTACATCAGACTCCTGCTTTTTGACTACAGCTCCACCTTCAACTCTATTATCCCCTCACAATGATCTCAAAACTCCCTGACCTTGGTCTCGGCTCCACCCTCTGCAATTGGATCCTCAGCTTTCTGACACACAGACCACAATCAGTGAGGATAGGTAACTGCACCTCCTCCACAATAACACTCAACACTGGAGCCCCCCAAGGATGCGTCCTTAGCTCCATATGTACTCCCTGTACACCCACAACTGTGTTGCCAAATTCCAAACTAACGCCATTTACAAGTTCGCTGATGACACCACTAGAGTGGGATGGATATGTAACAACGATGCGTCAAAATACAGAAGGGAGATAGAGGGCTTGGTAACTTGGTGCAATGAAAACAATCTGTCTCTCAATGTCAGCAAAACTAAAGAACTGTTCATCCACTTCAGAAAGAAGTGAGGAGAACACATCCCCATCTCCATCAATGGAAGTGAGTTTGAGAGAGTGAACAGTATCAAGTTCCTCGGAGTGACAATAACCGACAATCTGGCCTGGACTTCCCACATAAATGCGAGAGTCAAGAAGGCACAACAACACCTCTTCTTCCTCAGGCAGCTCAGGAAATTTGGCATGTCCATAAGGACCCTCACCAACTTCTACGGATGCAACGTTGAAAGCATACTGTCCGGGTGCATAACACACTGGTATGGCAACTGCTCTGCTCAGGACCATAAAAACTACAGTAGGTGGTATTCACAGCCCAGACCATCATGGAAGCCAACCTTCCATGGACCTCCATTTACATGGCTCGCTGCCACGGAAAGGCAGCCAACATCATTGAAGTCCCATCGCCCCCTGGTAATGACCTCCTACAACCTCTTCCATCAGGCAGAAGATACAGAAGCCTGAACACACACACGAGCAGGTTCAGGAGCAGCTTCTTTCCAGCCATTATCAGACTGTTGAATAGACTCTAGCCTCAAATGATGTAACCTGCAATGTAACCTGTATGCCTCTAAGTCTTTTTGATCCAAACATCCTTTGTTTACTGTGATCTGCATGTACCGCTCATAAACAAAGCTTTTCACTGAATTTTGGTACACGTGACAATAAATCAATCAGTCAATACCTGACAATTTGATTTCCAAAGCTTTGAAGGATGCACAAGTTGGATGCTGAAATTGACGCCAACCACTTAAAATGCTTCCTAATAATGTGATCACTGTTGCAACAAACACTGATGAAAGACTTCACCATTTTGCCAAGTCACTGGGGCATGATCAAAAAACAATAAAATGCTCACAATTCTGTGAATAAGCTGATTATTACTTGATTGAGAAGACAAATAGCTGTGTTCCTCTTTTCCCAAACAAGCATTTTTGTCTGTATTTTGATGGAGTCCTCCAATTGTCTTCATTTTTTTATTTCGTGCATCATCTTTTGGTGTGTTTTCAAGCATAAGCCTGAGGCCTTTTGTAATTTTTAAATGTATCTATTTACTTGAAACATTTATTTGTTACTGCCCAGTTAGTACAAACGCATTGTTTTAGAATTCCATGGGCGTTGCTTTTATTTTTCAAATCTATTTCACTGAAATTTGGCTCATTTCTATGTACCTAAGGTAAATTAATTTCATAAAGTTAATCTGCTGAATTTGTAATACTCCATTGGTTGGAAGAATTTTTCACAGTAAAAAGGATCTGGAGCAAATCGGTTAGGATTTAAATCACATCAGTACTATTTAAAGATCTTAGCTGATGCAAGCAGGATGGGCAGAATTTAATGAAGGTGAAGGGACTTGCCCAATCGCCGGAGAGGAACGAAAACTTTGGGTCACATCTTTTATAGAATGAACACTGTATTGAAAGTCCACTTCAAGCATGTAACCGGATAGTGATGGACATTCCTCAGGATCTAGGACCTGGTTGGTAAACATTCACCCATGAAGAGATGCTGGCCAATTACTGCTACTCAGATGATAGCCTGCATTGGCAGGGCTGCAGGGTGCCTCTCAAGAGGCTTCTCCCTCTCCTTCCAGACTTTGAGTCTTTCAATCAGGGTGATTTTGAATGCTAATACCAGTACTGGAGGGATGGTGACCTTGCTTGGGCACTAAATGCCCACCTAGAGGTCTCAACAAGTCACAGGACAAGAAGGCAATCTTCAGGCCTTCCTGGTACAGACTTTATTGAGATGGGGTTCCTACTTGGCATCCTCCCATATGATTAAATCCCAGCCACCAAACCCATCCAGGGGAGGGATTTAAATTCCACCTAATGATACTAATGTTTTTCTTAATTGTTACAATGCATATTATGAGGTATGTAGTCAAATGTACAAATAGGCTTCTATGTCCTTTCAGTATTGGATAGCAACTTTACATCAACACAATAAGACAATAGGATGGATCACAATGCAATGGTTTTTATATTAAGTAATATACTTCCAACTCTTTTTTATTAATATAATTAACTTGCTAATTCGTTATAGACAGGAGAATAGAACTAAAAAGAAAAATAATTTGAAATCTACAATCGCATTATAACGAGCAATATTTTCTCGAAAATGCAACTATATTGGCTCACGTTTTGATGGTTAATGATACAGACTTTCAATGGTAACCACCAACAATCGCAATTTTGTTATTTCTTCACTTGCAAAACTTCTTGGAGGCTATTTTCCCTGGATGATTTTGGCACGAGGGAGTTTTCATGTTAACTAAGATGATGTCTTTGACTGAAACATTCTTTTAGCTCATGTTTGAAAGAGACATAAATTTATCAAGAATCTAAAGATTGCACTGATATTGGCTACACTGAATTGATGACAGGTCAGTTACCATTATAGTTGCCAGTTAGCAATCATTAAGGAGACTGGCAATTTGGTGGATGGCATTTACCTAATACTACACCCAAGAATATTCAGTTGAATGAGATTGAACTATGGGCTTTAGAGAGGATTTTCATTGTGAATATCACTATTTTCTTTTAATTTTCGTCTACTACTGGAGGTTTGAAGACAAACTCTCTTGAATATTGTCTCAAAGTGTTTTAAAAGTTGTCAGTATTTCACCAATGTTATCAATATTTTCCTTGAAAATTCTCAGGAGTTCACTTAAAATATACTTTACAAAAAACAAGTGCCAAAATGTCAAATGTGGCCTGATTAAAATGAAAATGAGATGTGGCTGTTTTACTCGCATGTTTTTGAATGAACTGTGCTCTGATTAACACATTGTTTTAGGATTTTGATTTTCTAATGAGGAATATTGTCAAAATAAAAGAGAATAAGTGTTGTGAGCATATGCTTCTAAGAATTACAAGCTTTATCAACAAGACCATGATTGAACTTCCATTAATTTTTTTGAAGAGTTTCCAACGGCTTTCTTGGTGAAGAAGTGTTTCCCATGAATGGCTAAGTTAGAAAGTGATGAAAATACATGAGAATCATAAAATAAATTCAGAATCCAAGAGCATTTCTTAATTGCATCATTACTGTTTATAGAATACCATGATCTTCTGTCAAATTTTCAAAATCCAGTTGCAAAGATGTTTTTATTTACACGATGTAATTTAAATTTGCTTTGTATCTATCACTGGTGTTAATTCTACATGAATGTTTGCTGCCTTCAAATGTTACACCCAAATCTTTGTAACATTAACTATTTCAATATTTCCATCAAGTCAAACAAATCTCTTTAATAAATAAGTCATTGTGGTCTGTGAATAATTCCTCAACAAAAAGTAGTGCTTCCCTTTACATTATAAGGTATTATTCCAGCATACAGAGACACATAATTTAAATTAGAATGACATTATTCGCCATGTACACTTTAGCATTCTCTCTCTGCTGAATTTCTGTTCTCAACTGGACCTCATGGCATGGGGAAAAAAATTGAACTGTTAACGAACTTAGAGTACTAATGCATTTGCTAATACATTGTGACAAATTAGAATTGTTAGCAACCTGGGAACTGGTCATCTGCCTAAGTTTTCAACGTTAGAATTCTCAGAAATGCAGAGGGACCTAAAAACTGTACCCACGTGCTTAACATTCAAAGGTAGGAAAGTACAAGTCTTTTCTGAGACAAAAGCAGTAGGCATCCACCATTATGATTTTCTCTAACAGGTTTAGTTTGACAAATATATACCCTATTAATTTCCTCAAGTGTGTATAAAGATCTCTGATGACAAAGAGACAGATTGTTGAATGTAAGTTCACCAAGCCTCACGAAAATCACAATTCTATCTCTATCATTTCAAATGGAGGAAATTCTGTGACTACGATTATTCCTGTGAGCAAAATTAAACTTTCTTCTGGGATTATTTATTATTAGTAGAAAGATGTCCAGATGTTCTATCAGAATCATACCATGAAGAAAATCAGAAATGTAACACACTGTCAGAACTAATCAAATTTATTAATCCTGAAGTTTGAAACACTGATCTATGCATGTTTAAATCATCCAAAATTAGAGTTTGGTTTTGTTTATTTTAGCAGAAACATTATATTATTTATTTTCTTTAATTGGGTTAAGGTATATGCTAAAAATGAAAAAAGCAACTTAAAAGTAGATCGCTCTTCATTGGACACTATCAAATTGTGTCAATGAACTTTATGCATTTTCAGAATGTATCTTAACAAACATATTTAAAACAAGCAATATAGATCAACACTCTTGTTACAATATGACCTTAGTATACTAATATTTCCTTATCAAAGTGAAAAGTTGTATTTTTGGTAATTAAACAGGGTGACACGGTGGCTCAGCAGTTAGCACCGCTGCCTTGCAGCAACAGGGACCCGGGTTTGATTCCACCCTTGGGCGACTCTCTGTCTGGTGTTTGCACATTCTCCCCATGTCTGCATGGGTTTCCTCCAGGTGCTCCTTCCACAGTCCAAAGATTTGCAGGTTAGGTGGATTGGCCATGCTAATTGCCCATGGTGTTCAGGGATGTGCATGCTAGGAGGATTAGCCATGGAAAATGTAGGGTTATAGGGACAGGGTAGGGGTGAGTCTGGTTGGAATGGTCTTTGGAGGGACGGTGTGGACTTGATGGGCCGAATGGCCTGCTTCCACGCTGTCAGGATTCTATGAAACAAGAAATACAATATCAGAGTGCATTCATCCACCCAATTTAAATATAGCTAATCTAATCTACTTAGAAATATCAGTTTTCCATAGAAGGTATTTTACACATACAAGTATTGCTGTACCATATATGGCAAAGAATTTATCAGACAATTTGACAATATTGCACATTGCAATTTAAAGAACTTGCACTGATAATTTTTTTTTTCTCTTTCACCATAGTGGTAATATCATATTTGTTTTCAATCATTACTGCTACATGATACCGCTCAAGAGCACAAATTGTAAACTGAAGAAAATAGATGAGTGTGAACAGCCTCTCAACAACAAAGCATTTTTAAAGTGGGAACTGGAGTTTGAGAAATGTAAAAGTCTTGGAAAGCTGTAGGACTGTAAAGAGTTAGAGATAGGTAGACTAAGGATATACAAGGACTTGGACACAAGAAATTTAAAATCACAGTATTGGATCCTTATCCACCAACAGAAGGTTGATGAACACAGGATGATCAGTGACGCAATTTTGCTGCAATTATCTTTACTTGTAATGAGTTATACATCAGGATAAGTTTATGAATCTTAGAAGTGAAAATCTGTGTTGCAGAATAGGCCAATACTGAGCAATCCTTGTCTACAAAAATAAACTGTTGCACAAAATGGCTAGTATTTTTGAACGAGGTCCAAAATTCTCTCCAGGTCCAATATTTCCTGGAACTGAAATCTGTGAACATGACAAAGGTTTCAGACCAAAGACTAATGAGGAATATCTGACAGGCCTCAGTGAAATTGGGTTGGAAAAGATCTCTCAGACCTGAGGGGATTCATTAGTAGAAATGCAACTGGAATGAAGCGGCTGATTGATGATTTGGATTTTGTGTAATGTTGAATGAAAAATGTAGAGTATAATTTCTAAAAGTCTTCACCTTATGAAGAGCTACCACTGACGAGGAAATCCAACACCATGTCAATTGCACTAGCTCAGTCTTCTGCACATTATGGTGGTGTGTGTTTGACATCAAAAAGTGCCTCAAATCTACAAACCTCCAAGTGTACAGAACAACTGTCATCAACGTACTCCTGTATTGCAATGACACCTGTCCCGTTGTATCAGCAACGCATAAGTGCACAATAAATTCTAACAGTAATGCATTTGTGATATCCTCCAGCTTCAATATGAGGACTATCAAACAAGTGTCTGTGTCCTTCTCATTCCACGATGATTCAGTGAAAATTCCTGCAAAATGAATTGTGATGAATGGGACAAAAGGCCAAAAGCAGTTTCCCCACCAGGTCTTGTTTTCTCAACTCGTAACTGGCCAGTGTTGCAGGGGAGGACAAACACATGATTGAGTGATACTCAAAAGCTCTCCTTGATGCGTTACAGAATTGACATTGATTACTGGGAAGAGTTTGCTACAATTTGTTCAAAATGGCACCAACTTGTCCAACAAGCTGCTTCATGCCTTGAGTAACAAAGTCTTAATGAGGAGGCAGAGTGGTGGCAGATAGGTTAAAAAAACAGGCAGTAAATACTGCTTTTCCCATGCTACTACCTGGTGTAGAACAAAGATTTTCTCAAAAGATTTGTGGGTCAATGATCAGGTTTCTCAGTTATCTGAACACCCATGGCAGAAACTCGGTATCTTGAATAGGAGTCATCCTCAAATCAAGTGGCAGTTGATGATGAGAAATGCAATATGACAAGATGGGAGGTGTCATCAGTGAGAGCTGAGAGAAGATCCGTCTGACTAAAACATACATATTTGGGACAGTGAAGGCAAGGTGATGTCACTTTACGGAAAGGGTATGACTTGAGATTACTCCGTATTGTTTGTACTAGTTTCGCTGTGAATAAACTCGCCAGAGATCTTCAAGTAAATGACATTATGTACCTAATTTATGTTACATTTAGATAGCATAAGAATATACTTCATGATCTTTAATAGTGATTGTTCTCTTTAAAGTGGAAAAGCAGAACAAAGAAAGGAGTGGCAATTTGAAGGCCACAGGGGCAAATAGCAGATGCAATTCAAAAGCACTTTCAGATTTTTCATAGTTTAAAAAAACCCCAAAGAAGTTAATCATAGGAATTATAAGAGAACAAGGCTTTCTTCACAAACTATGAATAACTTTTGAGCTGCCAAAACACATTTTCCCTCAAAAAATGCAAATATTACACATGTATAAATAAAGTGCTCCAGGGGTACACAATAAACATAAAGTGAAAGAAAAGAAGGGAAAAAAAAACAGAGAGCACAGCAGAAGCATAGGCATCATCTTCATAGGAATGCAAGTAATTCTTGCTGAAGCTCCCTGACACAACATATTGTCACAATTACACCAAGATCATCCGGTCATAGAGTACAGGAGATAACTGGCATGTGATACGGTTTATTGGCCAGTTATTAACAGTGACATTGAAAGGTTAATGAGGGTTGTGAGGTATACCAAAGCCAGCCATGGAAATGTGGAGAACCTCAACACCTTTACAAGATTCTAGGACTTGGCCTAAAATTATCACGCCTCTATTTTCAATAAATGCAAATGACTTTATCTTAGTTACTGATTATTTGTCCAAATTTTCAGCTGCCAGACAAGTGAAAAACACTTGAAGCTTGTTCATGTCAAACATATGAAGTGCTATATTCAATCTGTTGGTGCACCTGAAGAAATCATATCTGACTATGAGTTGCAGTATACAGGTAGACATTTAAGGAGCATGTGTACTAAATGGAGCATGAACAATTGATGTCCTCCCTGCATTATCGAGATCAGATGGTGTCATTGAACAAATGTTTCTCACCATTAAATCATTTATTCTGAAGTGCAGTGAAACAAGGTTTTCATCTCGACAAATTAAAACTCAGAGCTACACCTCGGAAAGTAAGTGAGAGAAATCTTGCCAAGCCAACACCAACCTAAATTTTAGTGTTGCAGGATGCATTTCTCAATAAATAACAGAGGATGATGATTGTATATGACCAGCATGCAGGTGCAGAACCATTTCATTTGCAGAAAGAATGAAAGGTCAGACTCTCATACCCCACAGTGGAACTATGGTTACCTACAGAGGAATCTAATGTGTGCAGCGAGCCCTGATCTTATGAAATAATAATATCTAATGGAGCAACATTGTAGAAGAACATAAGTTAGCTATGAGAAATGCACAATATGCCAAATGCGCACTGTGAACATGAAAGAACATATCCAAATGATGACATTGTTATGGAATTGCAAGGTAACAATCAACACACTGTAAACATATCTGCAGAGCAAGAGGAGGAAAAGACATCATTCATATCTCCAGAATTTTGCATCACAATTTGGAATTGTTGTCGACCCACCAAAATGAAATATGGACTGTGAAACTTCTTTACGTGTAAATTTTACAATAATTATTACTGTACTCAATTTTAACAATCACTGTCTCAGTGTTCATCAATGCACACAGAATGTGGTGAAGTCAGCAGCATACGCATGGCCACATCCTGAAGTATTTCATCCTCAGCCATTTCTGCACATACACCAGCAGGTGTTTTGGCATTTCAGTAATCATTTTGTTGTTTTTATTCTATCTGAAATCCTTCCTAATTTGCCATCCCCATGACTTAATTAAACACTTACAAACAGTGCTAGCAAATCTCACCATGAGGGTATTAGTCCCAGTCCTGCTAAGTTGTAACATGTCATCCTTAAGTAGGTCCCACTTGACCCAGAATCTCAGAATCTTGCTACTGCTGGACTTACCAGCATATGGTACTGGGAGCTATCCTCACATTTCTCCCTTGGTACTTCTGCTTTTCTGTTTCTTAGTTAACATCCTAAACCCTAAACCCTCAACCCAACTTTCAGGCGCCCATCCCTCTGCCAATGTGGCCCAGAGCCTCTGGCTCTTCATCTTTGCCCAAAAGAATGATCTGCGCCACTCTATGAAATTCTCCAACAGGCACCAGAGAGGCAACATGACATCTTGGTGTCTCATCAATAGCCACAGAAGACCTCTGTGTTCCTCTAACTATTGAATCTCCTACTACTTTTCCATTCCACCTTTCTTCCCCCATCTATAAGCCGAGCTACTCACAGTGCCACAAGTGTGGCTCTCATTACATTCCCTTTTTTTGTTCACTTGTGGGTTTTGGGCATCACTGGCTAAGCAGTCATTTATTGCCTGTCTATAGGTGTCCTTGAGAAGGAGATGGTGAATTGTCTTCTCGAAGCATTACAGTCCATTTGCAGGTAAACTCCCCACCAAACAGGCTGCTTTGTCCTTGATGGTGTCAAGCTTCTTGGGTATTGTTGGAACTGCACCCATCCAGGCAAGTGGGGAGTATTCCATCACATTCCTGACTTGTGCCTTCTAGATGATGAACAGGTTTTGGGAAGTCAGGACATGAGTTACTCACTGCAATATTCACCGTCTTTGACATAATCTTATAGTCATTTTGATTGACCAGAAACTGAATTAGATTCACCATACAATGGCAAGCAAGTACTTCTGTTGTATAGTTTCATCAGGCTGACACTTCATTTTTAGGAATGCTTGTTGCTGATGCTGGCATGGTCTCCTGCACTCTTCGCTGAACCAGTGTTGATCCCCTGGCTTAACGGCAGAGTCACAGCATGGAAACAGAACCTTCAGTCCAGCTCATCCATGACAACCAAACTCGCCCCAATTGCCTGCATGTGGCCTATATCCCTCTGTACCTTTCCTATTCATGTACCTGTCCAAATGTCTTTTAAGTGTTGTGATTGTATGTGCAGCTACCACTTCTTCTGGAAGTTCATTCCATAAATGAACCATTCTCTGTTGAAAACATTGCCTCTCAGGTCCCTTTTAAATATTTCTTCTCTCACTTTAAAAATGTGTCTTCTAGTTTTGAATTCCCCCACCCTAGGGAAAAGACCTTTGCTATTCATCTTATCAATGCCCCTCATGATTTTATAGACTTCTATAAGGTCACCCCACAACATCCTACGCTCCAGTAAAAAACAATCTCATCCAGCCTCTCCTTATGATTCAAACTCTCCAGTCCAGGTAATATACTTGTAAGTCTTTTCTGCATCCTCTCCAATTTAATAATATCTTTCCTATCGCAGGGTGATCAGAATGGTATACAGTATTCCAAAAGTGGCTTCACCAATATCCTCTCCAGCCACAACATGATGCCCCCACCTCCTACACTCAATGTTCTGACCAATGAAGGCAAAGGTGCTAAATGTCTTCTTCACCAGTCAATCCATGATGCCATTTCAATGATCTACATCCTGCACCCTTAGGTCTCCCTGTTCGACAACTGTCCCCAGGGCTCTACCATTAACTGTCATAAGTCCTGCGCTGGTTCACCTTACCAAAATGCAACACCTCACATTTATCTAAATTAAACTCCATCTTTCACTCCTCAGCCCATTGGCCCAGCTGATTAAGATCCCATTATATTCTTACATAACCTTCTTCACTGTCCATTATACCACTAATTTTGGTGTCATCCACAAAGCTACGTTTCCTATATTCTCATATAAATTGTTTATATAAATGACAAACAACAGTGGACTCATTACTGATCTTTGCAAATGCCACTGGTAAGAGGACTCCAGTCCGAAAAACAACCCACTATCACCACCCTCTGTCTCCTACCGTCAAGCCAATTTTGTAGCCAATTGGCTAGCTTGCTCTCTCTCATGCAGAACCTTGTCTATTGCCTTACTAAAGTCCATGTAGACAATGGCTACTGCTCTACCCTCATCTATCTTCTTGGTCACATCCTCAAAATCCTCAACCGAGTTTGTGAGAGACGAATTCCCATGGGGTTGCAGATTGTGTTGGGGGACAATTCCATTGCTGCTGATGGCCAACAGTGTCACATGGATGCCAGTCATGTGTTGCTATATCTTTTTGAAGTCTGTCCCATTTTGCACGGTGGTAGGGTCACACAACATGATATAAGGTATGAACCATCTTGCCAATATCCAAAATCAAAACTGGTTAGTGATATAGACTCAGGGGACTGCTGCACTACCTACCTCGTCTTTCTAGACGACATAATGGTCCCTCATTCACTTTCTGCCTTCCTGCTTCTAATAGTGTGACCACCTTATTGAAGGTGTTTTCACATAGTGCTCAGCTTTGCAGACGCAACATAATGATTACCATTGCTGATTGAGTTCCAAAGCCCAAAGCTCAATTTTTTTGCAATTGCAGATGCTTCCTACATGTTATTATTGATGCTACATGAAGTATCCATGACTTCCCAGTTGACACAGGATGGGCATTCCAGGCAGCTGACCTATCCTGCCAATCCATACGCCTACTTTCAGACTATTTACTTTCAAATGTAATAAGGAAGGAGAAAGAAAAATTACTTACCAATCATGCCCAATGAATCTGGCTCTGTCTCTGACTGTCTTCTTTCTAGCTTATATCACATATCATGGTGTTTATTGATGACAATAATACGAAATATTTCCTTATTAAACACAATTTCAACATCGTTAATTGCCAATTTGCATTTATTAACGCATGTGGAAATAAACCATTTCTTCAATTTGTCTTTAATTAAAATATTTGGACATATGCCAAAAATAGGGACCAGACAGACAATAATTCTCACTGTTGGAAAACCACAAAATTTAGTAAATCAAAACTGTTCTTGTGACAGTGTGTTACTCAACCTTACGTATATTTTACTGAGGTTGTACTGAAAACATCTCGTGCCAAGGGAGACGTTGGTATATTGCCACATCAGCTAAGTCATTATTCATGAATGAAGTAAGAAAGATACTCCAGATATTTGATGTGATTTATATATTTTAATATAGTGAGCAGAGACTACTAAATTTTTATAGATAATTTTGATTACTTTATAGTTGACATGTTCTTGCTCACCTTCATTTACAGTGAAGAATTGAAAGGGTACAGAAAATAATAGTCAATGCACAGAGCATAGAATTCAACCTGTAATATCTATGCCAACACTTTTGAAAGAGCTATTTAGTTATTATTCCAATGCTTTGGATTTATGCCCTGGCCCTAAATCATTTTCTGTTTCAAAAATGTACACAATTCCGTTTTGAAAGTTACTATTAAATCCACTTTTCCACAATAATGAAGAAGAGTAACTCTGCGAAAAGGAGATACATCATAATGCTCTCAGTTCACACAGATTGACAGCCTGGTTTGTCGGGCTCCACGTACAGTGTCCTCTCTTACCATCCTCTGTATAGAATTATGTTCATGAAAATCTGCTGCTGTTCACTCACAAATATATAAATCTCACCTTACTACAACTTCCACCACCCTTTCAGGCACTGCATTTCAAATCATAACATTTCACTGCATAATAAAATTATCTTGACATTTTTTCTGTTGTGCTTTCATTCTTAAATAATCATATTTGCAGGATTCCAGAGGGCGGATATGTAGAAATTTACTTTGCAGGGACAGAAAAGTTCAATAAAGTATTGTGAATCTAAGAAATGTATAATGTTCGAGTACAGACAATATTGCACTCTTCATGGGATTGGTACACTAAGATAACTGTACAAATGAAAAAAAACTGCAAAAGCAGAAATTTAACCACAATGTAAAACAGGATCGAAACACTGAAGTGAAATACCATGTATGCTGAAAATCAAAAATAAAACAAAAGCTGGGAATAGTCAACATCTTTGAAGACAGAAAAACAGTTATCAATTGACGTCTGTGGTCTTTCGTCAAAGGTCTGTCGAATGGTCAGAGCAAAGACTACATCCTTGTTCTAACTTATAAACTTCAGGGGCATTTGGTAAGTTTCATATTTGCAAATTTTAGTCCATTAAACGACAGTATATTTGTCATTTTCATTACCAAGTTGTTACTGGTACAGTAGATATCAAAAGAATGTATTCCTCATTAAAATTATGTCAGTTATTCAGCAGATTTGAAAACTGGCTTTGCAAATGGAAAGCAGAAGCTGATAAGTTTTGCATCAAGGAGTGTGTAACAACCTAAATTCTGCAGACAGCTATTCTGAGTCTGCTTTTGTTTAAATAAAACATAAAACACAATGAAGAAGTGAATATTTAGAAGTATAATATTGGCATAGACAGCAAGTTACTTATCCAGAAAATCAGTCTGAAATAAATTGATAACATTTAAGTAAAAGACAGACTGAAAGTGATAAATTCCATTAAACACAGATAAACAAATGATCAGTCATGTTTTCCATTCCAATCAGGATGACACACATGATGATCAAATTTCTACTGAAAAAAGTTGAAATACAAAGAAAATTTGGGAGTTTATGTACTATTCTCTTAAAATTCACAATTATTCAACATTTAGCATTATTGACACGTGTCAAATGCTAGAATATTTATCAATATTAATCAATTGGGAGTGAAAACAGGCAATTTTAAATCTATGTAACTGGAATACGTAAAATGTCTTTCTGACTGAATGAGTCCCAATGGATCAAATTGTCCTCTGCATTGAAATGAATCACATTTTGTTTCCTGGTTTACTCTGATTCTAAGCTTCCTGATTTTTTTTTTTGATCCTTTATCCTTGGCTTTGCAACTGATACTGTGCATATTTGATAGAAGGTTACATGGTGTTTTGTATTGCCAGTATAGATCACATGGGACAATTAAATATACAGTAACCCTAATGATAGTCATCACTATACAGCAAAAAGGCCATGTCATCTGTAGTTTTCTTTATAGTTTAATTAAAATTTGCTTTGTGCTAGAAGTGCAAGGTTGAAGATTTGGATGTACTGGACATCGTACAGAATAAGTATGAGTTGTTTAAAATAGAAAAGTTTGCCCTCTATTCATGACTTCACTATCAGCAGCGTCTCTTTTAATAGATACAGGGAGGGCGGTTACCATCTGGTCTATAACTTGACACAATTAGAGGGACCATAAGGTGAAATTGCTTCATGAGCTTCATGGTAGAAACACTACAGGCAGTTCTAGAAAACAGAGGCAGTTGATCTGCATGCAGAGAGAAGCTATATACAGGTTATAGAGTGTGGAGCAAATCTGTACAGTCTACAGCTGTTGATGTAGACAATGAGTATCACAAAGCACACATGTCTAGCAAACTTAGGGACAAAGTGAATAAAAGAAGTCATGGAAGTTAAAACTATAAACGCATTATTAAGAAATGAATGGATATAACACCATAATACCATGATGATAATATATTAGGAATCGGTTTGTAGGTCAGTATGTTGGAAATGTTTGTCGTAATAGCATCCTTTTGTCGACAATAATTAGCAATGCAAGTATCTAAACAATGGAACAGAACTTTCCAAAGTTATTTTTTTAAACTAGATAAAGTTCTAAACTGGAATCTATTCAATTATTCAAGTGAATAATCAAATGAAACGTTGTGAAAATGATAAGCGAAAGGGGGAGAAAACATCCTTCATCCCATCAAGTGTTTCTGAGTTGTATTATTACCAGAGGATCTCCTTCAGTTAATCAGAGTTAGAAAGTGACAAGTTCTCAGCGTGAACTACCGCACCATCCAATATCAAAGATATCACATTGAGATGAAAGCTTAGGCGAGTAGGATGAAGATAGTTGAAATGCCACCATTAAACATTCTGTGAAAAATCAATTCTTATAACCTGAATTTGGATGTTAACTCTCAACCTGCCAGTAGGTACAGAGAAATGAAAACCTTTCTTAATTAGTTGGTTTAGCTGTAAGGTCACAGACTGACATAAGTTTTGCTCTATCTATAGAGAATAAAGGTCTTATGTTACATCTTCAAATAAAACAATATGAAACTTACGTCAGATTTGCACCTCACCAATGCAAATATCATTCATAATGAAATGTTAAATTGAATAAAATCACAATTTGTTTAATGCTGAACATCCGAAATACTGAGTGGACAGAAAACTACAAGTAAGCAAGTTGGAAAACTAACAGTAGAAAAAATGCAAAATATTCTACACAGACATTTTGACCAGTTTATTACTCAGCAAATGCATTTACCCAGGTGCTCTTATTGCCTGAGACAAACAAAGCACATAGTTCAGACATAGTTTTATTAAAACACTCGCAAATTAAAGATAAAAGTCCCACACAACAAATTAAGTTAGCTTTTCCTAAACTCAGCTGACTACATGGAAAGCACATAATACCCATTCTGGTGAACTTGATTGAGCTGCTGGATTTGATTCACTGAGCTCTTGTCGATGGGTGCATTCATGATCTTCTTGGTATGATGGTGGGCCTCACACAGTGACTTTACTCGTTGGGTCTTCACTGAGGGAATGGCGCCAGTTGTCCCCTCTTATACACCCTTTCTGGGCCTTTCTGGAATTTTCTCTGACTTCGGCTAATGGGGTCACAGGACAGGGGTCACAGCACCCAATGAGGTTAGGCCAGGTCATCCTAATTGTACCCATCCCCTTTCCAAGATATGATTACTCCATTGTACCAAGGGGTCTGGCCAAAATTGGGGATTACAAAAACATAATGTCTCTCCCTATTGTTCTGTCTGAGTACAGTTTAATGAGTTTCAAGCACTCCTGTTCAATATGCAAGATGATCTGGGCTGATCCTTGGTTGTTTTTACCCTGTAGTAACCTTGGCCTCTTTGCATTTTATCAGGTATTACTGCGGAAACTGTTCAGTCAATTTTATGTTAGAACTAGTTACTTAGGATGTTGGCCACTATCACTAAACAACTGCCATGTTAGATCCATGGAGAATCAAGGAATCTTTGGACTTAGTATTTTGAAAAGGCTTGGACCACTTTCTTGGTTTCTAAATGGATTAAAGAAGTAGTGCAAAATTAAGCTGGAATAATCACATGATTCAAAACACACTCAATAAACTTACTCTGCACATAGTTATTCTTTTAATATATTGCTTGCATAGTTGCCTAATACTTTGCCTTCACTCTATCTTCTTTTGTTTTGTTACAGTGAGTTTTGTTAAGAGGCTTCAGGAGCGTGGAGCAATTGTGTGATAATGTCATGGAGTCGCTCCTCATGGGCTGCAAATAATTCAATGCAGATAGAGGTCAAAAAATTAAGAGAAACTTGTGGAGACAAGCATGCAGAGTAGTCAGATGAGCTCGAGGCACTAGAATTTAATTCAAGAAACAGACCTGAAGTTATTTTGAAGAACTCAAAATATTACTTTTTCAAAAAAGTAGCCAGAAAAGTCACAGAGCAGTTCAGCTGCTTAGAAAAAAAATCTAAAGGGCATACCAAGCACCAAAACAAATCATTCTTAGGTCAACATCTATTCTAACTTCTCAGAACAGACCTTCGAAGAAGAGGTCAACAGTGCAAACAAAATACTTTAAATGAGGAACAATGAGTTATGGTAAACCATTATTTTCCTTCCACAGAAGAAATCAAACAGTCACCTGATGTTGATTTGATAGAAAACATCTACAGAAATGGTTATCCAACTAAATGTAAGCTAGACACTTGTAATATTGTAATGGTTATCTTGATTGATGCCCTATCATTAAGTCAGGTGAGCATATTACCAATTGATTTAAAGCTGTTTGTAGTTGGAGACACCATGTTTATAGTTATGAAGA
Source organism: Rhincodon typus (assembly GCF_021869965.1). Taxonomy (NCBI): domain Eukaryota; kingdom Metazoa; phylum Chordata; class Chondrichthyes; order Orectolobiformes; family Rhincodontidae; genus Rhincodon; species Rhincodon typus. The sequence continues at coordinate 42,353,566 of NC_063350.1, read as the reverse complement.
TATTGCATGTCACACTCACATTTAAAAATCAGGAACAACCAGACAATATCAAAATATCATATTTCCTGTCAATTGCATTATCAGACATTGAAATCCAGTGTACTGTCTTTGAGAAAGAGGCTGTAGTGCTTAAATAGGTCTGTGAACAAATTTCTAGATACAATTTGGGACTGAAAGTCATGACTGAGACTGATCATAAATCATTGGTTTGCTTACTAAGAAAAAAAAATCGGCAAAAATGTTTTCTTGGGTGCAACGATTTTGTCTCAGACTTATAAGATTCTCATATTAAACTCAGTATGTCCAAGGCAAGCAGGAGACATCAGCAGATGCTCTTTCCTGGGCCATTGCTAAAGCGCTCACATCTGAGATAATGATTGTGAGGCTGGAGTACATTCATAAGCCCAGGCAACAACATTATCTTGACCAACCTTGCCAAACAAATTTCAGTTTGTCAGGAAGGAACAATCGAATAGATCTGGGTGCATTATCGGGTGCAAGCATTGCGCCTAAGGGTGGCCTGAAGCTCAGTTTATTGATCATGCCATGAAAACTTTCTTTGGAAACAGGCGGTGCTTCTCTCTCATTGAAGACATATTGGTTTTTGATGAACAACTTCTAATTTCCTGTCATTGGGGAAATACACTCTTCAGGGTCATAACCAAGTGCAAAGTATGAACATGTGGGGCTGTTTGGTGGCCAGTGATCTTAAAATATTGAAAGGACCTGGTCATTAACTGTAATGCATATACGATACATAGTAATACATGATGAGAAGATTTCATTCCACAGAATTTCCTGACACATATTAGGCCCATTTGGGAACGGACCTTTCAATGTATGGCAACCATCCTTACTATGTCATACTCAAAGTGGTTTGGGGCTGAAAAACTGACATTAGTGGCCACTTAACAGATGTGAAAACCCTACATGAGATGTTCACCACCCATAGTATTCTGGATGTTGTTTCTTTCTGACAATACCACACAATTTATTTGTGAGGTATTCCGAATATTTGCCAAGACAAACATGTCCCAATTTTGTCTAGGGATCCTCAGTCCAATATAGAGACAGAACAAATACTTCAGCCTGCAAAAATCTGCCACTCCACCCTGTTTCCTCATAGTTGTCTCTAACAGAACTGCTGGTTGGGTGCAGATTAAAAATTTAGTTTCCTACATTTTGGAGAAACTTGGTTTCAGTTGACAATATTGAGCAATTCAGATTGCTTCCCAGAAGGACTGCCAAGTCTGGAGTAGGCAGACACGAACTATAGTCAATGTAATGACACATTTAGGGGAGGCAATGGCCTAGTGGTATTATCGCTGGATTGTTAATCGAGAGACCTAGATAATGTTCTGGGGACCCGGGTTTGAATCCTGCCACAGCAGGATTTGAATTCAATAAATATCTGGAATTAAGAATCAAATGTCGACCATGAATCCATTGTCGATTGTCAGGAAAAACACTTCTGGTTCACTAATACCCTTTAGGGAAGGAAACTGCCATCCTTCCCTGGTCTGGCCTACATGTGACTCCAGACCAACAGCAATGGGCAATTAGGGATGGGCAATAAATGCTGCCTCACCAATGACACCCTCATCCCATGAATAAATAAAGAAACCAAAATATTTCTTACACTGGGACATGGACAATCGGTCTGGATAAAGGAATTTCACAGAAATGGTACTGTCAAAGAACAACTGTATGTCAGCGATTGTAGATGTTATATGCAAGTGAAGGTCCTATCCATTGCAACTACTGCTATCTCATTGTTTCAGCCCACTCATCTCCCTTTGTTTCCACAGGAACATTGGGTAACAAAATCAGGCACTAGCTGCATGAAGCACCGGTACCTTCAACTGTTCCCTTCGTTTGTACTACCCATTGAGAGGCTTATGGTCAGACCACCAGATTAATTAAAACTCTAATTCAATGAAAGCCAACAAACAAAAACAAAGCTCACCAAACTGAATTTGGAACGTTTCTATATCTTGTCATAGACATTTCTGACCCACCTATTGACATAAATGAATCAAGGCAAAGACTTGGGAAGGGGTGAGGGAAATAAGAGAAAAAACATACTGTAAATGTTGTGAAAAGAAATTATATTGGCTTGACAATGCATATAAATGTTAATCAATGTTTATTAGAATGGATAAATGTTTGCAGAACAGCATTGTGCAAATGCTCTCAAACCCTGGAACAAACTTGCAATGATGTCATGGAGCTCCCCATTGTGCATAAATAGCACAGGATGAACAGAATTAGAAAAAAACAGAAAGACACATGTGGAGAGGAGCATGGGGAGTAGGCCAACCGGCAGTAGAGTTTATTGAATAATATTCCAATAACATAAAGAATGTTCAGATAAAGAACAGCTCTCCTCGCGTCTGCATCTCGTTCAGGGAACCTATGGCAGCATATGAGGATCTGAGAACACATTCTAAGCCTTGTCACACGATTCATTATACCTGTTGAAGGTCAGAGCCTTTTCTCTAACTGCTTGCAGCAGCTACTGCATTCAGAATGCACCATGAGGTACAGACTGATGTTAAATAGTACAGGCTAACTTTTTCACCATGCTATCCTTGCACAAACCCGAACCACCTGTGAGGCAAGTAGTCATCCAATAGCATGCTTAGCATTGAACTGCATGATGAGATCATCTAAGTGAGGAAGAGCCTAAACTTTATGTATTGCATGATAGGGCCAACCTCTCCCCTGTATCATTCACTGCAAACTTTCTATCTCTACTCTTAAAATAAAACTCTCTTAATACTGTCCTCATTAAACACTTCCTGGACAGGGACAACATGTGGCTAGATAAATAGCATAAAGCTCTCTATTCCTTTAAACTGAAAGTACAGCTGTTTCTTCTTTTTAAAAAAGCCCCTGATCAGGCACTGTAATAAAATACAAAATACAAATACAAATGTATGCAAGGAAACAGAAACTGAAAGTAACTGTTAGCTCTTTAACAAATTCATGCAGACTGTCCTTGATTATCCATGCAGTTTAAAATAGTCATTAATTTTACCCAAAACTATGATCAGATTTTTGTTTCAGAAAAGTGGCGGTAGAGTAAGCTCTAAATAAAGTGATAAAATCCCTGATATTGACCGCCCCACCATCTTCCAGCTTCTTCAAACATCATAATACAAGCATCACTTTGAGGCCAAACTAGTGAAAGCCCAAACTAGTGAAAGCATAAACCTGGGTTCTATTCTGGCCTTGGGCGTCTCTCTATGTGGAGTTTTCATGTTCTTCCTGTGTTGCTGTGGGTTTCCTAGCACTGTCCAAAGCTGTGCAGGTTAGGTGGATTGGCCATGCTAAATTGCCCATAGTGTCCAGGGATGTGCAGGCTAGGCGAGTTAGCCATGGGAAATGTAGGATTAGAGCGATAGGGGAGGAGGCAGGGTCACTCTTTGGAGGGTCAGTGTGGACTCAATGGGCCAAATGGCCTGCATTCACACTGCAGGAATTCTATGATCATTAACTCATCAGGGGCTTGACAACTGAGCTGTTGAAATTGCTTGCAAGACATCTTTTTATGGAAATTTCCACGATCTTTTTATCAATGTTTATTTGGACAAATTTGAGGTGTGAAATGTTTGACGTTTCTGTATTGACACTTTAATGGTATGTCCAATTAACAGGTTTATAAGATTGTAGGAACAGCTACTTATTTTTCAGAAGATTTGAGTGTGTTTTTTTGTACTCCTTCAGCATTCCACAGTTTACATTGTTCTAATACAGTTCGTTGTTATGTTCACAGTGCATAGTTGAATGCAGCATGGAAGAGGTATTACATGGCATTGAGTTGACATAGAGGTTATGCAAGGTATAACTTTTCACGTTGGTATGTGAGGGTGATGTGGAGAGCATTAAATAGAGTTATACAGCATGGAAACAGATCCTTCGGTTCAACTCATCTGCACCGACCAGATATCCCAATCTGACCTAGTCTCATTTGCCAACATTAAGCCCTTCTGATTCATGTACCTAACCAGATGCCTTTTCAGTGTTGCAACTGTATCCACCTCCATCACTTCCTCTGGCAGCTCATTCCATATATGTACCACCCTCTGCATGAAAAAGTTGTCCCTTAGGTCTTTTTAAAATCTTTTCCCTCTCACCTTAAACCTATGCCCTCTAGCATTGGGCTTCCCCATTCTAGGATAAAGACCTTGTCTATTTACCTTATCCATTCCTCTAATGAATTTATATACTTCTTTTAGGTCGCCCCTCAGCCTCTGACACTCCAGGCGGAAAAGTCCCAACCTATTCAGACTCTTCCTATAGCTCAAACCCTCCACCCCTAGCAACATCCTTGTAAATCTTTACTGAACGTGCTCAAGTTTAACAACATCCTTCCTGTAGAAGGGTGACTGGAATTGTATGCAGTATTCTAAAAATAGTCTCACCGCTGTTCTGTACAGCTGCAACATGACGACCCAACTTCTGTATTCAATGTCCTGACCAATGAGGGCAAGTGTACCAAGCGCCTTCTTCCCCACCCTGTCTATCTGTGACTCTACTTTCAAGGAACCTGCACCCCTAGGTCTCTTTGTTCAGCAACATTCCCCAGGACCCCACCACTAACTGTATGAGTCCTGCTCTGGTTTGCCTTACCAAAATGTAGCACCTCACATTTATCTCCATCTACCACTCTTTGGCCTGTTGGCCCATTTGTTAAAGGTCTTCTAACAAAGCTGATACGACATTTCAGAGAATGCAGCTAGGTCTTTTAACCAAACTACCTTGGCAGGTGATCATTCCCTCTTCCAGTGATGCTCTACTTCTGGAACTGGGGGGGATGACACTTTCCTGCACTTACCCATTGCTTTGCTCCTGGAGGGATAGGAACAATCTGAGTGCATTGGCACACTTTTTACCAAAACAGGTCCAGCAAATCGCATATACACATAGCACATTGGCAAAACGCAGCTCCAAGCATTTCCACTTGCCACCCAAATCATCCCACTGCACTCAGATAAAAGTTTGTCCATAAGTATTCAGTTAATAGTGCTATTAATCTCAATTAGTAGACTACATACACTCCAGCTTTATTTGTGTCAAAGCACTTTTTCTTCAATTACTCTTTAACTTTTACTAAGTCAGAATATCATGTTTGAACATCTTCCATCAAACTGAGCATGTAATCCTAGCTGACACTTCAATACAGCATGCAAGTACTGTACTATCAGACTTGTCATGTTTCATTTGAGATGTTAAACCTTAATGAGAAATAATTATATTTCATTGGATGTATACAATATTGTGAAGATATTTCTTTCACTGCATAATTGCAAATGGTGCTGCAAAACAATAAATTGTAATCTCATAATTAAAACAGATGAAATAGAGATATTCCTAAATGTTCAAATCTGATCCAAACCAGAAAATACTATGTTGACTTTCCATTAGCAATAAATACATTTTATAGTAAAAGCTACTGCCACTGCGAGGCAGAGAAGTGAAATAAGGCCAATTTTAATTTTAGGCAAGGAATAGACAGACATAAAGTGAAATTTGATCATATTTATAGGCAAGTCCATAAAATCTTCAATTTTATTACTGCTAAAATATTGAATGTTAAATTGTCGGTTTTTATAAAGCAAAAGAATCTGTTATGAACATAAATATTTATGATCTTTATTATCTTTGTGAACTTCTCAGTCATATTGACTGCATTTTTCTGGACTGAGCAAGGAACTAAGCACACCTACATACTATTGGTCTCCAAAGTTTATGAAACACTCTGTTGTTACATCCTCCAGATTTTGCAGCAAACGCCTGTGCTAATTAAATCAGCTTCTGTAATGCTATGCAATAAATATGCCCCTCTGTGCATATTTGCATACTTTATCAGGTAAGGATATCTGACTCCATAATTTTTTAAACCACTGTTCATTCTACAATAATCTGCTAAGACAACAGCATATTTTATTCAGCTCAGTAAAGCTGTTGCATCATTTTGATATCAAAATTTGGATCTTTGAAGTTTTTTAATGAAACTTCCATTTTTTTCATAATTTATTAGTACATGCAACTTTTTTTTATCTTTATTACCTTCAGGAATGACAAATAGGAAAGGAATCAAGTATAGCAAGTTGCCTTGTGCACATTAGTATGCAGTAGATGATGCGTTAATCATGACATGGCCAGTATTGAATACTTAATTAATCATAGCATCATCAGAGTGCAATAAAACTTGTTTTGCTAATGAGTTTAGAAGTCTGTTTATTACAGATCTTGGATGATAAACTTGTTTGTGCTAGAGTTGAGAGAATGTGTGAAGGAAAGGAAACAGCACATTAAGTTATAATTTTAACACACCAAGTAACATGGCATAATTATAGTTTAGGAGGAACAAAAAAGACAATTTAAAGAAAATATTTTGCATAACAGCACTGAGGTTAGTTATGTGAAGATTTTCCATCAGGTAAAAATGTTCTTGAATTCTGTGCTCAAAAGAGATGATTTAAAAAGTTGTAAACAAAATTGATGACATTTTCTAGTTCAAGGTGAGTGTAGGGAATGAATATACAACCAAAGAGAGGTGCAGGTAGGTACAGTCTTTGTCAAATGAAATACGTTGAGAGGATAAGGAAGAAGAAATTGAGACTGACAAATGAGAACGAGAATACAAATCAGTTGGCATAAAACGGAAATTCAAATTCTTCTATAGGCACCAGAATATTGGTTAAAAGAAATAGCAAAAGGCAGGATTTATTGCCCATCCTCTAATTTCCCTTGAGAAGGTAGTGGTGAGCTATCTTCTTGAGCCACTGCAATCCCTTTGATGAAATGTGCTGTTAGAAAGGGAGTTTCCCATTTTCTCACAACAACAATGAAGGTAAACTGTATAGTTCCAAGTCAGGATACTGTGTCTTCAAGGGAAAATTGTGGTCATGGTGTTCGCTTGCATCTTCTGCCTTTGTCTTTCCAGGTGGTAGGAGTGGAGGGTTCTTTAAGGTGTTGTCAAAGGACACTGGGTGAGTTACTTTGGTAAATCTTGTACATGGGATACACTGCTGTCACTTTGCATCAGTGAAGAAGGAAATGAATGCTGAAGGTGGTATGTGGAGTGACAGTCATGAATGAATGAATGAGTGATTTATTGTCTGGTGTATTTTACAGTGATACACTGTTACAAGATACACTGAAAAGCTTTTATTCATCACTATAATCCAGCACCACTTTGATAGTTTAACAATAAGAGAAAATAAAAAGATACAGATAAAAAACAGAAGTCCATACATTGGTTTCATGCTTCTTAAGTGTTGTTGGAGCTGCAACCTTTCAGTGAAGTGGGGAGCACTCCATCACACCTCTGACTTATAAAAAGTAGACAGGCTTTGGGGAGTCAGGAGGTGAGACACTCACTGCAGAATCGCTAGCTTACCACAATCTTAATATGGTTGGTCCAGCTTGGAAAACTTACTCTGTATTTTGTATCAATGTTTACTAAGGAAGAGGATACTGACAAAATATGAGCATCCATTGCCATTTGCAGAGAAAGTTCCAAACTCCTTACTCTGTGAAAATATTTCCTATTTCACTGCTAAAAGGCATGGCTCTAATTTTGAGACTATGTTCCTTGTTTTCGATCCCCAATAACCATATATATCTTTTATCCAATCTATCCTAGCAATTTCCACCCTAATATCAGAAAAATATTCGATCAAATTACACTTGACCTTCTCAATTCTAAGGTCTGTAGGCCTGGATTTATATATAACCTCTCCTTGTAATGTCTTTTGTAAAATGTGATACCCAAGAATAGCACAGAGTATTCTAGGTGAGGTCTAATCAGGATTTTCTATCTTTGCTGTAGCATGATTTCTAGCCACTTTTATTCTAATCCTCCAGGTATATACAATAGCATTTGATTTGCCTTAATGGTTGTCACAACTGACAAAAGATATAATATATATCAGATATAACACTTTGGGCTGCACACTATGTTTATTGTCTCATCGGTTTCATCCAACCTATGTGTGAATAAGTATGTGTATTCAGATTTAAAGGAGGTAAAGTTGAAGCTTTCACTTTACTAATTAATAATCTGTTTCTGCCACTTATTAGTGGATAAGTTAATTACGTTTTTGTTTTCTTGTTGTTATGCTCCAGACCAAACTCCTTAAAAACATGTCATGGAACTATCCTAGACCCTAACATTTTCTTGTATTATAAAACAAAATGTCAGGCATTGAGTTCTGAATGCAGTTTGATTGGTCAAACAACCAGGCTTGACGCAAAACACACTTAATTCATAACCATAGTTAAAATACAGACTGTAACACTATCAAAATACTTAACAAAATAATAAACTATTTATTAACTGTTCCAATACAGTAACATCACATAAGAACACCCTTGGCAAAGGCAAAAATCAGTAAAATAGATTGTCTCCCATGCAATTCTAGCAGCAGGAAGAGAACCCAAGCTTTTAGCTGTAGCAAAGAGAGAGAGAGAGAGAGATGGAACAGCTTTCACAACCTCAACAGCTAATCACGGAATCCCTACGGTGTGGAAACAGGCCATTCAGCCGAAAAAGTCCACACCAACTCTGTGAACAGCATCCCACCCCGACTCACTCTATCCCTTTAGCCCTGCATTTCCCATGGCTAATCCACCTAACCTACACACCCCTGGACACTATGGGAAATTTAACATGGCCAATCCACCTAGCCTGCACCTCCGTGGACTGTGAGAGGAAACCAGAGCACCCAGAGGAAACTCACGCAAACCGGGGAGAATGTACAAACTCCAGAATGACAGTCGCCCGAGGCTGGAATTAAATTCAGGTCCGTGGTGCTGTGAGGCAAAAGTGCTAGCCAATAAGCCACTGTGTCTCCCTGCTACTGAAAGCTAAACTAAAAATCTTGATTCTTTGGGAGCTTGGCCTCATCTATTCAGGCTGCTTCTGTTGTTCCAACTATTAAAAGAAAACCCCAGAGGCATCACAAGCTGTTTATTGGCTTGAAGCAGACTGCTCATTACCTCTGTCTTAATCTCTCATCACAAAAAAAGGATAAAATACACCTCTTCAAGCCATAGTATCATCACATTGTTAATTAATGAAATCTTGTGCGAGTTTCTTTTATTTTAGATAGCAGTCACAATCATGTATTAACCATCCTAGAGATTAAATTGATCATATTTCACAGCTGTAACAACTCATAACAACAAGACAAGAAACAAAAACCTCAGGACAAGACACACCAGTATGTATATTTAAATTCAGTTTCGGGGTGAATGTAGACCAATACATTGAAGTAGAAAAGAAGAATAAGGGACATAAAAGAGAATGAAAGTTTTGGATAGTATTAGAGTAGGAAGATATTCATATTAGATAGTAGCAGACTAAGAATGACTACAAGAAAAACAAATAAAAGTTCACAGCACATGTGTGTAAAGAGCAAAAATATGGTCAATAAGACTGTGAGCTACACCAAAAATAGTCACTTGGGAATGTGAAGCTGCGGCAATCGTAGAAATTATACTTGAAATTGGTGAGGTTTCAGTGTTTAATATTGAAAAATTTGATTTATTATTGTCACATGTGCTTAGGTACAGTGAAAAGTTTTGTTTTGCGTGCAGTACAGGCAGATTATACCATACAAAGTGCATTAGGATAATAGAACAGAGTGAGGAATACAATGTAACGTCTGCAGAGAAGGTGCACAAAGAGTGAGATCAACATTAAATCTAAAATTTGGGAAGTCCATTCAGAAGTCTAATAACAGTGAAGAAGAAGCTGTTCTTGAATCTGTTGGTACGTGTATTTAAGCTTTTGTATTTTCTGGCTGACGGAAGCGGTTGGAAGGGATTATAACTGGGATGTGGATGGGGTCTTTGAATATGTTGGCTGCAAGAAGTATAGATGTAGAATATGAAACAGATGGATAACAGTACTGACAGGAAAGCCTTTGTACTGCTGGGAAGAAACAATGTCTTGAAGGTAAAAGGATGAATCAATTTGATAAGAGGGGTCTGGTCATGCCACTTGAGATTTTCTATGCACTTCAAACATACAGAAAGAGAGCCAAAGTCCAGGGAAATGAAAGAGTCTTTCAAGATGCTGTTTGAATATTATTTTGGTGGATTTTAATTACTCAATTATCAAGTAGGATAGTATTAGAGTAAAGGAAAACAAGGGGAGGGGGTTGGAGAACCTTGTGGAATTTGTTCAGGAACACATTTCATGAGTTCGCTGTCTATCTAGGAAGGAAGCATTACTGGATTTTATGCTGGAGAGTCAGATAGATTAGGTGGACCAAGTGTCTTGAGTAAGTGTGATCGTAAGATTTAGAATTATAATGGGGAAGAGCGAGGAAAAATCTATGATAAATTTCCCAAATTGGAAAATGGCCAACTTTAACAGGATATACATGGAAACAAACAAAATAGGAGCAGGAGTAAGTCATTTGGCCCTTCAAGCCTGTTCCACCATTCAATATAATTTTAGCTGATCATTCACTTCAGTCTCTGTTCCCACTTTAGCCCTAAGAACAATATTTAACTCCTACTTGAAAAAAGTCAATGTTTTAGTCTCCACTGCTTTTTGTGGAAGAGAATCCTACAGTCTCACTACTCTCTGTGTAAAAAAAAATTCTCCTATTCTGTCCTAAATGGCCTAACCCATATCTTTAAACTGTGACCCTTGATTCTGGACTCCCTGTCATCAGGAACATTCTTGCTATGTTTACACTGTCTAAGCCTATTAGAATATTATAGATTTCTATGAGATTCCCTCGCATTCTTCTAAACTCCAATGAATACAGTACTATCTGATTAAGTATCTGTTCATGAGGTGGGATCTAGCCATAGTAAAATGATATCCAAGATTGACAGGAAAATCTGTAACAAAACAATGGGAGATTTTTAAGTGATGCTTCAGTTACAGGCTAAATACATTCCAATAAGAATGATGAACAGCAAGAATACCAAAGCGAAGTCTTCTCGGATAACATAAATAGAGAATATGATGATGCAAAAATAAGTGTATCTTCAATCAAGAACCAAGCCAAATAGAATGAGTGAGAAAAAAATGCAACGAGCAATGAAAGAATTTGAGAATAGAAATGTGGTTGACATAAAATTACCTCCTGACATGTAAATTGCAAACAGCTAGTAAGAGATGAGTGTCATAATATGGTATGATCTGTAACTCTGTTCTCTGAAGCAACTTGAGATACCTTGAGTAGATTCATTGCCAACAATCCACATAGGTGTGAATCCAAGTTACTGATACCAACTGAGGAAGGATGCTCACAAAAAGTCTTTGACTGAAGAAAGGCACACCTTTGATGGACAGTAAAAACTTATTCCATCATTGTTAACAGCTAATTACATTAAATCTGAGATATATGATAGGTTGATGTACCACAAGAGATTAAGGGCAAGTACACATTTTAGCTAAAATATTCTCATAGACACAACTTAGAGAAAACAGAACAACTGTAACCCTGCTTAGCTCCTCCCAGGAACAATCCTTTATATCCTGATGGATGGTGTTTGTCTTTTGATGTCAGCAACACTTTCAGTTGCTAACTATCTTATACAAAACTGGGGTGGGGTATTAACAGAAAAGAGGGTGATGTATACTTAGAGGAGCAGTGAATGGTTAGAATGCTTAGTGAGTACTTTACATCAGTGTTTACTCAGAGGAATCTGATAAAATATTGGTAAAAGAACAGATAGAGATAACGGATGAGGTGAAAATTGATTGGAAGTGAGTCTGGGTAGGCTGGATACTTCAGACAGGATAGGTCATCTGGTCTGGATGTCTTACATTCCAGTTGCTGAAGGAAGTAGAAATTGAGATAGTGTAAGGGCTTGCCATAATTTTTCAATCTTTCCTGCAAATTAGAGCAGTGTTACAGAACTGGGGACTGACAAGTGTGACAACCCCCTTCAAGAAAGCAGCAAGGATAATGCTGGTAACTAAAAACCAATCTGTTTAAATTAGTGGTGTGTAAGATTTAAAGAAACAATAATTAGGGAAACAGATCAACAGGCACTCTGAGAAGTTTACATTAATCAAGGAGAAACAGGACAGATTTAGAAAAGACAGATCATGTTTGAATCAAAATGAATTTTGTGATGAAGTAACAGAGAAGGTTGATGAAGGGGAGCAATGCAGGTTGTTTGTATTTATTTAAAAAAAAAGCTTTGACAAAATACCACATACAAGACTGATTGACAAAACTGAGGCTCATGGAATAGAGGGTTAGCAGCTACTTGGATGAGTAGAAACATTGTGGTACATAGTTGTTTTTCAGGCTGTAGAATGGCTCCCATTGGTGCTCCCCAAGAGTCAGTGCAAGGTGTCCTCTTTTATTAATCAGATGTAAGGGAGTTTGATGTTGGAAAACAGAAAAAAAAATCAAAATTTATTGACAACAATAAACTTGGAGGTGGGCTTAACAGTGAGGATTATCATCTCCAAGCAGACATGGATAGGCAGATGGAATTTCATACAGAGAAATCTGGGTCACTGCATTTCAGCAGTAGAAATAGTGACAAGCAACATAGATATATTGGCACAGTTCTAAAGATGATGCAGGGACAGAGAGACCAAAGGGTTCATGTGCTTTGTTCTTTGAAGGTGGCAGGATATACTGAGACAGTATGTATAGGATCTTGGTGTTACTGAGTAACAGAGCCAAGAAATTATGCTAAATATTCATAAAGCTTTGGCTATGCCACAACTAGAATACTGCATTTTGGCCACCACAGTTTTGAAAGCTTGTAAGGGTGCTTAAGAAGGTGCAGAGGAGACAATGGAAATTTGGGAATGTCGGAAAAGGAATGGTCTATTCAGCCCATTGATCCTGCTCCTACAATTAATTAGATCATAATTAATCATCTACCTTAATGTTACTTTTCCACACTACATCCATATCCTTTGATGGCATTTCTCTCCAGAAAAGCAAATTTGTATCCTGATAATGCTCAAAGATTGAGCTTCCATAGCGTTATAGGAATAGAGAATTCCAAAGATTCACCCTTATGTTGAAGGAATTCCTCCTTACCTCAAATAGCCGATCCCTTTTTCTGAGGTTATATCCTTTGATTTTAGACTAAACAGTCAGGGAAAAATATCTCAACTTCGTCCACCCTGTCAAGTTCTATAAGAATTTTGTAAGTTTCAATGAAGTCAGCTCGTTAAACAATCCTGCATCTCAATGAATAATCTGATTATCTTCAATTGGATTTCCTCTAAGGCAGGCATATTCTTCTTTAGATAAGGCGACCAAAACTGTACACAATACCCCAGGTGCGGTCTTTCCTTTATACCACTGCATCAAGACGTCTTTACCCCTGTATTCAAATCTTCTCATGATGAAGGAAAATATACCATTTTCCTTTCTAATGCTTGCTGCACCTTAATGTTAACTTTTAGTGATTCGTAGACAAGGATCCAAGTCTGCTTCAATGCTGCACTATCCAACTTCTCCAGAATGTTAACTCTGATTTTTTTTCTTCGCAGCTGCTAGACCTGCTGAGCTTTTCCACCAATTTCTGTTTTTGTTCCTGTTTTACAGCATCCACAGTTCTTTCAGTTTCAATCCAACTTCTGACCAGTCAAGAAATTCTCTGCCTCTCTGTTTTCTCTCCCAAAGTCTTCTACCACATTATATTTCATCTACCATATTCTATCCAATTAACTTCATGTATCAAAGACTTCTTGAAGTGTTCTTACATCTTTTTCACAATTTATATTCCCATCGGCAGCTTTGGAAATATTATAAATGGTGCTCACAGCCAAATTTTTTACAAAGATAATGAACTGCTGCCGATCCAGCATTGATCCTTCCCACTAATAGTGATATTCAAATGCATCTGCTGCCCTTATCCTCCTAGGCGGTAGAGGATATGGGTTTAGAAGATGCTGCCAGTGGTGTTATGATGAGCTGTTGCAGTGTAACTTGTAGATGGCAAACACCACTATTGCTGTTAGTCACTGATGAAAGAAATGAATGCTGATTTTGCTGGATGGGGTGCCAATGACTGCTTTGCTTTGTATGGTGCCAAGCTTTGAGTGCTATTGGAGCTGCATTCATCTGGAAAATGGGGGAGTATTTTATCACATTCATGACATATAGATGGTGGAAAGGCTTTGGGCCGTCAGGAGGTGAATTACTTGTTGCAGAATTCATAACCTCTGACCTGTTCATGAAGCCACAATATTTATATGGCTAGTCCAGTTCAATTTCTGGCCAATGGTAACCCCCAGGATATTGATAATGTGGGATTCATTGATAGTAACACCCTTAATGTCAAGGGGAGATGGTTAGCTAGTCTCTTCTTGGTAATGGTCATTGCCTGGCACTTATGTGGCATGAATGTTACTTGCCACTTCTCAGCCAAGCCTGGCTATTTTCCAGGTTTTACTGCATTTGGACACAGACTGCTTCTGTACCAGGGGTGTTGCAAATGGTACTGAACATTGTGCAGACATCAGTGAAAATCCCCACTTCTGACGGTATCAGAAAGGGATGTTCATTGATGAAGGAGTTGAAGATACTCACTACTATCGATTTACAAAACAAAAAAGATTAAGATTAGAAGTTTTATAAGGTTTAAAATCAAACAGTTAGTTGTTCAGGCTCAAAAACCAAAAGGTTGTCCTCTTCTCCGGTAGTTTCAGGTAGTGACTTTTTAAAATCACTGATACCTCTGCAGCTACACTAAAGCTGGATATTAGACCTCCCACGTCAGCAATGAGACTGCACGACTTGTTTGTTATTTCAGTGAAACCTGATATTCAGAATCCTTGTGCAATTTCTCAGTCCAACAGCTGTGAATCTACTCTTGTTACCTGCTTTATTAAAAGCTATTCTCTGACCCTTTAAAAGTTCCAAAAGCAATGCAAAGCTTGTAAAAAAAAACAGCAAGTACTGCCCCAAGGAAGTGACTAAATCTAGCTGAGTGCTGAAAATAAACCTGGGGTGTCTTGTCGAACAAAGAGACTTAGGGGCACGGGTGCATAGTAACTTGAAAGTGGAGTCGTAGGTAGTCGTAAGCATTTGTGCGCTTGCCTTCATTGGTCAGAACATTGAATACAGGAGTTGTGATGTCATGTTGCAGCTGTACAGGACATTGGTGAGGCCATTTAACAATACTGTGTATCATTCTGGTTGCCCTTGTACAGAAAGGATTTTATTAAACTTGAGAGGGTTCAGAAAACATTTACAAGGATTTTGCCAGGACTGGAGGGTTTGAGTCATAGGGAGAGGCTGAATAGGCTGGGGCTTGTTTTCCCTGGAGCATCAGAGGTTGAAGGATGACCTTGTAGAGATTTTTAAAGTCATGAGGGGCATGGAATAGCCAAGGTCTTTTTCTTAGGGTGGGGGCATCCCAAGCTAGAGGGCATAGCTTTAAGGTGAAAGGGGAAAGATTTAGAAAGGATCTGAGGGGTAACTTTTTCATGCAGTGGGTGGTGCATGTATGGAACGAGCTGTCAGAGGAAGTGGAGGAGGTTGATACAATTTACAACATTTAAAAGGCACTTGGAGGGGTATATGAATAGGAAGGGTTTAGAGGGATGTAGAGGGATAAATGCTGGCAAGTAGGACTAAGTAAGATTAGGATGTCTGTTCAGCGTGAACAAGTTGGACCAAAGAGTCTGTTTCCATACTGTATGACTCTATGACTCTATGCTTAAGCCGAGGATACTACACTAAGGAACACTTGCAGCAATGTCCTGGAACTGAGAGGTGACTTCCAATAACATTTATTTTTGTGTGAGTTAGTGACCTGGAACTCACTAGGTAGGTGGAAGCTGAGGCAATCAACGATTTCAAAAATCATTTGAACAAGCACTTCAACCAAGTGAACTTGCAGGTCTCGAGGGTTTGAATATCTGAATGGGATTGCTTGGATTGCTCTATAGGATGAATTGAATGGACTCCTACAGTGCAGTTATGTCAATTACTGCAGGAAGGAAATTTCCTTGTATCCCACAACAAAACAAGTATAGCCAGGCCAAACATAAAAAAAAAGAGAAAATACTGGGAATGCTTAGCTCAGAGTCTTCAGGGGAGCATTTTTATTGAAAGAAAGTGTGTTTAACCTGGCTCCCTCCTTCTGGCCTGTTCCTTTCTCTCAACATCTTTTCACTGTGCTAGTGTGACATCAGGCAGTTTAGATTCTGGCTTATTTAATCCTCCACTCCTCTCATTTCCCTAGCCTCGCCAGTTATGACGATTACATCTAAATGTTTCCAGTTCTGTTGAAAGATCATTGACCCAAACTACTGGGTGAAATTTTACATCTAGCTGACTGATAGCACGTCATGTGGCCTAGCCGCCAGCTCTGTCTCTCATTGGCATAAGTCTCAGGTTGACATATTGAGGCCAAACCCAAAATTGGCCAATTAAGCACTTCAATTTGCCTCAGCCACTATTTTACCTATAACAAGGGGACGTCCTGCCCAAGGGGGTAGCTCTGGCAGATTTCTACTGGGCAAGCTGGGGCAATGCAAGGAGTGACCTCCTTTAAGGGTGCTTCTGTGCCTATTGGAGGCATGTTGCTCCCAACCCAAGTCAAAACCTCTCTTATACCACCCTTCCCTGTGCCCTCTCAAACCTAGTCTCCAACCTCCCTCAACCTTTTACTAAAGTCTGCTGGTCAAGCCTCACCATTACCTTGAACATCCATTCAGGCCAATTTCCAAAGCCTCTTCTTTAGATCCTGTTTCTAGACCCAGCAGTGGCCACTGCTTTAAGCTGATGCTCCTGAGACTACTGATTGACCAGCAGCTCTTTCTGTTTGGCAGCATTCTAAGGTTGGACTTCCTCTCCAGATGTGGATGGAAGTCTTGTTCTGAACTAATTAATTCTTTATTGTTTGTAACATGGCTGTGGGATTGACGGCTTGTTCATGGGTAGGCCCCAGACCAAGGAGGGAATGGTGCTCCATAAACCCTGCCCATGAACTTAGCATTCCTCTAGCTGTACGTAGTGTCTGATTGGCTGAGTGTGTCAAGAATTTACTGATAATAATTGTTGGTTTATTAAGCTAAAAAGTACATTAAAGTGCAATTACAAATAGGGAAAGTTTTTGTTTCTTTTCTTCAATTGAAAATTAACTACAATTGTATAATGGAAACTGAAGAAATACTTACCAGATAATGTCCTTACATATCAAATCTGTTCACATATTGAGACTGACAGGCTATTTTACAAATTTGATTTGATGCTAAGATGAAAAACAACCAAAAACAAAGATAAAGGTGAACATCAAAGTACTTTTAAAAGAAGTATCAAGGCTGCAAGTTCATTTGCAAAAATAAGTTAAAATAATAATTAACTACACAGCATAATTACAAATTTCGCTTTTTGTGCATGTTTTCTTGATGGCTTATTTCATGATTTAGTTTTCAATTTCTGGACTCTCATGCTACTCAATGCAAGTGAAGCTGTTAGAATCAGCAATGCTCTTGGAAACAACATATTTTGTTGCCTCCCTTCATATCTGTCCATCTATTCTGATTGTTTTCTAACAGATTAACTCCAATGTTGTTCTAGTTTAAAGGTTACATTTTATATAGCTGGTACATCTGACTGTAGCACGTGGAAGGTATCTAGAGTCAGTTATTTTGCAATGAAATGATTGTGTAAGTGAACTGTATTGGTGCACAGAGGTATATCATCTGCAGATAGTAACTTCAGCAGCTGGACTTAGCTCACAGTATCAACTTCTCTAAGATGGCATTATTAACCATTTGTGCACTTAAAAACAAATGCAGAGACATAAGACAACCAGAGGAGTCATTATTTACTAATTGCCCAAATGGTTTGTGTTCTTGAAAATATAGTGAGATGCTTCCCAGGTTGAACAGACAACTACGATCAGACAATAAAGGCTAAGCTTGTCAGAAACATCCACATTCCATGAACAAACAACAACAAAAACATGATTTCCTTTCAGGCAATTCAATGCATCAGCTGTTTGAAGATGTAGGTAAAATGGATAGCTGACTCTAAAGAAATATTGAATATATGATACAAACAGGGTTTGAAGTACACTCCTAGCCAAACCTTGTGACCAAGCATTGCTGAATTATAAAGGAGCACTTGTGAAAAACAAGGTTCTTATTGAACAAGCATTTGGGATGTTAATGTTGCAGATAAAAATCCTTGGAATCATGAAGTTGGAGAGAACTTTACCATAGCATGTCCTGGCTCTGTACCAGGTGACATTTTGTCAAGAAACATTTCTCCTGCCCTGTTACCAGCAATGCTTTGTTCAATTATACTGCAGCCCTACAGTATTTGTTTTAAAAAAATTACAGTGTGTGTCTCTGGGCTGATGTTTCTAAGTACGTGTGAATGATGAGGCAGACTGCTACGACAATTTGTGGCCTCTGGGAATTTGCTGCAGACCACTGCATTCCTCTCCATCTGTGAAAACAGCAGAGGTAGTATTCTTCATTTCACAAAATAATAAATTGCTTTGACTGCTGTGCAGGATTAATGTGCATGGAAGTATAGAAACTCGTATAGAAAAGGAGCAGAAAGCATCAATTGGATATCCATCAGCTTATCTATAGCTTTCACCACATATTTCAAGTTGTACCTATTCGTTGTTATTTCAATGCAAGGTGTCCTTGTTTCTCGTTGCTAATTATCATCACATTCTACCACCAATCATAAAAAGCCCCACAAGAGGTCCCTGGGCTGCGAATGGGCCCTGATCCTAAGTACATTTGTAGGTCAATTTAGACTCAAGTTGGAACACCAAACAGTACAGTATAAAACACCCGTTAGCAAGTGTAAGCAAACATTCACATGCTGAGTCCTTAAACCTAATAGAAATATGGGATCGCGTTCGTAAGTACAAGCATTCGCAAGTTGGACGTTTGTAAATCAGGGACTCCCTATATAGGAACATAGGAAATAGCAGCAGGAGTTGATCATTTGGCCCATTAAATCCACTGCACCATTCAACCAGATCATTTGCTGATCTTAACTTAACACCATTTTCTTGCTGAATCAATCCTAAATGGCTGGTTATTTTGAGACAAATAACTCAATCCTATTGCAAATTGACGTCTTTTCGTTTTCTTGGATAATAGCAATAGATCCTTTGATGCACTCTGTCTAAACTCTCATAGTTTTGATCAAATCAATTAAATGCCCTCTCAACCTCCTCTGTTACAAAGCAACAAGCTCAGCCTTCATTACAGCAGCAGTTTATGCAGACAATATATACTCATAAGAAGATTAATGTGTATTAAGTGATTAAAATCATGTTAATTATACCATGCAAAAGTTTGAATTTACCTGAAAATCATTTGGAATTCAATGGACATCTTTTTATTTACCTTTTCCAAATTTCTTTTGAGATCCTTATGTCAGGAACAGCAAATGACTGTAAATAATTATTACCTTTAGTTTTACTATGTATTCTGTCGTAATGGGACAATTTGAAATTGTCACATTTAGTCATCTACTATTGACTCGTCTTGCTAATCCTCCATGGAACTCTATCTTAATTATTCTGTTATATTTTCTGATTTCTAATTGTACCTCGGTCCTGATCTCATTTTTTGGCCCTAATTTATTCAGGAAGCGACTCCTCTGAGAATTGCAGCTTGTTTTTACCTTTCACTTTAAAAGTATATACCATTCAGCACAGACTGTGCCTTGTAAACTGTTTATATCCCTCTTCTTTCAATTTACTAACTTCAGTAATTCACTGAAGGTCAGCTTTCCTCAATTCTCAACTGAAATAACAACATTTCTGCACTTTCTACCAGTCAAACAGTTCACTCGCGCTTTGAGAACCATGAAAAATTAGCCAGATTGTAAAAATCCCAATTGGATGGCTATTCCCAATCGTACTAAGCAGAATCATAATTCACAAAAACAACATTAAAAAAACTCATATAGCACGATAGCCTTTTTAATTAGTGTTATCTCTTGTTCAATTCAAAACTATGCATAAAAAGTGAAGATTTAAGTAAGGTTTTAACAAAAGTGTTTAGCTACTATAGGGTGATGAGACAAATGTCCATGGCCATAGAGTTAATTCTTAAATTCTGTTAATTAAAATCTTGAGGAAGTTGCATTGTTGAAGTGAATTCTGGAAGGAAATAATGTTGAGCAACAATGTAACACTTTCTAATATCCATATTGTCAGAGGCAGCTGATCACCATCCTATCCCATACCTTAATGAGACAATGACATGAAATCTAAAGCAAGCAAACAAATCAATGACACAGGGAGACAACAACATATGAACTTCCAGGCCAAATATCAGGAACTGTATGAGGAAGCTCCAGACTAAATGTTTGCCCTGGTGCAAGGGATGCTAGTGAAATCTGAGATATCTGCTGTGCTGCAAGTTGTCCAGGAATGGGAAGAATTTGGATGTGAGAGATGCCATGGCTTGGGGTAGGTAATTAATGAGGCGATTTTGCTAAGATACAGCTAGAGAACTTGTTAGACCTCACAGTCACAAACCCTCCAAAAAAATGCAATGCAACTCAAACTTAGCCAAAAAAAGCCAAGATGCAGCACATAGTATGAGGCTTAAGAATAAAAGTGGTATTCCCACCACAGCATTTTCCCTGATATATTGTTAAATCAGGCACAAGTCAGGGTTGGGCAACAAATGCTGGCCTTACTAGTGGTGCTGTCGTCCCATGAAGGAATGGCCCGGATTATCTGATGGCCAAATAGTTGTTTCCATATCACAGATTGAAGTTGTTCAGGGCCCTGTGCAATCCCTCCACGACAATGTGAATTATACAGGGAACTCAAAATTCCAATGGGCAATTCCTCTCCAAGCATTTCCATTTAAAATCAAACATTTCAGGGAATCTCACTTCCATTAACTGAGTAGTCACCCATAAAAAGTTAGGCAATTATAAACCTAGTCTAATTCCTGGGTAACTATTAAACTGATTGTCCAACTTATTCCTGCCTACACTTCACTTAGACCTTGATCAGGCATCCACTTGCAGAGTGACCCAACACCACCCTCTCTACTTGGATTGATGTTCCCCAAGCCCTATCACCAGCCTCTACACTGCTGGGTCTCACACAGCCACCTCACCTGGAACGTACCACTAAGGGTCAACAAACCTACCTACCCCTTTGTACCTGCAAACCAAAATTATCCCCCTCCCCCACTTTGTCTACAGCAACAAATAAAGAACTCCCTCCCATGAGCTACCAACTGTCCTTGCCCCACCCGAACACTAGCCTAACACAAGACCCTCCTCTGCACTGGACCCAACAATGACCCCAAAAGAAACTCTACACCCTGTCCACCCAAGCTACCATAAACACTCCAACACTTAACTGCCACCCTTCTCATCTTGCACCCTGACACCATACCCAACCTGGTATCCTGCATATTGCCACTCTAAACTGTCATTTACCTAATTAAGTTATCCTTTCACAGAAGCCATCAAAGTTTAAATTACAGAACAGGGAACTGTCACCGTGAAAATTGAACATTTCTCACCTTTCACCTACTATCCTGCACCACGTAGACACTATTGGTTTGAAGGGATGCTCTATATTTCTGTAGGATCTGTGTTCGGAATCTCCTGCCAGAAACGTGGAGCTCATTGTGAAAAACAAGGAGCAGAACGGTAATGTGGCTACATTGTCACTGCAGTGAAAATTTGGCCCAATATATTTTTTAAAATCACATTGCTACTTCATGGGCCCTTGCTGAGCAAAAGTTAGCTGTTGTATTTCCTATATGACACAGTGACTACACATCAAAAAGATTTCCTTAGCTGTAAAGCACCATGTGGTGCGAAATATAAATGCAAGTTATTTTCTTCATCATCCTTGCAGTCATAACCTTCTACTCCCTTCTACTTAAGTTCCCCTTGATTGATGACAGCAGGGTGGTGGTTGTTGTCTACATGGATTTTATCAAAACTTTTGACAAGGTCTCTCATGGCAGACTAATAAAGATGGTGAGGTCACAAGGGTTCAACGGTGGGCTGGTAAGATGGATAAAAAGCTGGCTTGGTCATAGGAGACAAAGAGGAGCAGTGGAAGGATATTTTTCTGACGGGAGACCTGCGACCATTGGTGTTCTGCAGGGATCAGTGCTGGGACCTCTGTTGTTTGTTATAATATAAATGACTTGGAAGAGAATGTATTTGTCTGATTAGTAAGTTTGCATACGACACAAAGATTGGGGGAGCTGCAGAGGGCGAGGAGGATTGCCACAGGATATAGATAGGCTGGAGACTTGGGCAAAGAAATGGCAGATGGAAGTTAATCCAGAAAAATGCCAGTTGTGCATTTTGGAATGTTTGATGCAGGAGGGAAGTATAAGTAAATGGCAGAACCCTAAGAAACATCAACATGCAAAGGGAATCTGGTGTACTGGTCCACGGTTTCCTGAAAGTGGCAACACAAGTGCATAAGGTGGACAAGAAGGCATACAGCACACTTGCCTTCATCAGTTGGGCGAAGAGTATAAATATTGGCAAGTCATGTTGCAGCTGTACAGAACTTTAGTTTGGCCACATTTAGAATATTGTGTACACCTTTAATAACCATGTTATTAGAAAGATGTAGAGGTTTTGAACAGGGTACAGAAAAGGTATATTGAGATGGTTACTTGGTTTGGAGGGCATTAGCTGTGAAGAAAGATTTGAAAAACTTAGTTTGTTTTCACTTGAACGTTGGTGGCTGAGGGGTGATCTGGTAGAAGTTCACAAAATTATGAGATGCATGGATTGAATGGATAGTCTGAGTCTTTTTCCCAGGGTACGAATGTCAGTTGCCAGAGGACATGGGTCTAAGGTAAAAGAGGGAAAGTTTAAAGGAGAAATGAGAGTGTGATGAGTGCCTAGAATATACTACCTGAGGTGGTAGAAACAGGCATAAAAGGAATGCCTTTTATGTCATCTTGAAAGATACATGAGTCGGCTACAAATAGAAGGGTATGGACCACATAGAGGCAAAGGGCTTAGTTTAAAACAGCGTATGTTTCAGCACAGGTTCGGTGGGCAGAAGGGCATGTTCGTTGTTCTTCAACGTTTATCTAGCAGTGCCATTTACCTTGATTTCTCGTGGTCGCAAGTTCCATCTTCTAAACACTCTCTGCGTAAAGAAATAAAATAAATATACGAGTTGGCTTCTACACAAATAGCAACTAAAACCCAAAGTAAAGAAGAGACCTGCACATTAAAGCCAGCTTTGCATCATGACACAGTACGACACATACTGAGGAATGTAACATTTCTTCCCCTGCCATCGAGAACTGCATTTTAAACTTAATTGACTGTCTCTTGCTGTTAGATCAGAATATCATCTGGTTGTGTCTGTTTACAAGTAGAAAATAATACATCTGCTGTGTATTTAACTAGCAATGTTACTACAAATTTGTCTGTAGTATTATGCAGTGCTACATCAGTTAATCCTGAAATCTATTACCTGTCCTGTAATCAATGTTTATTAAATTCATTCCTTGTGGAATGCTGTATTCAATTCTATAAAGATTCAGCAAAATACTCACAATTCCCCAATCACACCTGCAGCAATTGTTTTTAAACTTACTTGATGAATTGACACATTTTTCCAATGGATGGTGGTATAATCTTGCAGGAATCATAAGTTTCATTCTAATCTACATCCACTTTATATCTACCAAGATACCTGAAATCCTTTCAATTAGTGCTACACTACTTTCAGGACAATAACAATATTGCAAACAGTTGTCATCGGTTGCTTTAGCATCTCAGTGAAATTTCCAAAAAGTATATATTTTTTAAAAAAATTATGGGACGTGGCATCGGTGGTTGGCCGGCATTAATTGGCCAGTTCTAGTTGCCCTTGAGAAGATGGTAGTGAGCTGCCTTCTTAAACTGCATCAATCCATGTACTGCAGGTAGACCTGCATTGTCCATACGGAGGGAATTCCAGGATTTTGATCCAGCGACAGGGAAGAAACAGCAATATATTTCCAAATCAGGATAATGAGTGGCGGGGAGGGGAACTTGCCGTTAGTGATATTTCCATGTATCTGCTGCCCTTGTCCTTCCAGATGGAAGTATCATGAGTTTGGAAGGTGCTGCTTAAGGATCTTTGGTGAATTTCTGCAATGCATCTTGTAAATAGTACACACTGCTGTTCCTGACGGTTGGTGGTAGAGCAAGGGGATGCTTATGGATGTGATGCCAATCAAGCTGGTTGCTATGTCCTGGATGGAGTCAAGCTTCTAGTGTTGTTGGAGCTACATTCATCCGGGCTTGTAGGGAGTATTCCATCACATTCTTGACTTGTGCCTTGAGGATCAGGAGGTGAGTTACTTAGGATATTAATAACAGGGGATCAGTGATGGTAACGCCACTGAATGTCAAGGGGCAGTGGTTAGATTGTTTCTCATTCAAGATGATTTTTGCCTGACATTTATGTGGCGTGAATGTTACTTGGCATTTGTCAAGCCAAGCCTGGATATTGTTCAGATCTTACTATAATTTGAACATAGATTGCTTCAGTATCTGAGGAGTCACACATGGTAATGAACATTGTGCAATCATCGACGAACATCCCCACTTCTGACCTTATGATAGAAGGAAGGCCATTGATGAAGCAACTGAAGATGGCTGGGCCTAGGACGCTGAAGAACACCTGCAGAGACATCCTGGATCTGAGATGATGGATCTCCAACAATCACAACCATCTTCTAATCTACCAGGTATGACCCCAACAAATGAAGAGTTTGCCCCCTGTTTCCTATTGATTCCAATTCTGCTAGGGCTCCTGGATTCCACACTCAATCATTTGTGGCCTTGATATCAAGGGCTATCACTCTCACTTCTCCTCAGGAATTCAGCTGTTTTACAGCCTTGGTTCAAACAAGGACAATGAGATCAGGGGCTGAGTGGCCTGGTGGAACCCAAACTGAGCGTCAGTGAGCAGGTTATTGCTGAGCACACACTGCTTGGTAGCACTCATGATGACACCTTCCATCACCTTACTGATGATTGAGAATTGCCTGATGGAGTGGTAATTGGCTAGAGTGATTTGTCCTTTTTTTGTGGGTACAGGACATACCCGGGCAGTTTTCCGCAATTGTCAGCTAGACCTCAGTGTTGTAACTGTGCTGGAAGAGCTTGGCTAGGGGACCCGCAAGTTCTGGAGCATGAGTCTTCAGTACTATCGTCAGAATGTTGTCAAGGCCCATAGGCTTTGCAGCATCCAGTATCTCAAACCATTTCTTTGTATCAGTTGGGATGAATCAAATTGGCTGAAGACTGGTACCCGTGATGCTGGGGACCACTGTAGGAAGCCAAGATGGATCATGCACTTGGCACTTCTGGCTGATGATTGCTGCCAATACTTCAGCCATATCTTTTTCATTAATGCTTTTGGGCTGTTTCATCGTTGATGAAGGTGGTATTTGTAGAGGCTGCTCCTTCAGTGAATTGTTTAATTGTTCACCACCATTCACAACAGAATGTGGCAGGGTTGCAGAGCTTAGATTTGATTCA
Organism: Rhincodon typus; assembly: GCF_021869965.1. Classification (NCBI taxonomy): domain Eukaryota; kingdom Metazoa; phylum Chordata; class Chondrichthyes; order Orectolobiformes; family Rhincodontidae; genus Rhincodon; species Rhincodon typus. The sequence continues at coordinate 42,328,067 of NC_063350.1, read as the reverse complement.
CTAGTTGTGGGATCACTTAGGTCTGCCTATAACATGCTGCTTATGGTGTTTGGTATGCAAGTAGTCCTGTTTGATAGCTTCACCAGGTTGACACCTCATTTTCAGTAATGCCTGGTGCTGTTCCTGGCACGCCCTCCTGTACACTCCATTAAACCAGAGTTGATCCCCTGACTTGATGGTGATGTTTGAGTGGGGGATATGCCGGGCCATGAGGTTTCAGATTGTGCTGAAATACAATTCTGCTGCAGTTGATGGCCCACAGTGCCTCATGGATGCCCAGGCTTAATCTGTTCAAAGTCTCTGCCATGTCGCACAGAGATAGTGCCACACAACACGATGGATGATATTCTCAATTTGAAGGCACAACTTTGTCTCCACAAGGACTGCGTCATAATCACTCTCACTAATACTATTGTCAACAGGTGCATCTGCAGATGGCAGATTGGGAAGGATGAGGTCAAGTATGTTTTTCCCTCTTGGTTTCCTCACCATTTGCCGCAGACCTAGTCTAGAAGCTATGTCCTTCAGGACCCAATCAGCTTGATCATTAATACCGTTGCCGAACCACTCTTAGTGCTGGACATTGAAATACCCCATCCAAAGAACATTCTGTGTCCTTGCCATCCTTAGTGCTTTATCTAAGTGTTGTTTAATGTGGAGGAGTACTGATTCATCAGCCGAGGGAGGACAGTACGTGATAATCAGTAGGAGCTTTCCTTGCCCATGTTTGACCTGAAACCATGAGACTTCATAGGGTCTTTGTTGATTACCATCATTGTTTGGGTTTGCCAGGGCAACTCCTTCCTGATTGTATATCACTGTGCTGCCACCTCTGCTGGGTCTGTCCTACCGGTGGAACAGGATATACCCAGGGATTGTGGTGGTGGTGTTTGGGACATAGTCATACCTATTAAATCATATCTTTACAGATAATGTCAGACTGGTGATATACAAGGTGTAGAGCTGGATGAACACAGCAGGCCAAGCAGC